>NC_136268.1:20962737-21394737 GCF_964187855.1 Myxine glutinosa | reverse complement strand
AAATGAGATTTCCTTCCGTTGGATTTGCTTTCCAGGAGACGAAGGCAAGTTGTTTCTGGGCAACAGCCTCACCACAAGATTCCGTGTACCATGGATGGGAGGAAGGGTATGACAACTGAAGACGAGATGGGATAAATCTGTGCATGAGAGAGAGCAATTTACTTTGGAAGAATTCCCAGATTGAGTTGATGTCAGAGGTGGTAGAGATGGGAGACCCTTCCAGATGATTGATGGCTGCTTGAAGACCGTGCCAGTTGGCCTGAGTGAAATGCCAGACTCGTCGACGCTGAGCAGGCTCCCTGAGGATGGTCAGAGAGATGTCTACTTTAACAAGGACATGATCAGATGATCCGATTGGAGCAGAAGAAGAGCAGCAGACATTTTCAGGGACGTTAGTCATAACCAAGTCCAGAAGAGAAGATGTTCCGTTGACTGAGATCCGGGTCGGGAAATTGACAGATTGTGTCAGTCCCAGTGAGTCGCAGAAGTCCTTTGCTGAGGAGCCATGGCTGGTGAGAGAGGTACCCACACCCAGCCAACTGGCATGATGACAGTTGAAATCACCACATATGAGGAAGAGAGAGTTGGGATGAGTAGATAGAAGTTGGTCCATATTATCAGACAGCGAGATGTAGATGGAGTCATCACTGTTTGGTGGACGGTACAACACACATATGAACAAGAGGTGGGAGCGAAGGGGAAGCCGTAGCCAGAGGTATTCCTGGGGGTGAGGTGGAGAGAGTGCAGTGCAGGGCGAGTGAGGAAGAGAGTTTTTGATAAAGATAGCAACCCCGCCTCCAGGACGAGGCTCAGGTCTATCATACCGGAGGAGGGAGTAGCCCGGAGAGATACTAAGGAATCAGAGACATCATAAAGGAGGAAAGTTTCTGTTAAGCAGATCACGTCTGGTTTGACAGAAGCAACCTGTATGGAGAGATCAGTTAAGTTTGAACGAAGGCCCCGGATGTTTGAGGTCCATACCGTTAATGAAGAGGAAGAGGGAGCATCAGATACAGAACATGGGGGAGGAGGGGGAGGGTAAGATGTGGAAGAGGTGGAAGAGGTAGGGAGAGCTGTTGAAGGTGTGTCAGAGATTTCAGAATAGCTCGGAGAAAGGGAAGGATGGGGCGGACAAAAGGTTTGATGGTGATTGGGTGAGGCACAATGAGGTGTTATTTGAGGAGGGGGAAGAGCGAGGCAGAAGGTTGGGGGAGATGGAGGTGAGAGTTGGAAGGGGGAAGAAGCGGGGAGGACGCTTTGAGGAGGGGGAGTGAGAGGGGGGAAATTGAGAAGCAATGAGGGTGGGGAGATTTGAAGGGGAGGGGTGATGGGGGAGTTTGGGAGTGAAGGGACAAGGGGAGGGATTTGAAAGGGATGGGATATGGGGGAGATTTGGAGGGGAGGGGTGAGGCAGGAGTCTAGGAGGGGAGGGGCGAGGGGGCGTCTTGGCGGGGAGGGGTGAGGGGGTAGTTTAGGAGGGAGGGGGCAAGGGGAGAGATTTGAAAGGGATGGGTGATGGGGAAGATTTGGAGGGGAGGGGTGATGGGGAAGATTTGGAGGGGAGGGGTGATGGGGAAGATTTGGAGGGGAGGGGTTATGGGGAAGATTTGGAGGGGAGGGGTGAGATTGGATATTAGAAAGTGTACGATTTATGGGAAAGGAACATTTATTGCAAAATGAGTTTCTTTGTGACCTTCGAGTTAAAAATACGTTTAAGGACGCTGGATGGAGGATGGAGAGGATGGAGGACTCTTCCAAATCCTGGTGGCGTCTGGTCAAATCTGTTTCTGGTGTTTGTTCCCCCTCCATCCCCTCCCTCACCTCAAACAGCTTAACGGCTGACTCCGCACGTGAAAAAGCTGAATGCCTCAACTCTGTGTTTGCCTCTAAATCTTGTGTCCCAAACCCATCCCTCTCTGTACCCACCGTACCCAGTCGTACCCAGCTGCTCCTGGACTCTGTGTGCTTTCCTCCTGACAAGGTGGAAAAGTTTCTGTCAACCCTCGACTCTGATTCTGCAACTGGTCCTGACGGCATCAGCCCACAGGTCCTAAAATCATGTTCTTCCGCTCTTTCACTCCCTCTTTCTGTTCTCTTCACCCTCTCTTTTGCTCAAGGTCATCTGCCATCTGCTTGGAAATCAGCCAACATCACCGCTTTGCACAAAAAAGGTGCAAAAACAGATCCTAGCAACTACAGACCAATCAGCCTTCTCCCAATTATCAGCAAAGTCATGGAATCCATCATTGCTTCAGATATGAAATCTTTCCTCTTCTCCAATGGCTTGATCTCTGATCATCAATTTGGTTTCAGACCTGGTCACTCTACTCTGGACATGCTGCTTCTGCTTTCTCAACAATGGATGGAGGTCCTCAACACCAAACAGGAAATTAGAGCTGTCTCCCTTGACATTTCACGTGCCTTCCATACGGTCTGGCACCCTGCTCTGCTCACCAAACTCTCCTCCTTTGGTATCCATGGAAATCTCCATGCATGGCTGGCGGACTTCCTCTCTGGTCGTAGTCAACGTGTGGCCCTGAATGGGTTTCTCTCATCTCCTCTTCCTGTTCAGGCTGGAGTTCCCCAAGGTAGTGTTCTGGGTCCTGTGCTTTTTCTGGTCTTCATCAATGATCTCTCTGACTCTTGAAAATCCTCTCTATCTCTTTGCTGACGACTCTACTCTCTGTCGCTCCATTCCTCATCCCTCAGATCGGCAGTCTGCAGCCTCCTCACTCTCTGCAGACCTGGACAAAATCACAGACTGGGCAAACAAATGGAACATGTCTTTCAATCCTGATAAATCTCACACTCTTACGATGTCTCTCCGAAAAGACCGACTGGACAACCCTCCCATCCACTTTCTGAATAATCCTCTCCAAGAAGTTCTGTCACTCAAGCTTTTGGGTCTCACTATTTACCATGATCTCTCCTGGGAAAACCACATTTCAAATCTGGCCTCCAAAGCCAGTCGCCGACTGGGCATCCTCCGTCATGCGAAGTCCTTCCTTGGCACACCTGAGCTCCTCACCACATACAAGGCTTTCATCCGCAGCTCTATGGAATACTGCTCTCCCCTCTGGTCTGGTGCTCCTGCCTCACACCTAGCTCGTCTTCACGCTGTTGAAACCAAAGCGTTCAGAATCATTGGAATCTCCCGCGATGAAGCTAACTCCAAGGGCCTTTCACTCACTCACCGCAGGCAGGTTGGTGGTCTTTCAGTCTTCTACCGACTCCTCTCTGGCCTTGCCCCGCCCAGCTCTCTCTGGGCTCTGTCCCCCAAATATTCGTACAGGTCGCACAAGATCTGCCTGCAACCCTCTTATGGTTAAACTGCCAAAATCAAGACTTTCTGCCCACCTTCACTCCTTCATCTCTCTTTTCTCCCGCCTCTGGAACAAACGTTCTCACTCTCTTCAATCCCACTCCACCCTCCAGGTCTTTAAAACAGCTGTTCACCACCATCTCTTATCCTCCCCCACCCAAAACCTTGATCTTTTCTACCCCCACTAATTTCGGTCTCCTTGTGTTTTATACCTCTCCCCCCCCACCCCCTTCCCACGCTGCCTCCCCCCAAGCCCTCTCCCTCCCACACTTCTCCCTTCTCTCAAATGTTGTGGTTGTGTGCTTCCCCTTCTCTCCCCATCTTGTCTTCCGCTCCCTCTTTTTGTATATTTTGTTTGTCTGGTTGATTTGTTTGTGAAATAAATGTTAGCTCTTCCACGAGCCTCGATTCAGTATACAAAAAAAAATAAAAAATAAAAAAATTGGGATTTGTGGATCTGGAGAAGGCCTACGACACTGTTCCGAGAGAGATGGTGATGGCGACACTGAATTGGATGGGAGTGCCAGACTCAGAAGTTAGGTTGGTGGACGAGATGGGCAAGGGAACAAAAGGAAGAGTTTTGGTTGGTCCTGAGATGTCGGAGAAGTTCAATGTGAACATCGGTTTGAGGCAGAGAAGCGATTGCAACCCACTCCTGTTTATCATGGTGATGGAGCTGGTAAGTAGGAAGGTAGACATGAAAGATATTCTGGGGAGGTTATTGTATGCTGACGATCTGGTTGTTGGGGTGGAGAGTTGGTGGGAGATGCAGGAAGTACTGGGGGAGTGGAAGGAGGCATTTAAGAAACATGGGCTGAAAATGAGCATGGAGAAGGTGGAGGTGATGTGGGTTGGGCAGCAGAAAAAATAAATGAATGTCAGGTTGGAAGGGAAAGGAGGAGATCAAACGAGGAAATAGGTTTGTGTATCTGGGTGGAACAGTGACCGGCAATGGTAAGTCAGAGGTAGATGTATGGAGGAGGAGTCAGCTGGGTGTGAATGCCTCAAAGAGAATGTAGAATGTAGAGTGTAATGGCAGACAAAGATTTCAAGGAGATTGCAGGGAAAGGTTCTGTTGTCTTGTTTAACGCCAGCCTACCTCTACGGTCTGTAGATGGTGGCACTGACAGAAAGGCAACGGAGGCTCCAGGTTTGCAAGAACAACTAGGTCAGGAGGATTGTGGGAATGAAGAGGGTGGATAGAAGGAGAATGGATGAACTGAGGGATGAGATTGGTGTGCAAATGAGCTTGATGGGGAGATTGGTAAAATTCTGGCTGAGATGGGCTGGCATTTGTTGTGGATGGGGGAAGAGAGAATGACAAAGAGAGCGGATAGGCTGAGGGAACAAGATAGAAGGAAAAGAGGTTCTCAGTAGCATTTTGAAGTATTTCATTATTTCTTCAGTAAGTGCAAGTTTCTTCCTGAGTCCGACCATCGATTTATGGCCCGTATTCGTCATGTGGGGATTTGACTGTTCTGACAGTGAAGAAGACCACCTTGATGTGAAACCTGAGCCTCCCAGCCCTGGGCTGTCTGTGAGGCATGTGGATACGAACAAGTCCCCATTCATGTTTGCATTTTTCAACAAGCATCCCCTTCGTCTTACATTGGACAGTTGTTCAGAAACTAACATGATACGCTTGTTATTGGACAGGAGTGTGGACACGAAGATTGTGCAAAGTACTCAACAGGTGTTTCAGGCTGATGGCGCCACGCCTTTAAACATCGTGAGCGAAACTCGACTGTTGTTATTGAGGAACAATATTACTCAACTTTGAACGTGCTTGTGGTCCCCGAATTGGATGTGGATGTACCAGCTGGAACTCCATTTTTGATTGCCAATTATATAGGCCTTTGTCCAACTCTGCAACTCGTTATAATATTTGACTGTGAACCAATTACCTATGAACACTCATGCCATTCGACGTACATAAGGGGCTGTAGTGCTCCTGCTGGTGGCCCCACAATTTATCCTGGAGTTTAGATTGAAATGGTAATTCCTGAGGGCATCGACCACGAGTCTTATGTTGGCATTCAGCTCTATCTCAACTCCCCTTGCACCTGTTTGCTGCTGCCTAAGCGATTTTGGCCTGAGCCTAACCATGTTCACTCTGTGGCTGATCGGTTCAGAATTTCCAACACCACTGACCTACCCATAAAGCTCTGTAAACACACCCATGTGTGAATTGTGCACTCCGTTGCCAGCGTTTCTGATCGGATACTGCCTTCACCCACGATCCATACAATTGAGCCTCCTCTCTTTACAGATGATGGTCAGCTAATAAACAATGATCCAGACGTCACTGTCCATGATGTTCTGACTGAGTGACCCTTACCCTTTACTAAACAGATCCGCATGGATCACGACGCAGATGGAACGCAGTGATGTTCGCCGAGTTAATGTTCATTAACGACAGAGTACTCACCGATCAAAAAAGCCACCGTCAGCAATGTAAAAAGGTATCTGACTGTCGCAACAGTTGCGCAATGGACTCTTGTCTTTACGGCGTGATGAGCCACTTGCCCTCACTCGTGAATGTATCATTATATCATGGTCAGTAGTTGCTGGTCTGTTATCTGTGCTTCACATTCGCTTTGGACACCCGAGCAGCAAACACGAGCTGAAGCAAATGTTCCATCGATATTTCTTCGCTCTGGACCTTGACGGTTCCATTGAAAGTGTTACTGAGTCATGTCATACCTGCACATCCCTGAGGCACTTTCCCAACCTGGTCATTGAGCAGACAATTTCGACCTACGCCCAGGATACAGGAGCAGTTTCCTTTGCTGCTGACATTCTTAAATAGAAGAACCACCTTTAAGAGGCCATTTGCCGACATTCTTAAATACTACCGCCAATTGATCTTTGTTCTTCGGGAGACTGCCACTTCCTTCACCACCACCTGTTTTATCAACAACGAATGCAAAGCGACACAACTCGATGTCCTGACTCGTTTATGCATAGATTTATGCCCTGTTCATGGTCCCCTTATAACTGTACACACTGATCCCGCTCTTGGATTGAAAGTCATGGCCAATAGTCCCACGCTCGGCGGTTTGGGTATCTCCATAGACATTGGATGAATCAAGAACACCAATGAGGATCCCGTGGCCGAACGAGCTACTTGAGGAGCTGAGGGACAAGTTACAACTTGAAACCCCTGAAGGTTGTGCTGTTACATCTCATACCCTCACCTTTGGGACATACAGCCAGAACTCCTGCATATGCAATCGTGGCCTGTCTGCCCGTGAGATGTTATACCGATGTGATCAGTTCACCAACTTGCCCCCACCTCTGAGATGATCAGATTTCCTGAATTCCATGTCCTTACGTCCTTATTGTACAAAATGTTGAGCATTGTAATGTTTCACTTTTTTGCTAATTTGAATGATTTGATTTCATATCTAGTTGTACATTTCTAAAAACTAGCTAATGTTTCATTATCAACTGCATGTGATCTCGATTTGGGGGTTGTTGTTAGGGAGTGAGAACGTTTTTGTCACTCTGTTCGTTTATTTGGCGGTTACAGGTGTGCATAGGTTCACATAGGTACACACGAGGGTATGACTGTGCGAAGCAGTACTACGATTCTGGGTTATTTATTCAAAAAGACGTTTTATTTTGCCCTTGCCTACTAACTCGTGAATCTTTGTTCCACAGGCTCTTGGCCAGGAATTTTTGCCTGAAGTTGATTGACAAAATTTTCCCTTTTTGACCGAGAGCGGCTCATGAAACGAGATGGAAGGACTCGTTTACTTCCTGCAACATGAACTCGCACAGAACTTTCAGGTCGATGACGACATGGTCGTGGAACAGCTTCAGGCTTCCATGTCTGAACTGCGCAAGTTGAAGCTTGCTCTGCCTTCTCCAGGTAAGGGAGCACACTTTGTTTAACCCCATTATCTTTAACACTGGAACTTCCCTGCTTTTATCAATCACTGGTGGGCTCGACACAATCTGGTGTTTTTACCGCTTATTGTAGTCTAACCCTTCGGACATCAGCCCCTAGTTGCTCAAAGCTCGGATAAGCACTATCCTGTGGATAAGTTACTTATCCAGAGGATAAAATTTATCCAATGGATAATGTCCGTTGTTCAAAGCCTGGATAACTTTTTCCGCTGGATAAGGTGTTGATTTTCCAGATAACTTTATCCGAGTCTCCTCTGGCCTGGATAAACGCCTTGCCCATGATTACTAAGGCGTACCTAGGTTTGTCAAATTCATAAGGCGTGGAAGGCGTCGTGGCAATCACCAACCACGCTTCTTCTTCTCATCATACATTACGGTGTTGGAAAATTTACTCCTGATGACCCTGATATACTCTTGTCACCTGACACAACATATCCCTTGCGTTTGGTGTAAAGTTTGCCTTCCACTTTCTCTTTTGACACTCTTCTGCCACCATTATTGTTTTGCCAGCAGACAACAGTGCAATGCATTGTGGGATACCATGTACCTGCCAAACGTTTATCCACACCTTATCCAGCAGATAGCTATCCTACCCTTATCCACCCTTTGAACAACTGTAGTTTATCCGTCGGTTAGTTAACCCTCGGATACGAATTTAAACCACAGGAATAGCTCTTATCCTGTGGTTAAATTATCCGAGTTTTGATGAATTGGGGCCTGGGAGTTTTTATTGTCCATTGTCCAACTATCTTTGTGTCCATTTTGTAAGTTTGGGTATCTATCAAAATGATTTCCACCCTTCTGTTTGACCATGCCCTCCACGACTAATTTTTCTTTTCTTTTGTACTTTTCTTGGAAAGCCTGAATAATTTCCACAGAGGCCTTTGGGCCAACTTCCTCAGGAGACGAGCCCACCAGTCGAGCTTAATGGTACAGTGAATGGGCAACAAAAGAGTAGCAAAGCTGTTACACCAACAGCCAAGGCTGAGGGTCGAGTCTTGGCAATCAGCACTACTGCAGCAGCGACATCTCTTCGTTCTGTGGAGTCATCAGCAGTGACTCGAGACAAGAGAAAGAAACAAATTGTGGGACATCGTTCTCCTTCAAGCCCGGAAAATGGTTTGACAAACCTGCTGGCGAATGAGAATGTGTCGCCATCGTCTCACTTTGTCCCACAGTGGAGGAAACCTGCAGAGAGCGTAGACAGGTCAACTACTGCCACAGATGGTGCTTCTACTTCAAAAATGATTCCAGTCACAGACACTTTCCTGCAGAACTGGAGTACAGTTATAAGTGTGGACAATGTAGTGCGAGGGGATGATCATATTTCCGAGTGACGCACGTCGAGGCATTCGCTTTATGAAAATGTGATTGAGAGTTCTGATGGAGGCTTGAATGGTGAAAGTGAAACTTTGGTTATAGACGGGAGGCCTGTGCTTAGCTTTTCGAAAAGGCAGAGCATAGTTGGAAACGATTCTCACAACAGCGTGGAGCAATTGGGGAGGAATGCACCCTCCAAAGGTGTGGAACACGAAACTTGCTTGGTGCAAGGTTCAGTCAAGGGTTCTCCTACGCTTTGCAGCAGCCGCTCTGCTCACGGTACACCACTGCATGCTCCTGCCTTATCCCGTGAAGTAAGCAGCATGCCTGTCATTCCGATAGCAGCAGCGACGTCACCAAATAAGGGCACAAAAACAGTCAGACATAACGGAGCAATGGATTCGATAAATACGGGAACAGAAACCTTTCCCGTGATCAACCCAAAGCTTAACCAGAACTCTCAGCAATTTGCGAGTAAAGCTGAAGCAGGATTGCCTGGCGCTATCACTTCGCACAGCAGGAGCATTGATTCGGCCCTCAAGCAGCCGTGGCCAATTATGGAAACCTCCCAGGGCTCAGGCACTGCTCAGATTCAGGCCTCTGCCCCATGTCTGGTATTTGAAGACGGGCAGTTCTTGAGAACGGCTGAAGAAACCGTTTTGATCCCAGCAATGCCACGTGTCCGCGTGGTGACTGCTCTGGGAAACAGTGCGGTGGTATAGCAGTGGTTGTACCAAAATATAATGGTTTGACCTTCCATCGAGGTTCACATGTGCTCGTCACATCGAGTAGATCATTTGCTTCGTCAATGACCAACGTGATCGACGTTTGCCATGACCAGTTGGAGTCGTGTCAACAAACTCTTATTACCTTTGCAGGTTCTGACTCATCTTAAAAGTGTGTGATGAGATTCAAGTGTCTTTTGAATGTTCTTGAAAATAATTCCTCAGATAGGGGTAGGGGACTGCTAGTTGTATGGTTTACAGGGAGAAGAGTGTCGAGTTGTGTTGCATGAGAGATCAGCTGGTGAAATGGAAAGAATGGTGACTGACTGGGTGGCACTGACAGTGTGGGTTGGGGGGTTAGGGAGGCAGTGTGGAGTTTACAAAGACAATAGGATTTGAGCTATTGCTGGGATCAAACTTGGACAAAACCATCATTCCAGCTGGACCTGCTTAGTTTCTTTAAAATCAAATTAATGCACGTTGCTGACCACGCAAGTTTATGCCAGGTCTAGGTTTAGGCCACAAAAGGAGCCTTGTGTTTGAACTGGAGCTCTTTTTGGTACCAGGACACTTTTTCGAGGTCTAGGTGGTCTCGGCCCTTGGGTTGGATAGCCAAAGTGGTGGCATTGTGGATGTCACCTCTGCTTGTGGCAACCGTTCCTTGAACTCTTCTTTTTTTTTTTTTTGGCAAATCTGAGGTTCTCGATTTCTTTTTTTCCACCTTCGGAATCTGAGTTACTCATTCATGTTTTTATATTCCATTTTATGTGATATTCAGTGCTTAAAGCTTCCAGGACTTAAAAGTTTTTCTTTGTATCCATTCCTTGCTGGTGAACAGACCAACCATCATGATTGTGTCCATTCCCCGAGTAGTATTACCCGAACAACCGTTTCGCTCACTGGGACAGTTTGTTTTTTTTGTAACAATGTAAATAAATAAATATGCGTTCCTTTGTTCGGTACCAGATTGAGTTTCTGGATTGCCGCTTGAAAACAACAGGGAAGATGACCGATGATGGTATGAAAGATGAATTTTTTTACAGATGTGTATTTTTGAGCAGTCGTGATTTCCACCCTTGTGTTTTTGTATGCTACGTGTAACCTTCGCACCTGTCACCGATTTATCGTACTTGAGCATTCAAAATGACGTTTGTAAATAGACGAAGGCACGAAACCTCTTCGGATTTTTGCTATTATTGTGTGTATAGCAAGCCTGCACAATTCGTTATATTTGCCTCGTCGTTTGCCATTTGCTGCACGACGGTCAACTCCGTGTATCGACATAACTATGCTTCCCAATTAGCTAACCCGGTAGTTTTTGTCGTATTTTTTTTTTTTTTTTTGTTATTATTTTTCTATCCAAGCCCGACGGTGACATGTACAGCGTTTAAATGTAAATTGTATAAGTGCCGTCGCTTTCCCAAAGCTGATGTTTTTGTTTTCGTATTTATAAGTAAATGTACTTAGAGAGGTGAGGGGAGGCAGAAGATCATGAAGTATTTCCAGTAGTTTTTGTGCTCCATCGTTTCACAAGTCTGCTTTGAACTTTAGGTTACTTGGAGTTCATCACTGGATCCTGCCTTCCTATATTGAGGATTGCTCCTTTATTTTTGCTTCAGGGGTCATGTTTGGGGGATTGTGGGATGTTATGGGGCAGGAGGGGTGGGTGGTACTGTTCTAATTAATTATTTCAATTGATCAACCCAGTATTTAAAAAGGCTTGTTACACGTAACTGTTCCGTATTTCGTATTTTTGTACCTTTATTACTATGCATTTCCAGTACAACTAGAATGTGATGATGCGTATTGTCTTTTTTTACGATTGCACACAAACGCAACAGTTCTCCAACTCTTGGGCACAAACCCAATTGCTCCCCCCTCCGGAAATTCTCATGGGACGTGGAAATTGATTCTGTGCTTTCAATATGCTTCTGCTCGGTCAACACTTGCAGGTTTGATAAAATCCTGAAAAATGTCTTGCTCTATCTCTCCAAAAAGACATTATGGCAAACCCTTCCATCTTCTTCCGAAACAAACTACTAGAAGATGCACAAACCTTTCGGCCTCACCATCAGCCGTGATCTTTCTTGGGCAAGCCACATGTTATATCGAAGTTGGCCTTCAAAGCCAGTCATCCTCAATCGTGCAAAGTCTTTGATTGGCACACCTGAACTTTTATCTACCTACAAGGCCTTCATCGACAGAGTACTCATTTCCCCTCTGGACTGCCCCCTGCCTCACTTCCTCAGCTTGACATTGTGAAAACAAAGGCCTTCAATGTTATTGGAATCTCCCGCGATGAAGATGAGTCTATCGGTCAATCACTTTCAAGTCTATAGACAGGTCTGTGGTCTCCTTTCTGCTCTTGTATCCTCTGCCTTCTCTGTGCATTGTCTCCCCCAGATCCCACGGTGTCCTTCACGTGAAGAATATGCGAGTTATCGTCGCACCATGAACAAATTACCAATTCCTACTCTAACCGACAGAGGGAATTTCATCAGCAGCATGGCCATGCCCTCAGCCAATGACCCGACCGTGCAGACTTGTGCTGTATATGAAAGAAGAAGAACTCTCCCGAAACCCATCTCTTTTCAGTTTGTCCTTCCACTTCTGTGATTGAGAGTTTGCAGCTGTGTCTATCTTATTCACCCCCTGTGTCCTCCCATTGCTCTAATTCTTCCCCAACACCCTTTTCTCCAAACTACAGCTCCAACCGTCTGAGACATCAAAATAGTGGCTCTTCTTATCCTTTTTCTTCTCCAGGGGTGTACTCCATCATTTTGAAGGATCAATTCAAAACTTGTGGTGTTGTTGACATTTCCCATGAGAATATTTTTGTTTTAATCCATCTTTGTCAACACTTTTGGATTTGGACGAAACTTGGTGGATGAGTTGGTCAAGTGAAATGAAGAAGGTGATTAGAGTTTGGTTCAGGTCCAGATCCACATCTGGCCTATCATTGGGTGACAAAACACAAACTGTTCAGCTTGGCAGAGGTTTGCGCTCTGCCAAGTATCTCACCCAACTTACGTTGGTGTGTATTACGTCTGAGTTTTAACAGAATAACCACAGTGGAAGGATTCATGTGTGAAGACTGAGATAAGAGAGGGAATCAAACAGTACACAGCTGTATTTATCGCGATCTTGGCAAAGGATACAGAACGACACACCTCACGGGTGCTAGTGCGGAATGCATGTCCGCTAGGCCTCAACGCACATCCACCCCCCCCCCCCCCCCCCGTCAGAACCGGATGTTCAAACTTGCCTTTACAGTAGGCCCAGTAGACGGGTTTCTTCCATGGCCAGGTATAGTTCTTCAAAGCAGAACCGTACAGCATAACAAGCACACCAATGGGCGCAGCACGTACCTAGAGTCAAAATCATCA
This sequence comes from Myxine glutinosa, assembly GCF_964187855.1. NCBI lineage: Eukaryota > Metazoa > Chordata > Myxini > Myxiniformes > Myxinidae > Myxine > Myxine glutinosa. Next base: position 21,382,072 of record NC_136268.1, on the reverse strand, counting down.
CCACGGCCACGCTTCTGTTTTCTCTTTGCACCTAAAACAAAAACAACACTTTTTGCACCTGTGTTAGTGTTGAAAAACCACTTTTCGCACTAGTGTTGGTGTTGAAAAAGGACTTTTCGCACTTGTGTTGGTGCAGGAAACCACTTTTGCACTAGTATTGGTGTGCAGGAAACCACTTTTGCACTTGTATTAGTGTGGAAAAAACACTTTTCGCACTTGTGTTAGTGTTGAAAAACCACTTTTCGCACTTGTGATAGTGTTGAAAAACCACATTTCGCACTTGTGTTAGTGTTGAAAAACCACTTTTCGCACTTGTGTTGATGCAGGAAAACACTTTTGCACTTGTATTAGTGTGGAAAAACCACTTTTCGCACTTGTGTTAGTGTTGAAAAACCACTTTTCGCACTTGTGTTAGTGTTGAAAAACCACTTTTCGCACTTGTGTTGATGCAGGAAACCACTTTTACACTTGTATTAGTGTGGAAAAAACACTTCGCACTTGTGTTAGTGTTGAAAAACCACTTTTCGCACTTGTGTTAGTGTTGAAAAACCACTTTTCGCACTTGTGTTGGTGCAGGAAACCACTTTTGCACTTTATTAGTGTGGAAAAAACACTTTTCGCACTTGTGTTAGTGTTGAAAAACCACTTTTCGCACTTGTGTTAGTGTTGAAAAACCACTTTTCGCACTTGTGTTGGTGCAGGAAACCACTTTTACACTTGTATTAGTGTGGAAAAAACACTTCGCACTTGTGTTGGTGTTGAAAAACCACTTTTCGCACTTGTGTTAGTGTTGAAAAACCACTTTTCGCACTTGTGTTGGTGCAGGAAACCACTTTTGCACTTGTATTAGTGTGGAAAAAACACTTTTCGCACTTGTGTTAGTGTTGAAAAACCACTTTTCGCACTTGTGTTCGTGTTGAAAAACCACTTTTCGCACTTGTGTTAGTGTTGAAAAACCACTTTTCGCACTTGTGTTAGTGTTGAAAAACCACTTTTCGCGCTTGTGTTAGTGCAGGAAACCACTTTTGCACTTGTATTAGTGTGGAAAAACCACTTTTCGCACTTGTGTTAGTGTTGAAAAACCACTTTTCGCACTTGTGTTAGTTTTGAAAAACCACTTTTCGCACTTGTGCTAGTGCTGAAAAACCACTTTTCACACTTGTGTTAATGTTGAAAAACCACTTTTCGCACTTGTGTTGGTGCAGGAAACCACTTTTGCACTTGTATTAGTGTGGAAAAACCACTTTTCGCACTTGTGTTAGTGTTGAAAAATCACTTTTCGCACTTGTGTTGGTGCAGGAAACCACTTTTGCACTTGTATTAGTGTGGAAAAAACACTTTTTGCACTTGTGATAGTGTTGAAAAACCACTTTTCGCACTTGTGTTAGTGTTGAAAAACCACTTTTCGCACTTGTGTTAGTGTTGAAAAACCACTTTTCGCACTTATGTTAGTGGTGAAAAACCACTTTTCACACTTGTGTTGGTGCAGGAAACCACTTTTGCACTTGTATTAGTGTGGAAAAACCACTTTTCGCACTTGTGTTAGTGTTGAAAAACCACTTTTCGCACTTGTGTTAGTGTTGAAAAACCACTTTTTGCACTTGTGTTAGTGTTGAAAAACCACTTTTCGCACTTGTGTTGGTGCAGGAAACCACTTTTGCACTTGTATTAGTGTGGAAAAAACACTTTTCGCACTTGTGTTAGTGTTGAAAAACCACTTTTCGCACTTGTGTTAGTGTTGAAAAACCACTTTTCGCACTTGTGTTAGTGTTGAAAAACCACTTTTCGCACTTGTGTTAGTGTTGAAAAACCACTTTTCGCACTTGTGTTAGTGTTGAAAAACCACTTTTCGCACTTGTGTTAGTGTTGAAAAACCACTTTTCGCACTTGTGTTAGTGTTGAAAAACCACTTTTCGCACTTGTGTTGGTGCAGGAAACCACTTTTGCACTTGTATTAGTGTGGAAAAAACACTTCGCACTTGTGTTAGTGTTGAAAAACCACTTTTCGCACTTGTGTTAGTGTTGAAAAACCACTTTTCGCACTTATGTTGGTGCAGGAAACCACTTTTGCACTTGTATTAGTGTGGAAAAAACACTTTTCGCACTTGTGTTAGTGTTGAAAAACCACTTTTCACACTTGTGTTAGTGTTGAAAAACCACTTTTCGCACTTGTGTTAGTGTTGAAAAACCACTTTTCGCACTTGTGTTGGTGCAGGAAACCACTTTTGCACTTGTATTAGTGTGGAAAAAACACTTTTCGCACTTGTGTTAGTGTTGAAAAACCACTTTCCGCACTTGTGTTAGTGTTGAAAAACCACTTTTCGCACTTGTGTTAATGTTGAAAAAGCACTTCTCGCACTTGTGTTGGTGCAGGAAACCACTTTTCGCACTTGTGTTAGTGTTGAAAAACCACTTTCCGCACTTGTGTTAGTGTTGAAAAACCACTTTTCGCACTTGTGTTAATGTTGAAAAAGCACTTCTCGCACTTGTGTTGGTGCAGGAAACCACTTTTGCACTTGTGTTAGTGTTGAAAAACCACTTTTCGCACTTGTGTTAGTGTTGAAAAACACTTTTCGCACTTGTGTTGGTGCAGGAAACCACTTTTGCACTTGTATTATTGTGGAAAAAACACTTTTTGCACTTGTGATAGTGTTGAAAAACCACTTTTCGCACTTGTGTTAGTGTTGAAAAACCACTTTTCGCACTTGTGTTGGTGCAGGAAACCACTTTTGCACTTGCATTAGTGTGGAAAAACCACTTTTAGCACTTGTGTTAGTGTTGAAAAACCACTTTTCGCACTTGTGTTAGTGTTGAAAAACCACTTTTCGCACTTGTGTTAGTGTTGAAAAACCACTTTTCGCACTTGTGTTAGTGTTGAAAAACCACTTTTCGCACTTGTGTTAGTGTTGAAAAACCACTTTTCGCACTTGTGTTAGTGTTGAAAAACCACTTTTCGCACTTGTGTTAGTGTTGAAAATCCACTTTTCGCACTTGTGTTAGTGTTGAAAAACCACTTTTCGCACTTGTGTTGGTGTTGAAAAACCACTTTTCGCACTTGTGTTAGTGTTGAAAAACCACTTTTCGCACTTGTGTTCGTGCAGGAAACCACTTTTGCACTTGTATTAGTGTGGAAAAACCACTTTTCGCACTTGTGTTAGTGTTGAAAAACCACTTTTTGAACTTGTGTTAGTGTTGAAAAACCACTTTTCGCACTTGTGTTGGTGCAGGAAACCACTTTTGCACTTGTATTAGTGTGGAAAAACCACTTTTCGCACTTGTGTTAGTGTTGAAAAACCACTTTTCGCACTTGTGTTAGTGTTGAAAAACCACTTTTCGCACTTGTGTTAGTGTTGAAAAACCACTTTTCGCACTTGTGTTGGTGCAGGAAACTACTTTTGCACTTGTATTAGTGTGGAAAAAACACTTTTCGCACTTGTGATAGTGTTGAAAAACCACTTTTCGCACTTGTGTTAGTGTTGAAAAACCACTTTTCGCACTTATGTTGGTGCAGGAAACCACTTTTGCACTTGTATTAGTGTGGAAAAGACGCTTTTCGCACTTGTGTTAGTGTTGAAAAACCACTTTTCACACTTGTGTTAGTGTTGAAAAACCACTTTTCGCACTTGTGTTAGTGTTGAAAAACCACTTTTCGCACTTGTGTTGGTGCAGGAAACCACTTTTGCACTTGTATTAGTGTGGAAAAAACACTTTTCACACTTGTGTTAGTGTTGAAAAACCACTTTCCGCACTTGTGTTAGTGTTGAAAAACCACTTTTCGCACTTGTGTTAGTGTTGAAAAACCACTTTTCGCACTTGTGTTCGTGTTGAAAAACTACTTTTCGCACTTGTGTTGGTGCAGGAAACCACTTTTGCACTTGAAATAGTGTGGAAAAAACACTTTAGCACTTGTGATAGTGTTGAAAAACAACTTTCCGCACAGTATTGTCTCTTATGGTGTGGTTACTGGTATCTATCCCCTTTACATTTCTGATCGCATTTATATTTGTAATATGACCCGACTGCAAAGCCGCAATGAGCCGGCGAAGCCAAAGCCTCTGTTGAACTTTTTCGCAAATGTTCATGCATACTTCCGCATCCGCAAGATGGCGGCCAAGATGGCAAGATAGACACCATAAGAGAGAATTTTTTAATGATAATTTTGTCATAGGTTACGTGGTTTGGCCGCCATCTTGGAAAAATCAAAAAATTTGCACCTCCATATCTCCAAAAGCGCTGAATAGAAAAAAATTGAGACATGGCTCATTGTAAAGAACTCTCCTTGGGGAATAAAATATGTTAATGATGATGTCATGGGTGCCTCCATTATGATGTCATAATTTGACAAGTACAAAACGAATCCGATCAAGATGAAATTTCTTGAGCATAATCTAGGAATAAATTAGTTTAGAAAAAAAAAATGATGACGTCATTAGTCACGTGGTTCGGCCGCCGTATTTTTGTTTTAATACAAAAGCCTTAAAAACCACTGAAAATACATCCTGGCGAGGGTGTGCAATCTCTGATTGCTCCTTTTCTTGTTTATCTTGTAATTAGAATACCATGCCATGGAGGCCCTATTAATCTGCTCTATCCACCTTAACATGTTGCGCGCGTTTAGAAACATTGGAATTTTCCGGATTATTTGTAGTTAATTATGAACTCAGGCTATCATGACGATCATTTTGGTGTATCACAATCCACATCAGAAAGCTCTAGTAGAACTCCACAAAAAAACTTCCCCCCCCCCCCCCCCCCCCCCCCCCCCCCCCCCCCCCCCCCCCACACACACACCTCATCCATTCATAGTCGATTGAACTATATCCTTGAACATTGTGGAACATAAATCACATTCATAATACGTACTTCCGAGAACCTCCAGTTTATCAATACGTGGACATGTTCTATACATATAGCGTGGTGTCTAAGGGAAATGAATAAGACTGCTTCAACAGCGCTAAACTTCCGGATGTATTTAACGATCTTTAAAAGCATGTGTTAAAATTGAAGTGCTGTATAGTGTATATATACTTAAACTGTGCGAGTATCGTGTTTTCCGAACTATTTAATTTACTCTGTGACTGATTTGTTCTCCTTTGTGCTCATTCGTCCCGTGTAGACATTGTAGGAGAATGTTTAAGACTCAGGAGACTTGAGACGCCCAAACAGCTTTATAAAGTAAGGATTTATTATAATTAATGTCACTTGTTTCAATTCAATAAAGACTACAATAGCTAAACGGATTGGTACTCCAGTCGTTGGTTATTCTTCCTTGGCCGGTCCTCTCCTCGCGCTGTTTCTCGTTCCGTACTCGTTCGTTCCGTTGGGCAGCGATTCTCGTGACAAGTGTGTCGAGTCCAGGAAATGTTCACGCTTTTATGGGCACCGCAGTGTTAATCCTCCCTGCGCTAATGTTAATCTCTTCTCCGCAGAAATGTTACTCCGTCATCCCCGCTCGCCTCACCGGCACCAGCTCGCTCCCCCCTGCTGGGAATTCCTTCAATGCTACATTTGCTTCACAATAGTGAAAGCCTAGGAATGTGCTCTAGCCCGGGGCCGTGACAAGGTGGACAAAAGGACTCCCAGGTTCCATATTCCGAGGTACATTCCTGACATTCTTACGAACCACTCATTGGTTCACTCACCAATCTCATAACTAGTTACATAGTATAAAGATTTATTCTACCACAACATTATGCTGAATTCCCTTGACAGTAAGTGGAAAAATAAACTTATGGGGGAGTTGGATGAAATAGAATTGATGAAGGAGCAACTTTCTGTGAACCTGTTGAAGTTCTTCCAATTTGTGAGTATTATTGTGGGAGAACTCAGGCTTCGGATGTTTGCAAAGTTATGTCATAATTTTGGTTTGTGTGATTATGTATTGTGAATGTTGGGGTTGGACATCATGCGCCTCCTCACTGTGCAGGTCAAAGTACAGACTCGCAAATATTAGTCAGCTATTTATTTAGTAGCAGCAAAGGTACCCGGCATTGCAGGGTGACGCAGGCTTGCTTTGTGACGGGAATATTAAAAGAGGGGGAGAAAGAGACAGGGGAGGAGGGTAGCAGAGAGAGCGGGGAGGAGGATAGTGGGGAGAGCGGGGAGGAGGGTAGTGGGGAGAGAAGGGGAGAGAAGGAAGATTGAGTGAAGAGGAGAAGGGAGGAGAAATGGGTGGGGGAGAGAGAGGAAGGGGATGAGGGGTGAGTGAGGAGAGGAGGGGAATGGAAGGCAGCGTGAGCAGAGGAGAAGAGGGGAATGGAAGGCAGCGTGAGCAGAGGAGAAGGGAAAGCAGTGTGTGGAGATGGGAATTCAGGTGGGGGAGAAAGGGGAGGAAGGCAGCTGGAGGGGAGGGCAAGGGAAGCAAAGGCGGCATGAGGAGGGGAGGAGAAGCCAAGGCAGTGTGAGGAGAGGGGAGGGGAAGTGACGGCAACATGAGGAGAGGGGAGGGGAAGCCAATTCAGTGTGAGGAGAGGGGAGGGGAAGCAAAGGCAGCGTGAGGAGAGGGGAGGGGAAGTGAAGGCAGCGTGAGGAGAGGGGAGGGGAAGTGAAGGCAGCGTGAGGAGAGGGGAGGGGAAGTGAAGGCAGCGTGAGGAGAGGGGAGGGGAAGCGAAGGCAGCGTGTGGAGTTGTTAGGGACCAAGGGGCACATACAATTATTATTTTGTGATTAATACTGTAGTACAGCACAGTAATGAGGTTTTATAAGCACCCCCCTTTTTTGTAATTGTACAATCAACAACTCCCTCTTTTTTGTAATGGTACAATCCACACTTTGAATCGGGAAGCATTTAAAATGAAATGCGCCCTTAACTTCACGGACGTAAGAATAGCACTCAATGTTGAACATCAAAGTCGAAAGACAAATAAAAGGAAAGAGATAAAAGGTAAAGCAACTGAAAGGTAAGAGAAGGGTGAACAGTTTTTTTTTGGGCATCACACTCCCTAGTCATGTCATGAAGGTGCTGGAGAGGGTTCTGGATGGGAGGATAAAGAAGAGTGTGGAGAGCAGCATGGGTTTAGAAAAAGGTAGGGGAACGACAGATGGGATGTTTCCACTGAGACAGCTGGTGGAGAAGAGGTTGGAGGTGCAAGGTGAAATTGGCATTGGGATTTGTGGATCTGGAGAAGGCCTACCCTACAACACTATCCCAAGAGAGGTGATGGTGACACTGAGATTAATGAGAGTCCCAGAGGCAAAAGTTAGGTTAGTGGAAGGGATGTACAAGGGAACGAAGGAAAAAATTATTATTATTTTTTTTTTTGTATACTGAATCGAGGCTCGTGAAAGAGCTGACATTTACTTCACAAACAAATCAACCAGACAAACAAAATATATAAAAAGAGGGAGCGGAAGACAAGAGAAGGGGAAGCACACAAACACTTGAGAGCACACAACATTTAAGAGCAGGGAGATGTGTGGGGGGGAGAGGGCTTGGGGGGAGGACGCGTGGGAAGGGGGGGGGGCGTGGGGTGGGAGAAGTATAGAACACAAGGACTTCCAGGACAGAAGTTGGTATTTCAAAAAAGTAGAATTGGGGTGAAATTAGCGGGGATAGAAAAGATCAAGGTTTTGGATGGTGGAAGATAAGAGATGGTGGTGAACAGCTGTTTTAAAGACCTGGAGGGTGGAGTGGGATTGAAGAGAGTGAGGGAGTTTGTTCCAGAGGTGGGAGAAAAGAGGGATGAAGGGGAGTGAAGGTGAGCAGAGAGTCTTGATTTTGGCAGTTTAACCATAAGAGGGTTGCAGGCAGATCTTGTGCGACCTGTAGGAATATTTGCGGGACAGAGCCCAGAGAGAGCTGGGGGGGGCAAGGCCAGAGAGGAGTCTGTAGAAGACGGAAAGACCACCAACCTGCCTATGGCGAGTGAGTGAGAGGCCCTTGGAGTTAGCTTCATCGCGGGAGATTCCAATGATTCTGAATGCTTTGGTTTCAACAGCGTTAAGACGAGCTAGGTGTGAGGCAGGAGCACCAGCCCAGAGGGGAGAGCAGTATTCCATTGAGCTGCGGATGAAAGCCTTGTATGTGGTGAGGAGCTCAGGTGTGCCAAGGAAGGACTTCGCACGACGGAGGATGCCCAGTCGGCGACTGGCTTTGGAGGCCAGATTTGAAATGTGGTTTTCCCAGGAAAGATCATGGCAGATAGTGAGACCCAAAAGCTTGAGTGACAGAACTTCTTGGAGAGGATTATTCAGAAAGTGTATGGGAGGGTTGTCCAGTCGGTCTTTTTCGGAGAGACATCGTAAGAGTGAGATTTGTCAGGATTGAAAGACATGTTCCACTTGTTTGCCCAGTCTGTGATTTTGTCCAGGTCTGCAGAGAGTGAGGAGGCTGCAGACTGCCGATCTGAGGGATGAAGAATGGAGCGACAGAGAGTAGAGTCATCAGCAAAGAGATAGAGAGGCTTTTCAAGAGAGTCAGAGAGATCATTGATGAAGACCAGAAAAAGCACAGGGCCCAGAACACTGCCTTGGGGAACTCCAGCCAGAACAGGAAGAGGAGATGAGAGAAACCCATTCAGGGCCACACGTTGACTACGACTAGAGAGGAAGTCCGCCAGCCATGCGTGGAGATTTCCATGGATACCAAAAGAGGAGAGTTTTGTGAGCAGAGCGGGGTGCCAGACCGTATCGAAGGCACGTGATATGTCAAGGGAGACACCTCTAATTTCCTGTTTGGCATTGAGGACCTCCATCCATTTTTGAGAAAGCAGAAGCAGCATGTCCAGAGTAGAGTGACCAGGTCTGAAACCAAATTGATGATCAGAGATCAAGCCATTGGAGAAGAGGAAAGATTTCATATCTGAAGCAATGATGGATTCCATGACTTTGCTGATAATTGGGAGAAGGCTGATTGGTCTGTAGTTGCTGGGATCTGTTTTTGCACCTTTTTTGTGCAAAGCGGTGATGTTGGCAGATTTCCAAGCAGATGGCAGATGACCTTGAGCAAAAGAGAGGGTGAAGAGAGAGGGAGTGAAAGAGCAGAAGAACAGGATTTTAGGACCCGTGGGCTGATGCCGTCAGGTCCAGTTGCAGAATCAGAGTCGAGGGTTGACAGAAACTTTTCCACCTTGTCAGGAGGAAAGGACACAGAGTCCAGGAGCAGCTGGGTACGACTGGGTACGGTGGGTACAGAGAGGGATGGGTTTGGGACACAAGATTTAGAGGTAAACACAGAGTTGAGGCATTCAGATTTTTCACGTGCGGAGTCAGCCGTGTGGCCGTTTGAGGTGAGGGAGGGGATGGCGGGGGAACAAACGGACAAAGGAACAAACAAACAAACAAACAAACAAACAAAGCAGGGAAACAAAGATCTCATATCATTGAATCAGTAATTCAATGATGCTCAGTAATTTAAGATACAATCTTCAAGCGTAAAGCCAGTAATTGTTTTTTTTAGCTTTATTTATTTATTTTTGATGTTTTAACTATTGTTCCATTAACTTTGCAGATGATCTTGTACTTTTTAAAAATTCCTGCATCGTATTTATTGTTGCATCTGCTGTTTCTATTGCTGTCCTGATTGCATTGGCCATGGCAGTGCAGTTTGACTTAATGGAGTGACCTGCTTTGATCAGGCATCCTATGTCTGTCTGATTGTACATTTTGCTTGATGTTAACTATGATATGGTTGACCCCATTTATTCCTTTCTCCACACATCTCCACACTTTCTTTTCCTGGAGCAGGAGATGAAGCTTCGTGCACGGTGCTCATCGCCGGACGTTCGGCAGATCGACCTGGACGTGAACAGAACGTTCCGTGACCACATTATGTTCCGCGACCGTTTCGTTGAAAAGTGAGCTTTCCTTTGCTTTCCCTGATGCAGTTAATTCATAAACATCCTTCACTGTTGTATTACAATAGAAAGACACGACAGGCTATTTTACAATGCAGAGTCTCACCAGGATGTAGATTAGCTAATAAGCTAATTCACTTAGAATCTCATTATGCTATGTACATCATGATAAATGTTTGTCATGTGCAAACAAACCTCCACTATGAGGAGTAGAGGGATTGCCGTTGACAACAACACAAACATAAACTGGGTGAATAAATTACCCAAATTATAAAACACAGGATTAATAGTCACAATCGTGGACAGAATGCACATTCTCGGGAAGAAAAATAAACGCGTGGTTAAATTTTATACAACTTTGCTGAACTGTGATTAAGGCCGGTTGGGCACGCTAGGCGAGCTCATAGGCCTTGTTCCATCCATACCATGGGTGGTGCTGGCAAATGCACTCAGGAATGGTGGGATAACTTTGACACTATCAGCATGGTTCAATAAGATGTTAAGGTTATATAACTTTGTCAAACTGTACTTAAGGCGGCTTGGGCGCCATCTTTAGTAGGCTGCCCTGGAGCACGATATTTAGGCCGTCGGCCGTGCAGCAGGAGATGGGGTCTTGCAATTGTGTGACTGTGTATGTCTGTCCAGGCCATAACACATTTACCATTTGGGTTTTTCATCAAATTTTCACCAAATCTTTATTATGATAACATGGAAAAGGCAAATGAATAATTTTGTCAAAAAGTCAAAAGGTTAAAGGTCAGCGTCACCTAAAATCATCAATTGGTTTCCGGTGGACTTCCGTTTCTGGTCTTGCTGGCGAGGGTTCGTTTATTCTCAGCTCTCCATGCTATCCATCGAAATCGAAGTTAAGTAATTGTTCCCATTTGTATTTTCGTTATAACTATTTATTTTATGGTGTATATATTGTCTCCCGACGAAGATTTTCGGTGCAAATCTTTCATACCTGTATTGAAAATCGTGTTAATTCGGGTCGTGTTTTGAGGCCTTGTAGTTGTACACTACAGTGAACACTGTACAACCTTGAGGCTTTGTTTTTCTCTCAGCGGTCCGTGTTTTTGTGATCCAATAACTTTCGTTCTCTGTTTTCCCAATCTTTTCACCCCATAGCCCTCTTCCTTGTGTAAATCACAACTCAAAAAAATCCAAAAAAAAAACATTTCCTTCTCTGTTCTCATTCGTTTATTCATTCTTATTCGTTCGTTCGTTCTTCGACCACGTGTTTCTCCCCCATTTCCCCAGATAGATTGTCAAATTTCAACTCGTTATTTTATCGTCCATGCGTTATTGTTTTGATTATAGTTACTTTTGGTTTGAATTCGTTCTTCGACCACGTGTTTCTCCCCCATTTCCCCAGATAGTTTTCACTCATTAACCTTCAATGTTTACACTTTCCCCTCAAGTTATGTATTCCGTCATATTTTATAACACCTTTTTCTTCTTCTTCTTTAAAAGGCTGCTTTCGACTTGCTCACCAAATCAATTCATCCCAAAAAAAATATCCATCTCCTATAGTGCCTTTGTTCTACATTCCCTAAACTCTCCTGCACTCCATCCTCCATCCAGCGTCCTTAAACGTATTTTTAACTCGAAGGTCACAAGAAACTCATTTTGCAATAAATGTTCATTTCCCATAAATCGTACACTTTCAAAAATCCAATCTCACCCCTCCCCTCCAAATCTTCCCCATAACCCCTCCCCTCCAAATCTTCCCCATCACCCCTCCCCTCCAAATCTTCCCCATCACCCATCCCTTTCAAATCTCCCCCCTTGCCCCCTCCCTCCTAAACTACCCCCTCACCCCTCCCCGCCAAGACGCCCCCTCGCCCCTCCCCTCCTAGAATCCTGCCTCACCCCTCCCCTCCAAATCTCCCCCATATCCCATCCCTTTCAAATCCCTCCCCTTGTCCCTTCCCTCCCAAACTCCCCCCTCACCCCTCCCCTTCAAATCTCCCCACCCTCATTGCTTCTCAATTTCCCCCCGCTCACTCCCCCTCCTCAAAGCGTCCTCCCCGCTTCTTCCCCCTTCAAACTCTCACCTCCATCTCCCCCAACCTTCTGCCTCGCTCTTCCCCCTCCTCAAATAACACCTCATTGTGGCTCACCCAATCACCATCAAACCTTTTGTCCGCCCCATCCTTCCCTTTCTCCGAGCTATTCTGAAATCTCTGACACACCTTCAACAGCTCTCCCTACCTCTTCCACCTCTTCCACATCTTACCCTACCCCTCCTCCCCCCTGTTCTGTATCTGATGCTCCCCCTTCCTCTTCATTAACGGTATGGACCTCAAACATCCGGGGCCTTCGTTCAAACTTAACCGATCTCTCCATACAGGTTGCTTCTGTCAAACCAGACGTGATCTGCTTAACAGAAACTTTCCTCCTTTATGATGTCTCTGATTCCATAGTATCTCTCCCGGGCTACTCCCTCCTCCGGTATGATAGACCTGAGCCTCGTCCTGGAGGCGGGGTTGCTATCTTTATCAAAAACTCTCTTCCTCACTCGCCCTGCACTGCACTCTCTCCACCTCACCCCCAGGAATACCTCTGGCTACGGCTTCCCCTTCGCTCCCACCTCTTGTTCATATGTGTGTTGTACCGTCCACCAAACAGTGATGACTCCATCTACATCTCGCTGTCTGATGATATGGACCAACTTCTATCTACTCATCCCAACTCTCTCTTCCTCATATGTGGTGATTTCAACTGTCATCATGCCAGTTGGCTGGGTGTGGGTACCTCTCTCACCAGCCATGGCTCCTCAGCAAAGGACTTCTGCGACTCACTGGGACTGACACAATCTGTCAATTTCCCGACCCGGATCTCAGTCAACGGAACATCTTCTCTTCTGGACTTGGTTATGACTAACTTCCCTGAAAATGTCTGCTGCTCTTCTTCTGCTCCGATCGGAACATCTGATCATGTCCTTGTTAAAGTGGACATCTCTCTGACCATCCTCAGGGAGCCTGCTCAGCGTCGACGAGTCTGGCATTTCACTCAGGTCAACTGGCACGGTCTTCAAGCAGCCATCAATCATCTGGACTGGTCTCCCATCTCTACCACCTCTGACATCAACTCATCCTGGGAATTCTTCCAAAGTAAATTGCTCTCTCTCATGCACAGATTTATCCCATCTCGTCTTCAGTTGTCATACCCTTCCTCCCGTCCATGGTACACGGAATCTTGTGGTGAGGCTGTTGCCCAGAAACAACTTGCCTTCGTCTCCTGGAAAGCAAATCCAACGGAAGGAAATCTCATTTCCTTTCACAAAGCCCGAAACAAGTGTGTGTCCACCCTCAGGAGAGCCAGGAAACAATATCTCTCCGTTATCAAGACCGAACTCTCTTATCTGTCTCCCTCTTCCAAATCCTGGTGGCGTCTGGTCAAATCCGTTTCTGGTGTTTGTTCCCCCTCCATCCCCTCCCTTACCTCAAACGGCTACACAGCTGACTCCGCACGTGAAAAAGCTGAATGCCTCAACTCTGTGTTTGCCTCTAAATCTTGTGTCCCAAACCCATCCCTCTCTGTACCCACCATACCCAGTCGTACCCTGCTGCTCCTGGACTCCGTGTCCTTTCCTCCTGACAAGGTGGAAAAGTTTCTGTCAACCCTCGACTCTGATTCTGCAACTGGACCCGACGGCATCAGCCCACGGGTCCTAAAATCCTGCTCTGCTGCTCTATCTCACCCTCTCTCTGTTCTCTTCACCCTCTCTTTTGCTCAAGGTCAACTGCCATCTGCTTGGAAATCAGCCAACATCACCGCTTTGCACAAAAAAGGTGCAAAAACAGATCCTAGCAACTACAGACCAATCAGCCTTCTCCCAATTATCAGCAAAGTCATGGAATCCATCATTGCTTCTGATATGAAATCTTTCCTCTTCTCCAATGGCTTGATCTCTGATCATCAATTTGGTTTCAGACCAGGTCACTCTACTCTGGACATGCTGCTTCTGCTGTCTCAACAATGGATGGAGGTCCTCAATGCCAAACAGGAAATTAGAGCTGTCTCCCTCGACATATCACGTGCCTTCGACACGGTCTGGCACCCCGCTCTGCTCACCAAACTCTCCTCTTTTGGTATCCATGGAAATCTCCACGCATGGCTGGCGAACTTCCTCTCTAGTCGTCGTCAACGTGTGGCCCTGAATGGGTTTCTCTCATCTCCTCTTCCTGTTCAGGCTGGAGTTCCCCAAGGCAGTGTTCTGGGCCCCGTGCTTTTTCTGGTCTTCATCAATGATCTCTCTGACTCTCTCGAAAATCCTCTCTATCTCTTTGCTGATGACTCCACTCTCTGCCGCTCCATTCCTCTTCCCTCAGATCGGCAGTCTGCTGCCTCCTCACTCTCTGAAGACCTGGACAAAATCACAGACTGGTCAAACAAGTGGAACATGTCTTTCAATCCTGACAAATCTCACACTCTTACTATGTCTCTCCGAAAAGATCGACTGGACAACCCTCCCATCTACTTTCTCAACAATCCTCTCCAAGAAGTTATGTCGCTCAAGATTTTGGGTCTCACTATCTGCCATGATCTTTCTTGGGAAAACCACATTTCCAAGCTGGCCTCCAAAGCCAGTCGCCGACTGGGCATCCTCCGTCGTGCGAAGTCCTTCCTCGGCACACCTGAGCTCCTCACCACATACAAGGCTTTCATCCGCAGCTCAATGGAATACTGTTCTCCCCTATGGGCCGGTGCTCCTGCCTCACACCTAGCTCGGCTTCACGCTGTTGAAACCAAAGCTTTCAGAATTATTGGAATCTCCCGCGATGAAGCTATCTCTGAGGGACTTTCACTCACTCACCGCAGGCAGGTAGGTGGTCTTTCTGTCTTCTACCGACTCCTCTCCGGCCTTGCACCCCCAGCTCTCTCTGTGCTCTGTCCCCCAAATATTCCTACAGGTCGCACAAGATCTGCCAGCAACCCTCTGATGGTTAAACTGCCGAAATCTCGGCTCTCCGCTCACCTTCACTCTTTCATTCCTCTTTTCTCCCGCCTCTGGAACAAACTCCCTCACTCCCTTCAATCCCACTCCTCCCTCCAGGTCTTTAAAACAGCTGTTCACCACCATCTCTTATCTTCCCCCATCCAAAACCTTGATCTTTTCTACCCCCGCTAATTCACCCCAGATCCACCTTGTTTGAAATTCCAACTTCTTTCCTGGAAGTCCTGGCAGTGTCCATATGTTTTATACCTCTCCCACTGCCCCCTTCCCACGCCCCCCCCCCCCCAAAGCCCTCGCCCTCTCTCAGATCTCTCGATGTCTCCATGTCTCTCGGTCCCTGCTCTCAAATGTTGTGTTTGTGTCCTTCCCCCTCTCTCCCCATCTTGTCTACCGCTCCCTATGTTATATGTTTTATGTGTCGGTTTGTCTTTCTGTGTGATTAATGTTCGCTCTTTCACGAGCCTCGATATTGTATACAAAAAAAAAAAAAAAAAAAAAAAAAAAAAAATTTCCTGTAACTTGTAATTATTTAATCGTGTTCTGCTCCTCGTGTGCGGCCTTGTAGTTGTACCCCCGTCGGTGTTTGTTATCTTAATCGTGTTTTGCTTGGCTCTTAGTTTTTTTCCCTTCTACCCCGAACATAATACTCTGTCTAACGTTCTAAATCCCCACCTCCCCCCCCCCCCCACCCCCAAAAACCAAACAAACAACAAAAAAAAACCAAAAACATTTATTTTCCTTTCTCCACGTGTACTGTTGACTCATCCTGTATTTTCTGTCCAGGTGTGCTGTTCGCCCCGCCCCCATTAACTCCTTGCCATCCACCGTTTGCCCTTCACGTGACTCGTGGTGGTCCCTCTCGGCTCTCCCCCCGTTGGTATTTTTGTGCACATAAGATTGTTCACGGTTCTGTTTAAATATTATTTAAATATGTATAACCTTTCCCCTTCAGTGTTTTACTCGGTGGTATTTTACAACACGCTGTTTTTCTTCCTATTTAAAAGGCTTTTCTCAATTTCCTCTCCAACTCATTCCACCTCAAAAAAAAGAAATTCAATATCTTATACGTCTCCCTCACTACATGGTCTAAATTCACATTCATTCCATCCCTCCTCCATCATTCTGAACCGGATTGCTAACTTGAAAATCACAACAAACCCAATTTGTTTTCAATGTTCGTCTTTCATTAATCATCCACTTTCTAAACTCCCCTCTTGCCCCTCCCATCCAAATCCCTCCCCTTGCACCTACACTCCTAAACTCCCCCCTTGCCCCGCCACTCTTAAACTCCCCCCCTACCCCTCCACTCCTGAACTCCCCCCTTGCCCTTCCACTCCTGAACTCCCCCCTTGCCCTTCCCCTCCTAAACTCCCCCCTCACTCCTCCCCTTCAAAACTCCCCCCCAACCCCTCCCATTCAAATCTCCCCCCATACCATTCCTCTCCAATTCTCCCTCCTCCCCCCTCCTCCTCAAAGCTGCCTCCTCCCCACTTCGTCTCCCTTCTATCTCATACCTCCACCCCCCCCCCAACCTTCTTCTTTCCTCTGCCCCCCCTCAAACAACCCCTCTCTGTGCCTCATCCCTTCACCTTCAAACCTTTCATCCTCCTCATCCTTCCCTTTCTTGGAACTCTTCTGCAATCGCTGACACACTAACAACTGCTCTCCCTACCTCCCCCTCTCATCCTTCATCTTACCCTACTCCTCCCCTCCCCTGTCCTGTACCCGATGCTCCCCCTCTCTCTTCATTAACGGTATGGACCTCAAACATCCGGGGCCTTCGCTCAAACCTGACTGATCTCTCCATACAGGTTGCTTCTGACAATCCAGACTTGATCTGCTTAACAGAGACTTTCCTCCTTCAAGATGTCTCTGATTCCTTAAAATCTCTTCCTGGTTACTCCCTCCTCCGGTATGATAGACCTGAGCCTCGGCCTGGTGGTGGGGTGGCTATCTTTATCAAAAACTCTCTTCCTCACTCTCCTTGCACTGCCCTCTCTCCTCCTCACCCCCAGGAGTACCTCTGGCTACGGCTTCCTCTCCGCTCCCACCTTTTGTTCATATGTGTTCTGTACCGTCCCCCAAACAGTGATGACTCCATCTACATTTCACTGTCTGACAACATGGACCAACTTCTATCCACTCATCCCAACTCTCTCTTCCTCATATGTGGTGACTTCAATTGTCATCATGCCACCTGGTTGGGTGTGGGTTCCTCTCTCACCAGTCATGGCACCTCAGCAAAGGACTTCTGTGACTCACTGGGATTGACACAATCTGTCAATTTCCCGACCCGGATCTCAGCCAATGGAGTATCTTCTCTTCTAGACTTGGTTATGACTAACTTCCCTGCTAATGTCTGCTGCTCTTCTTCTGCTCCAATCGGTTCTTCTGATCATGTGCTTGTCAAAGTGGACATCTCTCTGGCCATTCTCAGAGAGCCTCCTCAGCGTCGACGAGTCTGGCATTTCACTCAGGCCGACTGGGACGGTCTTCAAGCAGCCATCAATCGTCTGGATTGGTCTCCCATCTCCACTGCCTTTGACATCAATTCTTCCTGGGAATTCTTCCAAAGCAAACTGATCTCTCTCATGCACAGATTTATCCCATCTCGCCTTCAGTTGTCTTACCCTTCCTCCCGTCCATGGTACACTGAATCTTGTGGTGAGGCAGTTGCCCTGAAACAACTTGCCTTTGCCTCTTGGAAGGCTAATCCAACTGAAGGAAATCTCAGTTCCTTCCACCAAGCTCGGAACAAGTGTGTGTCTACCCTCAGGAGTGCCAGGAAGCACTATCTCTCCTCACTCAAGAATGAACTCTCAAACCTGTCTCCTTCCTCCAAATCCTGGTGGCGTCTGGTCAAATCCGTTTCTGGTGTTTGTTCCCCCTCCATCCCCTCCCTTACCTCAAATGGCCACACAGTTGACATCGCACGTGACAAAGCCGAATGCCTCAACTCTGTGTTTGCCTCAAAATCCTTAGTCCCAAACCCATCTCTCTCTGTTCCCACCTTTCCCAGTCGAACCAAACTGCTCCTGGACTCTGTGACCTTCTCTCCTGACAAGGTGGAGGAGTTTTTGTCAAACCTCGACTCTGATTCTGCAACTGGACCAGATGGCATCAGCCCACGGTTCCTAAAATCCTGCTCTGCCGCTCTATCTCACCCTCTCTCTGTTCTTTTCACCCTATCCTTTGCTCAAGGTCATCTGCCAGCATCCTGGAAATCAGCAAACATTACCGCTTTACACAAAAAAGGTGCAAAAACAGATCCTTGCAACTACAGACCAATCAGCCTGCTCCCAATTATCAGCAAAGTCATGGAATCCATCATTGCTTCGGATATGAAATCTTTCCTCTTCTCCAATGGCTTGATCTCTGATCATCAATTTGGTTTCAGACTAGGTCACTCTACTCTGGACATGCTGCTTCTGCTGTCTCAAC
This sequence comes from Myxine glutinosa, assembly GCF_964187855.1. Taxonomy (NCBI): domain Eukaryota; kingdom Metazoa; phylum Chordata; class Myxini; order Myxiniformes; family Myxinidae; genus Myxine; species Myxine glutinosa. The sequence continues at coordinate 21,363,874 of NC_136268.1, read as the reverse complement.
AATGGATGGAGGTCCTCAACGCCAAACAGGAAATCAGAACTGTCTCCCTTGACATATCACGTGCCTTCGATACGGTCTGGCACCCAGCTCTGCTCACCAAACTCTCCTCCTATGGTATCCATGGAAATCTCCATGCATGGCTTGCGGACTTCCTCTCTGGTCGTAGTCAACGTGTGGCCCTGAATGGATTTCTCTCATCTCCCCTTCCCGTTCAGGCTGGAGTTCCCCAAGGCAGTGTGCTGGGCCCTGTGCTTTTTCTGGTCTTTATCAGTGATCTCTCCGACTCTCTGGAAAATCCTCTGTATCTCTTTGCTGATGACTCCACTCTCTGCCGCTCCATTCCTCTTCCCTCAGATCGGCAGTCTGCAGCCTCCTCACTCTCTGAAGACCTGGACAAAATCACAGACTCGTCAAACATGTGGAACATGTCTTTCAATCCTGACAAATCTCACACTCTTACTATGTCTCTCCGAAAAGATCGACTGGACAACCCTCCCATCTACTTTCTCAACAATCCTCTCCAAGAAGTTCTGTCGCTCAAGCTTTTGGGTCTCACCATCTGCCATGATCTTTCTTGGGAAAACCACATTTCCAAGCTGGCCTCCAAAGCCAGTCGCCGACTGGGCATCCTCCGTCGTGCGAAGTCCTTCCTAGGCACACCTGAGCACCTCACCACATACAAGGCTTTCATCCGCAGCTCAATGGAATACTGTTCTCCCCTATGGGCTGGTGCTCCTGCCTCACACCTGGCTCGGCTTCACGCTGTTGAATCCAAAGCTTTCAGAATCATTGGAATCTCCCGCGATGAAGCTATCTCTGAGGGCCTTTCACTCACTCACCGCAGGCAGGTAGGTGGTCTTTCTGTCTTCTACCGACTCCTCTCCGGCCTTGCTCCCCCAGCTCTCTCTGTGCTCTGTCCCCCAAATATTCCTACAGGTCGCACAAGATCTGCCAGCCACCCTCTGATGGTTAAACTGCCGAAATCTCGGCTCTCTGCTCACCTTCACTCTTTCATTCCTCTTTTCTCCCGCCTCTGGAACAAACTCCCACACTCACTTCAATCACACTCCTCCCTCCAGGTCTTCAAAACAGCTGTTCACCACCATCTCTTATCTTCCCCCATCCAAAACCTTGATCTTTTCTACCCCCACTAATTCACCCCAGATCCACCTTGTTTGAAATTCCAACTTCGTTCCTGGAAGTCTTGGCAGTGTCCATATGTTTTATACCTCTCCCACCCCCCCCCCCCCTTCCCATGCCTCCCCCCCAAAGCCCTCTCCCTCCCACAGTTCTCTCGATGTCTCCATGTCTCTCGGTCCCTGCTCTCAAATGTTGTGTTTGTGTCCTTCCCCCTCTCTCCCCATCTTGTCTACCGCTCCCGATGTTATTTGTTTTGTGTGTCTGTTTGTCTTTCTGTGTGATTAATGTTCGCTCTTTCACGAGCCTCGATCTTGTATCCAAAAAAAAAAAAAAGATTTTCATCCAATTCACCTGAAATTTAAATTTACCATTTGCATTTTGTCAAATTTTCAACAAAGCTTTATTATGAGAATATGGAGAAGGCAAATTAATAATTTGGTGAAAAGGTCAAAGGGTCAGCGTCACCTAAAATTATCAATTTTCATCCAATTGACCTGAAATTTAAATTTACCATTTGAGTTTTGTCATCAAATTTTCAAAAAACCTTTATTATACTAAAATGGGGAACATTAATCTTACTATAATTCGCCAAATGTCTGTCCGTCCGTTCGAAGGTACTGCAAGAACGGCTCAACCGATCGCAACAATATTTTGGGTGGGTATTCCTGGGACCCCTGGGAGTAAAATAGGCTATATTGTTTTTCCAAATTTTCCAGTTTTTCCAAACACGATGGAATAATATTTACCGATATGAACAGTGATGTGGCTTTTGTTGAAATTCTACAAATACTGTTTATTCTACGTACCAGGAGAGAGTAGATCGACTCCTGACGAACTCTTCCTGTATAAACGTGTGGCTCCGAAGTAACATGGCAGCGTGTGCATAGCGACTGAGAAACGGGTGTAGCTTCCGTGTTACAGATTCGGCGCGCACTCTTCACACATAAACGGTGCGACTGAGAAAGACGTGCGGCGGCCGCTTCCGTTTTGCAGAATTAATATAATTCACCTGTTTATTTTTTATCCATTTTCGTCAAGTTTAGTTTGGGTACAAAAGTGGATGTGGACGGGCTTTGCATTTTGAGATGCTTTCTAGTTTTGGACTTGCTTTGTATCTCACAGCAGTGATGTTTAGTTTGTTTATTTGATGTAGAATAATTATCCTCCATGCTGCAGTGTAACTTGGGTCCCATTAGTCAACTCACTTTGTCGTACTGTGTAGTTTCTGGGAAATCAAGTCAGCGTTCCATTCCTATATCGTGTTACCATGAAGGATCCAGTGTTGAAAGAACATCTTAAGCAAATGTCCCACAAAATCTTCCTGGAAATTTAGTTGAGTTTGGATACATTGGAAAATCCTGCTCATGGGAATTGCAAAAAAATTGTTGCTGGTTGAGGTGGGAATGGATTGTTTGACATCGTGCTGACAGGTGAGATGTCATATGGTTGTCGTAAGACATACTCATCCAGGATGGAGTCTTGATGGACTTGCAGTACACCAAAACCTCACCCCACCCCAAATAGAACGTCATTTTGTGCAATTCCCAAGTGGAAGATTTCCCACTGGGCTTTAACGATACCAACTTCCAATGGGAATTTTGTTTTTGACACTTGTGTGAGGCTCTCTCCCATGTGATGGATTATCAAGACAGCTGTACCACCATTGGCTCACTGATAGTGCTGTGCTGTTTGTGTTCATTGCAGGCAGCAAGCATTGTTTCACGTTTTATTGGCGTACTCCATGTATAATGTGGTAAGTTTAGTCGTGTGCATTGCTTGACCCTACAACCCCACTCCCCCTCCACCCCAACCATTATTTTCCTTTTGCATGGCATCACAAAGTGTACTGTCCCTCGATTGAGTGTTAAACTGGACACCCCATCTGTTAGCATCAACTGGTGGATGTTAAAAACCCCACAGGGTATTTTGTGAAGAGTAGGCGATTTATCGCAGGCCTTATCTTATACTGTAGCCATATCTCATTCACTCGAGGAAGAAGATGGGACAGAGAGGAGAGGAGAGGATGAGATAGAGAGAGAATGAAACCTGTTACTTGTGGCAATGTTGGCCACATGGTGGGCTCTGTGTAGCCATCTGTACGGGGTTGATATTCGACCTCGTTCTCTGCACGTCAGCCAGGAAGAGGAAAAACACCAGGGAACTGCATCTGATCACCAGAGTGTCTTGCAGCATTGGAGATCGGAGATCTCAACTCCTGATAGGCAGCACCCAAGAAAGCCCAGAAAACTCTTCAAGAGGACCCCACAGCTCCCAAAGACTCTTGGGTGACCCGAATAACTTTACGCTGTGTTCCCATTTTTATTTAACTTCCCTGACTCGTCGAGCACGCTCATGGAAAATTTGAATATCAAAATGAAAACTGGAAATTTGGAAGGTGGGTTTTAGGTGGGGGTAGGAGGTGAACGAGGGTAGAAAATGTCATGGTCTTGAAATGGGGACAATTGGAGACGGTGGTGAACAGCTGTCTTTGAATACCCAGAGGGAAGAATGACATTGAAGAAAATGTTGAAGTTGGTTCCACAGGTGTATTCTGATGGAAGCCCAATTCCCCCTCAATTCCCCCTCAGCCACGTATTGGAGTGTTGTTACTTCCACAGGGTGCACAAAGCCCGAGGAATTGGAAGTCATCGTTTATCCAATGGCTGCCTATTCTCCTAATTAGCATGATGGGCAGAGGAGAAGTCTCCACTCTAAAGATTGCAAACAAAAAAAGATTGCAAAAAAATAATTAAATAAATGGTGTGAATTTTAAAAAACCCTCGTATAATATTGTTTAAACTATTACAAAAAGGCACCAATCCTGCACAGAGGCCTGAACAAGACAAACACTGCACGCGTACCTTAACTTAAAACGTGACTAATGCTCCAAGCCTGGTGACAAGTGGAGAGGTATGGATTGGTCGGGTGGGCAGATAATTAAGCTAAACACCGAAGATAGAAAAGAGATGATGTAGGGGATTACTTTACTGCTGCAACATACAGACTTGGCATTTAATATGGAATATCTTTTTTGTGGGGCTGAACTTGCTTTTCAAGATGTCTTAGAACCAAAATTTCATTGGAATTATGTTGAAATTATTCTAGATTTTGTTAATGTGCCCTTTAAAAGAAACAAAAACAACATTTGACATTTCGAAACAAATAAATTGATCCTTGAAAGTGATGTAAACTGATATCGAACTCAATTCATGGACAGTACTGTGTTAAACTTCTGTACGTTTTCCAGAAGTATCTCTTTATTTTGCACATTAGCCAATTTTTTTTTAAACAAAAACAAAAGTTAAATTACGACTGGGATTACGGACAGTAAAATTACAGTTCAGTACTTCGTGTAACCCCCACGAGCATTCAGGAGAGCACGTACACGTTGAGGCATGCTGTTCACGAGATTTGCCAAGGTTTGGACAGGAATCGCTTGCCATGCAGTGACAATAGCCTGCTGCAATTCACACACAGAGGTCGGCTGCTGGTCCAAGTGGTCAATTTGACACTTTAATTCTGCCCACAAGTTCTCTATCGGATTCATATCCGGGGACATGGCAGGCCACTCCATATGCTCTACACCACGGTCAGCAAGAAAGTGTTGGATCATGTGAGCACGATGAGGCCGTGCATTGTCATCTTGGAAGACAAAGTTTCCTCGAAAGGCTGCACGAGCAAATGGAAGCAATGTTTCTTCCAGAATGGCCCTGTACTTGAACTGGTTCAGGTTTCCATTCAGAACAACCAGGTCAGTTTTGCCCCCTGCATGAAAAGCAGCCCAAACGGTCACCCCACCACCTCCAGCTTGGACTCTTGGCACTATACAATCTTTGTTGTAGGCTTCATGCACTTGTCTGCACACTCGGACGCGGCCATCTTGACGATAGACCAGAAATCTAGACTTGTCACTGAAGATCACGTGATTCCAGTGTCCTGGCTGCTATTGATGGTGCTCTCTGGCCCACTGCAATCGGCGCTGGCGGTGTTGTCTGGTCAGGCGTGGATTTCTCACGGGACGCCTGGCACAATAGCCTGGTTGAACCAGTTGTTGGTTGAATAGCCTTCTGGATACAGGCACATTTGTCAGTTGCTGCCACTCAGCCCTAAGCCGATTAGCTGACTTGGTACGGCCATTGCGGACTAACCGGTGCAGCTGACGATCATCCCTCCTTGTGGTTCTGCGGGGACGTCCTGGCCTCGGTATTGGAGTAGGGACACCCCGCTGAGCATTTCGTTTCAGGATCTTTGACACCTGACCTTGAGTGATACCATACTGCCGAGCAATAGCACACTGTTTCATGCCGTAATTTCGTAAAGCCACCACTCCATGACAAACAGCATTGTCGAGTTGACGGACCATCTTCAGAGGAAGCGGCAATAACCTTTGGAGACGTGCAGCAGTTGTTTTCCACTAATACAGAACGCAACAACCCTTGTATACCCGACTGTGAAGCCAATCATCAAATGCACCTGTCCGTACATTTTGCCACGCCACCTGGGATATTATCCTGTTGTTGACTTCTTGCTGTGACAGACAATCAGTCACATGGTTCTTTTAACAAATAAATCAACAAAGTGTAAAAGAAACTCACCAGATTGATATACTGAGTTAAGAACGTAAACCCAAGTCAAGAAAAAAAAATATGCCATATTAAATGCAAAGTCTGTATTTACTGAAGGTTTGGCAGGTTGGTCCAAAGATGTGGCTGTTTTGGGGGTGCAGCAGGCCTGTTGCTCTGGCGACCCTCCAGCACATGGTAAACAAAGAATCTCGGCCTTTCTCTCTTTAAGAAAGTCTCAATGCACTCGACTCTGCATTCAGATTTCTGCACTCTGAATGCAGAAATGTCTGTGAGCCTTTCCTCCTCTCCTTCTCAGGCTGCGGCCTCCTTTTATAAACTCGACCGCAGCGTGGAGTCTCGTATCGCTTGCAATGGTGTGTTCTTGTACATATAAAATGAAATCCCAGCCAAGTAGCTTGGCAGGGATGGAGTGGCATTTGAAATTGGTGAGTTGTTGGGGGAGCACAGGGGGCTTGTAATAATAAAAGGAGAGGGGAGATCAGTTAACACATGTATGTGCGACAAGCTGCGGCTCTAAATCTCCTTTATTATATGTTATATGTGTTAGCTCTTACATGTGCCTCAATTTATACAAAAAAAAAAATGATTGGCAGCTGGCCTCGTGCATTGCTATAAAGCCCCGGCCCACCAAGACAAATCTGACAGCATGAATAATCACAGTGGCGATTTCTATCGCACCGATACACCGTGGGTTGCCACAGCCCTTAAAAACGATCAATCCATTTCAGTCACTTAAATGCACAACAAGTACTGGAGGCCTTTGATTTGAGAAATTTGAGAGATGTTTTGTTCATATCCAGGAGTTTATCAAACTCTTAAAGGATTGGATGATAACACCTCTTTAATCAGAGAAAAACTTCCTGCGCAGGGAAAAGTGTATTTTTAATTTGTTTGTTGCTGATGTTTTTGCAGGAGGTAGGTTACTGCCAAGGCATGAGCCAGAATGTTGCATTGCTGCTCATGTACCTGAACGAGGAGGATGCTTTCTGGGCTTTGGCTCGCTTGCTTACCAACAGCAAACACGCCATGCACGGTGAGTGCGCTCACCAGCACCACGTGCAGGCCTTGTGCTTGGTTTGAGGTTCAAGCACGACCAAAATGAATTAGGTTTGTGCTGGGGAGCTAGTCCCGATTGCGAGGTCTAACGGTATTTGAGGAAAAAAAAAAAAAAAAACCAACGGAATCTTCATTCGTACGAGCACAGTTTGAATCAACTAATGTAATAATACATTGTTCATTTTTGGGTGAACATGTATATAATCTCTTACTGAGGTGTTGGTAGTCCCAGGAGTTTGTGGTTGCTGTAGGGCTGCAGGAACAACTTTACCTTTGAGAAAGGCAGTGCAAATTGTTCCGATGATCATCTGTGCAATCCAAGCTGGTTTCTGCTGCTGTGTTTTCATTTAAATTCCTCACCTGTGGAAGTCATACTGAGGTCTTCACAGCTGTAACCATACTGACCTGAATAATTGCCCCTCGCTAAATTGGGTACCGAGGTGGTGTCTTCTTTTTTTTGTATGTAAAGTCGAGGCTCGTGGAAGACGTAGAACACAGAACAGACCAGAACAAGAGGAACGTAGTGGAAAGGTGGGAGATGCATCAACGCCAAGGTAGAGGGAGACAACAGCGGTATACTTCGAGGAAGAATAGGCATGAGGAAGAATGGACAACGAGGATGAACAAGCTGAATAAAAGCTCTAACACAGCAAGAGTAAGAGATGAAAAGCCAGGGATGAAACTAATGGAAAAAACATGAAAAAGAGGATCCCTCGTGCTGTCTCACTCTGGAATTCACTACCTGTAATGTGCTTCTCATTATCCTAGAATCCACTCAGCTTTAAGAGGAATGTCAATTATACTTATTTGTTATTGTTTGATATAAGTTACTGTAGGAGTAACTGTAGTTACTGTTGTGTCCTCCCGGACCACTGACTCCAGATCAAAAGGTTGCGTGTTCAAATCACGTCGGGGTCACCAATGTAGGAGTTGCGGACACGAGAGGACGAGACACTTCGTGGCTTGTTCAAAGCTCCTTTATTCCAAAAGAACTAAACTAATACCGGAACTCACGCATCTTTTATAACGCAAATCACTCTTAAGGGGGCGTGGCTCCAACAACCGAGCGCACGCCGCGCCCATACCATCAATAGCCCCACTGGTCCCGTGCCTGTGGATTATGTCCCAATGGGGTAACCCCCACATTACTACTTATTTGAGGTTTAATCACATTTACCTGACTTCTGGTACTTCCTATGTCTTGGATGTTTTTTTTTGTTTTTTTTATTTATTTATTTTTATTTTGTTTTGCTTTAACCTTTCCTATCCCCTTACCTAGAGTGGCATTATGCATTATTTGGGGGTGATTTCCATTAATAAACAAACAAGAAATATGTCGTGCATAGCACGATACTTGCAAAATCCCTAAAATAAGTTGTTGGCCGATGATGACCTCAAAAATAATTGGTGGTTGAATATAGTGTCCAGATATGCAAATCCTCTTAAAATTTCAAGTCAATTGGATGAAAATTGAGGATTTTAGAAATCTGGCCTATGTTGACCTTTTGGCCTATGTTGACCTCAAAAATAGTTGGGCGTTGAATTCATTGTCCAGATATGCTGCAAATCCTCATAAAATTCAAAGTCGATCAGATGAAAATTGATGATTTTAGAAATTTGGCCTATGTTGACCTTTTGGCCTAAGTTGACCGAAAATATAATTGGTGATTGAATTCAGTGACCATATACAGTATGCAAATCCTCTTCAAATTTCAAGGCAATCGGATGAAAATTGAGGATTTTAGTAATTTGACAAAGTTGGTAACCTTTGGCCTATGTTTACCTATTGACCCCAAAAACAATAGGCTTCTTGCTTATGACCAACTCGACCATTTGGTGAATTTTCGCGACGATCTGTTGAAAATTGTGACCTGTAGGCGACTGACATACAGACAAACAGATGAAAAATCACTCATAGAGCAACACTTGGCAAAGCAGAACAAAGTAGAATGGCACTCCTTTTGAAAATCCCCAAAAAATTCAAAAAAAAAAAATTCCAAGTATTACAAACAGGCAAACGGACAGAACGAGAACGGCACTCAGTAGTGAGCATACCACTGCCAGGTGAACAGTTGACGTTTTGTATCGCAGAGTAAACCAGAAAAGCACAATACAGAATCAAATTTAATCAAAATCATCCGTCCAACTTTTTGAGATATCATGCTATGTATCGTTTTTGGCCATATCTCTCAATGGTGAAGAATCACTTAAATAATTATACTAGCCGAATCCAGATCTTCACCAAAATCGAATCGATTCTTCCTTGTCCCACACACAAACTGTCCACCAAGTTTCGTCCAAATCCATCCATGACTTTGAGATATCCTGCTATATGCTGGTTTTAGCCCCATCACTCAATGGTGAAGAATCACATAAAAATTAAATAATTCTCATATCCGAATCCATATTCAGATCTTCACCAAAATCGAATCGATTCTTCCTTGTCCCACACCCAACCTGTCCACCAAGTGTCGTCCAAATCCGTCCACATCATTTTGAGATATCATGCTATGTATCGTTTTTGGCCCTATCTCCCAATGGTGAAGAATCACTTTAAAATTCTAGTAGCCTAATCCGGATCTTCACCAAAATCTAATCGTTTCATCCTTGTCACATACAATACCTCTCTGTCAAATTTCGCCCGAATCAGTCCACAGCTTTTTGAGATATCTTGTTCACAAACAAACCCCTTATGGACAACAACAACAACAACAACAACAACAACAACATGCATTTTAAGGCCATTTTCCCTGCTAGAGCGGGGGTTAGCCTTGCGGTCCCCATGACAATCTTCTCCATTTTGCCCTATTTTCTGCATCTCTCCTTGTTAACCCCCTTGCCCGCATTTCTTCTTCCACCATCTTTAGCCAAGTCTTTCTCGGTCTTCCCCGTCCTCTACTTCCTTCTACATTAACTTCCATCACTCTTCTCAACCAGTCACTTTCATCCTTCCTCAACACATGACCAAACCATCTCAACCTGTTCCTCTTCACAGCATCAATCACAGGCAATATTCCCATCATCTTTCGCAATTCATCATTTGTCTTCCTCTCTCTCAACGATACTCCGCACATCCATCGAACCATTCGCATTTCCACCCTTTCCAGCCTTGGTTGCTGCTCTACGTTCATTACCCATGTCTCGCTCCCATAAATCATAACACTTCTCACACATGCAGCATACACCTTTCCCTTCAGCTTCAGCGACACTCCCCTCCTCATCAGCACGCCACTCAGTTCCCGAAACTTCTTCCATGCACATCTCACTCGAACAACCGTTGCCGAGTCTGATCCACCTTCTCCATTCAGCATGTCTCCGAGGTAGCAAAATGTTTTCACACCTTCCAGCTTCACGCCGTCTCCAAGATCCAACTCAACATTTCCTCCATCTGCAGCTCCCTCTGTGCACACCTTACATTTGAATGTAGCTGCCACACTGGTAAATGACCCTCTCAGACCACTACATTTTTGATGAACCCACTCAGCGCACATTGTACATTGAATGGAGTTCACTCCGACACCCTTCCTGCACACGGCCACTTCCCAGTTCTTTCCACCTCACCACATGCTTTACCACTTGCCATCACGTTCGTCTTTCCGATATTCACCTTCAGACCTTTTGTCTCCATACATTCCTTCCACTTGTTCATCTTTTCCTTCAGTCCATCCATACTTTCCGCAATCAACACCAGATCATCTGCATACAACAACTCCCACGGTAAACCCTCCTTTACGTTCTGAGCCAGCACCTCCATGACAGCTACAAATAGTAGTGGACTTAGTACCGACCCCTGATGCACTCCCACCTTCACCTCAAACTCACCACTGTTCCCGTCCTTCGTCCTTACAGCTGTGCGCGCTCTTTTGTACATTGCCATCACTACTCTGATCAACCATTCCTCCACTCCTAACTTCCTCAATGCCCATGTCAATACTTTGTGTGGAACCCTATCGAATGCTTTCTCCAGATCAACAAACCCAAGAAACAACTTCTTCCTCTTCTCCATGTACTTTTCCTGCAACTGCCTCACAATGAAAAGCGCATCTGTCGTTCTTCTTCCTGGCATAAATCCAAACTGCATTTCGTCGATCTTCACTTTCTTCCTTATCCTCCTCTCCAACACCCTTTCCAATACCTTCATTCCATGCTCCAATAACTTTAGCGCTCGGTACGAGCCACACTCCAGAGGGTCACCTTTCCCCTTGTATAGAGGGACGAGGGTACTCAGTTCCCAAGCCACTGGAATGCGGCCTTCTTTCACCACCAGATTACAGATCTCTGTCATTCTGTTCACACCCCAACTTCCTTCTGCCTTCAACATATCTCCCACAACTCCCGTCGGCCCTCCCGCTTTTCCACTCTTCATTGCTTTTATCGCTTCCTCAACTTCCTTCTCAGTTATCTTCTCTGCTGGTCCTAAAACTGGGTTACTCTCTATGTTGCCATCCCATTCATTCTCTGTATTCAACAGCATTTCCATATATCTTTTCCATCTTCCTTTAATTCCATCTGGGTCGACAACGATTTGTCCCACTTCATCCTTCAAGCAACTCACCCCCATCACATCACACCTCTCTTTCGCTATGTGCTTTGCAATCTTCAATACTGCTTTCTGACCCTCTTCCGAATCCAAGCGTTCTCCGAACATTTTCCTACATGCCTCCTGCGCTTTGCTACCTCTTTCTTTGCAGCCTTCTTGGCTGCCTTATAACTTTCATGCTCTGCTGTTTCTGCTCCCGTACCCTTCGCCTTCTGCCACTCCTTGAACTTCTTCCTCTTCTCGTCAATCCTCTTTCCAACTTCATCATCCCACCACCATGTTTCCGAGTGCCTCGGTGGTCCTTTTGTCCATCCACATACCTCACCAACGGCTCCCAACAGACTAGCTTTCATTGACATCCAACCACTTTCAAGCTCAACCACATCATCCTCTACCCTACTCAGCCTCTCTTTTAATGCCTCCCTTACTGTCACCTCTTTCAACCTCCACACCTTCATTCTCGGTTGGTACTTCACCCACCGAGCTCTCCTCGCACCTTTCACCCTTATGTCGCAGACAACCAAGTGGTGCTGTGAAACAGCCTCCTCCCCCGGGATCACCTTTGTGTCCCGGAGGTGCCCCCTATCTCGCCTACGCACCATCAGGTAGTCAACGGTTGTCGTCGACCCACCTGACGTGTATGTAACAAGCTTATTATCCTCTTTCTGGAACTGAGTATTACAAATCAACAAATCAGCTCCATCAGCAAACTCCAAAATCCTTTCACCTTCTCCATTTCTCACACCATATCCGTAACCCCCATGAACTCCCTCAAAACCATCCATACTCCTTCCCACATGTCCATTCAGGTCTCCTCCCACCACAACAACTTCCTCATCTTTCACGTTTTCCATCAGCTTCTCTATCGCACACCAGAACCTGTCCTTCTCTTCATCGCTTCGACCAACCTGCGGAGCATATCCCGAGATGACGTTCACCAAGAGCTTTCCAATCATCATTTTCACCATCATCAACCTATCACTCACTCTAGTCACACTCACCACACTGTCTACAAACTCCTCAGAAAACAGGACACCAACACCATTCACGCCCTCCGGGCACCCTTTCCCTTATGGACGCATGGGTGAAAACAGACATGGGTGAAAACATAACCTCCATCCACCTTTGGTGGTGGAAGTAATAACGCACAAGACCAACCAATATACATGTACTTGAAAAATCTTCGATTTTCGCAAGTAATAAACAAGAAGACGTAATGCGGAGCACGATACTTGCAAAATCCGCCCCTCACCCCCAAGAAAAACAATTCCATTGATGCAGCAAATTGTCCATTTCATCAAGATTAAAATTGACAATCTTGATCAAAGCTTGGGTCAACAGGAAGAAAAGTGACGAATTTTGAGATGAAAATTATGATTTTGGAAGGTTGACCTTGAGTTGACCTTTGACCTTTTGACCTCAGACAGTTGGTTTCCCTATTCAGTGACTCAATGTGCAAATGCTGTTTAATTTTCAAGTCAATCGGATGAAAATTGAGGATTTTTAAAACTTTGTCTATGTTGACCTTTTGGTCTATGTTGACCTCAAAAATAGTTGGTGGTTGAATTCAGTGACCATATATGTAAATCCTCTTAGAATTTCAAGTCAATCAAATGAAAATTGGTGATTTTAGAAATTCGGCCCATGTTGACCTTTTGGCCAATGTTCACCTAAAATATAATTTGTGGTTGAATTCAGTGACCAGATATGCATGTCCTCTTCAAATTTCAAGTCAATCGGATGAAAATTGAGGATTTTAGAAATTTGGCAAAGTTGGTGACCTTTCGCCTATGTTAACCTTTTGACCCCCCCAAAAATAGGCTTCTCAATTGGGACGACCTATACAACTTGGTGAAGTTTCGTGACCTGTAGGCCGGTGACAGACAGACAGACAGAACCACAAACGCAACCGACCAATATACTTGAAAAATCTTCGATTTTGCAAGTAATAAAAAGTGAGAGAAGAGGCGCAGATGCAACTGGAGTTGAGGTAGTAGGTTGTAGACAGGAACCACCCAGGGTAGTACTACCGTTTGGACTTCGGAGCGTTAAAGTGGTGCTCGGAACCATCTTGCACGCTCCGTGTCAAGATTGCTGGTCTTACTTTCTGTCTCACTCAAACTACAGCTCACGGGCCCCGCTTCAATCTCTTTCTCGCAAACAAACATCATACACCTTTCGTCATACACTTTTCTTCTCTTTTATTTAAGGGCTGGCCTCGATGAGGGTTATATAGTCCATGCCTAGAGCCTTCAACATAAAAAAGAACGCCACTCGGTAGAGCGCATACCTCCACCAGGCTGAACAGTTGATGTTTTGTATCCACTGATAGGCTGGATCTGCATTCGGACCTGAACCAAAATCAAATCGGCTTGTTCTCGTCACTTATCCAACTCATCGACCAAGTTTTATCCGAATCGTTAACTTTGAGATATCGTGCTATAAATCGTTTTGGACCCCATGTCTCAACGAGGACGAATCGCTTCGAAAAATTAAAAAATTGTCCTATTCGTATCCGCATTCGGATCTTCACCTAAAGCGAATCAATTCATTCTGGTCATGCACCCAACCTGTCCACCAAGTTTCGTCCGAATGTGTCCATAACCTTTTGAGATATCGTGCTCACAGACAAACAAACAGGTGTCAATACATACCGTCCGTTCATATTCGGTGGCGGAGGTAACAATAACCTAGAAAGGAAGGGTGAGCATGTTGAGAGTTAATGGGGATATAAAAGATCATGGTTGTGGATGGGGGATGACCTGAGGTGACGGTGAACAGCTGTCTTGAAGCCCTGAAGGGAAGAATGGGATTGAACAGACTGAGGAAGTTGGTTCCACAGGTGAGAGAAAAAAGGTCTTCTAACGTTTTAATTTATTAAAGTTGGTTGATGATGTTTTTTGAACAGCTGTGCAGCTGCTGATTGTAGAGTTTTAACCCTCCTCCCCTCTCAGGGGCTTACTTTGTCTTCCTCCATGTGCCGCCGGGCAGGTTTCTTTGTTCCCGGGTTTCCCAAGCTGATGCGCTTCCAAGAGCACCACGACAACATTATGAAGAAGTTGCTGCCCAAGCTAAAGAAACACCTGGTGGATGCATAGGCTTTTCTCATCTGTGCTGTTGTTGTTGCTTTTATGCATCAATTCGTGTTCACCATGAGTGATTGGTTTGTTTATTAAAAATACTAGCAACGGTACCCGCCCGAGGGGTGGGGCTCCAATTGGGAAGCCCAAATGAAAAGGCAAAATATCAGAAATTGAAGGTTTTTTTTATTTTAAACGATTCATATAAACATCCGTTGAATCATATCACAGGCAAATCATCAAAATCTAAACTGTATCTTTGGAAGTTCAATAAAAGCCACATTACTGTTCATATCCGTAAATATTATTCCATCGTGTTTCAAATCGTGATCGATACACTATGATCGTGATGATCGTGATCGTGATCGTGAACCGTGATCGATAATCGTGTTCACAATCGCAATGTCGTATGTACTCCCGATACGTGTACCAAATTCCCGATACGTGTAACTGTACCAAATCAACAGTTAAAAGGATTTTGAGCCGATAGGTGTTACGGCCTGGCAAGATCGATGGAGACAGCGTTTATTGTCCCCCGTCGCACCGCGGAGCGAAAGAGGGACTATGGTTTTCCCCTCCGTCCGTGTGTCTGTCCGTGCGGGCGTGGGTGCGTACATGCGTGCTTAAGCGAAGGACCGCATTCGAATTTGGTGTGTGTGTGCAACCCACGTCAAAATCCAAGATGGCCGCCGCCATGTATGTCTGAACGTTGAGCGGAATATCTTGAAATATAAGCGAAGTTCCAACTTCTAATCTGATGTGTGAGTGTATCTAGGCATAAGTAAGAACGCTATTGAAAATTGGGTCGCCACGTCAAAATCCAAGATGGCCGCCACCATGTTTGTCTGAACCTTGTGAGCGGAATATCTTGAAAGATTAGCGAAGTGCCAACTTCTAATCTGGTGTGTGGGTGTATCTAGGCATAAGGAAGAACGCTATTGAAAATTGGGTCGCCACGTCAAAATCCAAGATGGCCGCCTTGCGTCTTCCACTTTGTCAACTCACATCACTTCACCGACGGGGGACCTAGGCGTAACGGTTGTTATACTTTTATTGAAGGACACTGTCTCAAGCCCCAGTCCCCATCACGGATGGGGCTCAGCGGTTTACCCGAGCCTGACGGCGAAGGGCAAGGTACACGCTGGACCATCCAGTGTAGCGCGCGTGCGGCCCCGGATATCGAAGGGCATTAAACGTTCATTAAACATTAAACTTTCATTAAACATTAAACGTTCATTAAAGGATTACGAAACGAAAAACATTAAGAAATTACGTTCACACCTTCACGTCAAACACTACCGTGAACACATACATCGTCACAATGAGAACATCGTCACAATGGACGTTATGCGAACGTGAATGTTATGTGGGAGTCCAAACCTGAGAATACTGGAGACCAAAGCTGATATTGGGAAAACTAAATAGCCTATTTTACTCCTGGAGATCCCAGGATTACCCACGCAAAATATCGTTTCGATCGGTTGAGCCGTTTTTGCGGTACCTTCGATCAGACGGACAGACATTTGGTGAATTATAGTAAGATATAAAAACACGAGGTTCGAGGCTCATGGATTGAGATTGTTGTAAGGAATGTGGCATCCTTTACCACCAGGAGACTTGCTCTTGTTTGTCCTCCATTTGGTATCACGTGAAGCATACCCAAGAACAATAGTTTTCTTCTCGCTTCTCCTGAACTTGTAAATTTCGTCTTTTTTTTGGAGGACAGCCAGGAGATATACACCAACCTGTACACCATGAAATGGTTTTTTCAGTGTTTCCTGGACCGGGTAAGAAGTCCTGAGCATCTATCCAACAAAGTTTTTCGTCTGCAGTTATTGGATGTTCTCTCTTTGGATCGCTAAATTTACATCTGTTAAGTGTGACTGTTTCATTTTGGTTGTGCTGCTCTGTTCAACAGACACCTTTTACCCTCACTCTTCGCCTGTGGGACATTTACATGCTGGAGGGAGAGAGAGCGCTTACTTCCATGAGCTACACAACCCTCAAACTGCACAAAAGTGATTATTGTCTTCCTCTCCCATGCAACCTCATCACTTTGGGGCTTTATAATGAGCTTAGGCTATCCTGTCATACACCTGTTTTGTTGTTATCACTCGTAGCGAAGAGCGGGGTTAAGCATTTGGTTCACGTCTGTCTGTCTGTCCTGTCGCGAAGCGTCAGTTTATGATCGAGGAACAACTTGACTTAAATTGAATGTTGTATTTTGAACACGGATCGGAACAAAAATCGGAAAACAAACCAGTAGTTAAGCAGTACTTTGGCTCTGAATTCGTCCTGATTGCGCATGCGGAGAGAGGAGCGACATACTTATTTTGCTGTCTTCCTGCCCGGCAGTCAAACAAAATTGAAAATTATTCCCAACAGGAAATGTAGTTTTTAAGGACTTCATAAAGGTCAAAAACAACAGGCACGGATAACTAATGTACATGTTGTATCATGTGGTGTAATAGCCACTGTGTCAATGGCGGTAAACTTCCAGAATCAATTAGCCACGTCGCAAGACGCTGGTCATAGAGTGCCCTCTGCTGTTGTTGTTGTTGTTCTTCTTCTTCTTCTTCTTCTTGTTCTTGCAGAGAAGACAAAACCTCAAAGCTCCACCCATTCTGGGAACCATAGCTCCACCCATTGTGGGAGAGGCTTCATATAAACAAATATCCACCATTTTATTAACTCGCATAGCTTTGAGGCCTGTTTTGTAGGCCCGTGGTGTCTTCCTCTCTCACACAGTTTTATTTCAAATCAAATTCGATATACCATTTCATTTTTCACAGTCGCTAACATAGTTTTAGACTCGGTTGAAAAAAAACGGGAAGAAAGTCCGATGAAAGTTGCCCTTTATAGAACGAAATGAATTCTCAAAGGCCTGTAACTTCAAGTCCATTGAGATTTTTTTTTTTTTTATCGCGGCATGGTCAGTCATACACAGCCCGAAGTAACAGACGGGAAAATGCCGAGATATATATTTTGTTTAAATCGCGGCATGGTCAGTCATACACCGCCCGAAATAACAGACGGGAAAATGCCGAGATATCTATCTATAATGCCAGTAATCTCTGTGTGTATGTGTGTATGTGTGTATGTTTGTCTGTGACCGCTGTTTCTCGACAACCACGGGTCCGATATACTTTAAACTTGCCAGGTATATTGCTGGGGACCCGAGGATGTGCCTTTTCAAGGTTTCATATTAATCGGACAAGTACTTACCGAGCTATGTCCAAAAAACGATTCAACCAATCAGAGAGCAGCGAGTTATCGCGTGTGCCGAACGTGGCGAACACACTCTGCCTCGGACGGCACATTTGAGAGCGTATTCATTTATTTCACGTTGGCAAACTATGTTGCCGCTATGTTGGCGTTAAACTATGTTTTAAAACTAATTAAAACCATTTCATGTAAATAGAGGGGGGGGATTGTCACTGTACTCGCAAGCCGTTCGCCGTTCGCTTTGGCGTTGCGAATGGACCAAAACATTTCATGGACCAAACCATTTCATGTAAAGCGTTCGCCGTTCGCTTTGGCGTTGCGAATGGACCAAAACATTTCATGGACCAAACCATTTCATGTAAATAGAGGGGGGGGATTGTCACCGTACTCGCACCCACGTACCCACGTACCCACGTACGGGCATTGCACCCACGTACGGGCATGCCCTAGTATTAAAAATTCGTCCATTTGATGACAATCGTCACGATGAAATATTTAATTTATACGTCGTCACAATAATGTGGAGAGAGGAGCATAGCTTCGTTCACGTGTCGCCACATACGGGAAATTGCCGAGATATATATTTTTTAAATCGCGGCATGGTCAGTCATACACCGCCTGAAATAACAGACGGGAAAATGCCGAGATATATTTAAAATTCGTCCATTTGATGACAATCGTCACGATGAAATATTTAATTTATACGTCGTCACAATAATGTGGAGAGAGGAGCATAGCTTCGTTCACGTGTCGCCACACACGGGAAATTGCCGAGATATATATTTTTTAAATCGCGGCATGGTCAATCATACACCGCCTGAAATAACAGACGGGAAAATGCCGAGATATATTAAAAATTCGTCGCCACACACGGGAAATTGCCGAGATATATTTTCACTTTGCACAAAAATAACATCAAGTAATCGAATCAATCGGAATGTCCTGTGCCTATAACATCGACGTTATAGGCACAGCTGCATCTAGGCATTGTGTAACATCGACGCGGCTTTTGTTTTAATTAAAACTTTTTGTACTTGTTTTTTTCTATGAGTGTCACAATCTTTATTTTATTTCAATTTAATTTTATACTTGAACACTGTAGAACACAAATCACCTTCTTATTAATTAACAAAACCTCCGGTATTGCATTACTCTGACATGTGATGTAAGGTGGTGTATAAGACTGCATTGACGGTGCTAAGATTTTAAATATGACTTTTAAAATCGTTATTTTGTTTCATTTAAGTTATATACTTGAGCACGACATGGGGTAAGGTGTTCTATGAGCTGTCTAGTTTCCATCTGCAAAAACGTGGGTGTATGGTTTGTTAACCTTATTCCATGACATTATGTATGTTAGTTGTGGTGACTGCAGCTAGGTGTCACTGTTGACATTGTTTCCTGCTTCTGCATTCCCGACTGACTTAGTCGTGTATATACCGCTCCTTAAATAAACTTGGGTTAGTGCTTCCAAACCTCGCAGGTGTTACCGGCTGATCCTTCTCCCTGTTGGAGTGGTGGCACCGTTATCTGAACCTGTGTCCTTCGATCGATGAGATGGATTATTTCTACTTTCTCTGAACTGCCGGAGAACTTCACACTCCGAAGATGGCGGCACATTCGGCCCCTAAACAATGGAGTCTAATGAAGCGCAAAACAATTACATCTTTCGAGAACTGGCGACAAAATCTTCAGTATTTTCTTTACCTCGACACAAACGTTTCATATTTTCTCATCGATGGCTTCACATGGCAAATAAAACCTAGCAGTTGATCATTTGGGGCCTTGCTGATGACGGAGGGCATGTTCCTGCTGCCGTGTGATCTTGGATTTAATCAAGTCTTGGACCCATTTCATAGTCTTGGATTTAATCAAGCGTTCGCCTGATTACCACCCAGAGGATGTTTTCTAAAGGTTTTTGACCTTTGTGGAGGATACTCTGCTGCAGAAGCATGGGCCCATAACCCATCATGGAGAGCTCTCAATCATCAACGGAGAACTGACCCCTACCTAAGAAAATGAGGTGGTGTTAATATGGCTTAAATTTATCCACCCGGAATTTCATCAGCTAGCTCATTAAGCAACGGTTTAAGTGCAGATGCCATTAAAGAGGGTGAAAAGGGAAGGGCGCCAGGGATTGATGAGGTGTGTGCAAAGATAATAATTGCAGCGGGAGAAGTCGGAGTCTGGTGGGCGAAGAGGTTGTTGTATGTATGAGAGATGGTTCCATTTCGGATGAGTGGAGGAAAGGGTTAATTGTGCCGATATGGAAAGGGAACGGGGAAGTACAGGGGCATTACACTCCTTAGTCATGTCATGCAGGTGCTGGAGAGGGTTCTGAACAGGAGGGCAAGGAATAGTGGGGAGAAGGAGATCGGAGAAGAGCAGAACGGGTTTAGAAACGATAAGGGAATGACAAGGAATGTTCATGCTGGGGCAGCTGTTTGAAAAGAGGTTGGAGGTGCAAGGTGAAATGTCATTGTCATCTTTTCTACATTCCCTAAACTCTCCAGAACTCCACCCCTCCTTCAGCGTCCTCAAACGTATTTTTGACTCGAAGGTCTCAAACTCATTTTGCAAAAAATGTTCGTTTCCCATGAATCGTACACTTTTCAAAATCCAATCTCACCCCTCCCCTCCAAATCATCCCCATCCCCCCTCCCCTCCAAAACTTCCCCATCACCCCTCCCCTCCAAATCCTCCCCATCACCCATCCCTTTCAAATCTCCCCCCTTGCCCCTTCCCTCCCCTCCCTCCTAAACTCCCCCCATTCCCCTCCCCTCCGAGACTCTCCCTCGCTCCTCCCCTCCTAGACTCCCCTCTCACCCTCCTCCTCAAAGCATCCTCCCTGCTTCTTCCCCCTTCCACCTTCATCTCCCCCAACCTTCTGCCTGGCTCTTCCCCCTCCTCAAATAACACCTCACTGTGCCTCACCCAATCTCCATCAAACCTTTTGTCTGCCCCATTCTTCCTTTTCTCCAAGCTATTCTGAAATCTCTGACACACCTTCAACAGCTCTCCCTACCTCTTCCTCCTCTTCCACATCTTACCCTACCCCTCCGCCCCCCTGTTCTGTACCCGATGCTCCCCCTGCCTCTTCATTAACGGTATAGACCTCAAACATCTGGGGCCTTCGCTCAAACTTGACTGATCTCTCCATACAGGTTGCTTCTGACAAACCAGATGTGATCTGCTTAACAGAAACTTTCCTCCTTCATGATGTCTCTGATGCCTTGGTATCTCTCCCAGGTTACTCCCTCCTCCGGTATGATAGACCTGAGCCTCGTCCTGGAGGTGGGGTTGCTATCTTTATAAAAAACTCTCTTCCTCACTCGCCCTCCCCTGCCCTCTCTCCACCTCACCCCCAGGAATACCTTTGGCTGCGGCTTCCCCTTCGCTCCCACCTTTTGTACATATGTGTGTTGTACCGTCCACCAAACAGTGATGACTCCATCTACATCTCGCTGTCTGATAATATGGACCAACTTCTATCTACCCATCCCAACTCTCTCTTCCTCATATGTGGTGATTTCAATTGTCACCATGTGAGTTGGCTGGGTGTGGGTACCTCTCTCACCAGCCATGGCTCTTCAGCAAAGGACTTCTGCGACTCACTGGGACTGACACAATCTGTCAATTTCCCGACCCGGATCTCAGTCAACGGAGCATCTTCTCTTCTGGACTTGGTTATGACTAACTTCCCTGAAAATGTCTGCTGCTCTTTTTCTGCTCCAATCGGCTCATCTGATCATGTGCTTGTCAAAGTGGACATCTCTCTGACCATTCTCAGAGAGCCTCCTCAGCGTCGACGAGTCTGGCATTTCACTCAGGCCAACTGGCACGGTCTTCAAGCAGCCATCAATCATCTGGACTAGTCTCCCATCTCTAACGCCTCTGACATCAACTCATCCTGGGAATTCTTTCAAAGTAAATTGCTCTCTCTCATGCACAGATTTATCCCATCTCGTCTTCAGTTGTCATACCCTTCCTCCCGTCCATGGTACACGGAATCTTGTGGTGAGGCTGTTGCCCTGAAACAACTTGCTTTCGTCTCCTGGAAAGCAAATCCAATGGAAGGAAATCTCATTTCCTTTCACAAAGCCCGAAACAAGTGTGTGTCCACCCTCAGGAGAGCCAGGAAACAATATCTCACCGTTCTCAAGACCGAACTCTCTTATCTGTCTCCCTCTTCCAAATCCTGGTGGCGTCTGGTCAAATTTGTTACTGGTGTTTGTTCCCCCTCCATCCCCTCCCTCACCTCAAACGGCTTAACGGCTGACTCCGCACGTGAAAAAGCTGAATGCCTCAACTCTGTGTTTGCCTCTAAATCTTGTGTCCCAAACCCATCCCTCTCTGTACCCACCATACCCAGTCGTACCCAGCTGCTCCTGGACTCTGTGTCCTTTCCTCCTGACAAGGTGGAAAAGTTTCTGTCAACCCTCGACTCTGATTCTGCAACTGGTCCTGACGGCATCAGCCCACAGGTCCTAAAATCATGTTCTTCTGCTCTTTCACTCCCTCTTTCTGTTCTCTTCACCCTCTCTTTTGCTCAAGGTCATCTGCCATCTGCTTGGAAATCAGCCAACATCACCGCTTTGCACAAAAAAGGTGCAAAAACAGATCCTAGCAACTACAGACCAATCAGCCTTCTCCCAATTATCAGCAAAGTCATGGAATCCATCATTGCTTCAGATATGAAATCTTTCCTCTTCTCCAATGGCTTGATCTCTGATCATCAATTTGTTTTCAGACCTGGTCACTCTACTCTGGACATGCTGCTTCTGCTTTCTCAACAATGGATGGAGGTCCTCAACGCCAAACAGGAAATTAGAGCCGTCTCCCTTGACATTTCACGTGCCTTCGATACGGTCTGGCACCCTGCTCTGCTCACCAAACGCTCCTCCTTTGGTATCCATGGAAATCTCCACGCATGGCTGGCGGACTTCCTCTCTGGTCGTAGTCAACGTGTGGCCCTGAATGGGTTTCTCTCATCTCCTCTTCCTGTTCAGGCTGGAGTTCCTCAAGGTAGTGTTCTGGGCCCTGTGCTTTTTCTGGTCTTCATCAATGATCTCTCTGACTCTCTTGAAAATCCTCTCTATCTCTTTGCTGACGACTCTACTCTCTGTGGCTCCATTCCTCATCCCTCAGATCGGCAGTCTGCGGCCTCCTCACTCTCTGCAGACCTGGACAAAATCACAGACTGGGCAAACAAATGGAACATGTCTTTCAATCCTGATAAATCTCACACTCTTACGATGTCTCTCCGAAAAGACCGACTGGACAACCCTCCCATCCACTTTCTGAATAATCCTCTCCAAGAAGTTCTGTCACTCAAGCTTTTGGGTCTCACTATTTGCCATGATCTTTCCTGGGAAAAATCCACCTGATGGTGCGTCGGCGAGATAGGGGGCACCTCCGGGACACAAAGGTGATCCCGGGGGAGGAGGCTGTTTCACAGCACCACTTGGTTGTCTGCGACATAAGGGTGAAAGGTGCGAGGAGAGCTCGGCGGGTGAAGTACCAACCGAGAATGAAGGTGTGGAGGTTGAAAGAGGTGACAGTAAGGGAGGCATTAAAAGAGAGGCTGAGTAGGGTAGAGGATGATGTGGGTTGAGCTTGAAAGTGGTTGGATGTCAATGAAAGCTAGTCTGTTGGGAGCCGTTGGTGAGGTATGTGGATGGACAAAAGGACCACCGAGGCACTCGGAAACATTGTGGTGGGATGTTGAGGTTGGAAAGAGGATTGACGAGAAGAGGAAGAAGTTCAAAGAGTGGCAGAAGGCGAAGGGTACGGGAGCAGAAACAGCAGAGCATGAAAGTTATAAGGCAGCCAGGAAGGCTGCAAAGAAAGAGGTAGCAAAGGCGCAGGAGGCATGTAGGAAAATGTTCGGAGAACGCTTGGATTCGGAAGAGGGTCAGAAAGCAGTATTCAGGATTGCAAAGCACAAAGCGTAAGAGAGGTGTGATGTGATGGGGGTGAGTTGCTTGAAGGATGAAGTGGGACAAATCGTTGTCGACCCAGATGGAATTAAAGGAAGATGGAAAAGATATATGGAAATGCTGTTGAATACAGAGAATGAATGGGATGGCAACATAGAGAGTAACCCAGTTTTAGGACCGGCAGAGAAGATAACTGAGAAGGAAGTTGAGGAAGCGATAAAAGCAATGAAGAGTGGAAAAGCGGGAGGGCCGACGGGAGTTGTGGGAGATATGTTGAAGGCAGCAGGAAGTTGGGGCGTGAAGAGAATGACAGAGATCTGTAATCTGGTGGTGAAAGAAGGCCGCATTCCAGTGGATTGGGAACTGAGTACCCTCGTCCCTCTATACAAGGGGAAAGGTGACCCTCTGGAGTGTGGCTCGTACCGAGCGATAAAGTTATTGGAGCATGGAATGAAGGTAATGGAAAGGGTGTTGGAGAGGAGGATAAGGAAGAAAGTGAAGATCGACGAAATGCAGTTTGGATTTATGCCAGGAAGAGGAACGACAGATGCGCTATTCATTGTGAGGCAGTTGCAGGAGAAGTACATGGATAAGAGGAAGAAGTTGTTTTTGGGGTTTGTTGATCTGGAGAAAGCATTCGATAGGGTTCCACGCAAAGTATTGACATGGGCATTGAGGAAGTTAGGAGTGGAGGAATGGTTGATCAGAATCGTGATGGCAATGTACAAAAGAGCACGCACAGCTGTAAGGACGAAGGACAGGAACAGTGGTGAGTTTGAGGTGAAGGTGGGAGTGCATCAGGGGTCGGTACTAAGTCCACTACTATTTGTAGCTGTGATGGAGGTGCTGGCTCAGACCGTAAAGGAGGGTTTACCGTGGGAGTTGTTGTATGCAGATGATCTGGTGTTGATTGCGGAAAGTATGGATGGACTGAAGGAAAAGATGAACAAGTGGAAGGAATGTATGGAGACAAAAGGTCTGAAGGTGAATATCGGAAAGACAAAGGTGATGGCAAGTGGTAAAGCATGTGGTGAGGTGGAAAGAACTGGGAAGTGGCCGTGTGCTGTGTGCAGGAAGGGTGTCGGAGTGAACTCCATTCAATGTACAATGTGTGCTGAGTGGGTTCATCAAAAATGTAGTGGTCTGAGAGGGTCATTAACCAGTGTGGCAGCTACATTCAAATGTAAGGTGTGCACAGAGGGAGCTGCAGATGGAGGAAATGTTGAGTTGGATCTTGGAGACGGCGTGAAGCTGGAAGGTGTGAAAACATTTTGCTACCTCGGAGACATGCTGAATGGAGAAGGTGGATCAGACTCGGCAACGGTTGCTCGAGTGAGATGTGCATGGAAGAAGTTTCGGGAACTGAGTGGCGTGCTGATGAGGAGGAGAGTGTCGCTGAAGCTGAAGGGAAAGGTGTATGCTGCATGTGTGAGAAGTGTTATGATTTATGGGAGCGAGACATGGGTAATGAACGTAGAGCAGCAACGAAGGCTGGAAAGGGTGGAAATGCGAATGGTTCGATGGATGTGTGGAGTATCGTTGAGAGAGAGGAAGACAAATGATGAATTGCGAAAGATGATGGGAATATTGCCTGTGATTGATGCTGTGAAGAGGAACAGGTTGAGATGGTTTGGTCATGTATTGAGGAAGGATGAAAGTGACTGGTTGAGAAGAGTGATGGAAGTTAATGTAGAAGGAAGTAGAGGACGGGGAAGACCGAGAAAGACTTGGCTAAAGATGGTGGAAGAAGAAATGCGGGCAAGGGGGTTAACAAGGAGAGATGCAGAAAATAGGGCAAAATGGAGAAGATTGTCATGGGGACCGCAAGGCTAACCCCCGCTCTAGCAGGGAACATGGCCTTAAAATGCATGTTGTTGTTGTTGTTGTTGTTTCCTGGGAAAACCACATTTCAAATCTGGCCTCCAAAGCCAGTCGCCGACTGGGCATCCTCCGTCGTGCGAAGTCCTTCCTTGGCACACCTGAGCTCCTCACCACATACAAGGCTTTCATCCGCAGCTCTATGGAATACTGCTCTCCCCTCTGGTCTGGTGCTCCTGCCTCACACCGAGCTCGTCTTCACGCTGTTGAAACCAAAGCGTTCAGAATCATTGGAATCTCCCGCGATGAAGCTAACTCCAAGGGCCTTTCACTCACTCACCGCAGGCAGGTTGGTGGTCTTTCCGTCTTCTACCGACTCCTCTCTGGCCTTGCCCCCCCAGCTCTCTCTGGGCTCTGTCCCCCAAATATTCCTACAGGTCGCACAAGATCTGCATGCAACCCTCTTATGGTTAAACTGCCAAAATCAAGACTTTCTGCCCACCTTCACTCCTTCATTCCTCTTTTCTCCCGCCTCTGGAACAAACGCCCTCACTCTCTTAAATCCCACTCCACCCTCCAGGTCTTTAAAACAGCTGTTCACCACCATCTCTTATCCTCCCCCATCCAAAACCTTGATCTTTTCTACCCCTGCTAATTTCGGTCCCCTTGTGTTTTATACCTCTCCCCCTTCCCACGCCGCCTCTCCCCAAGCCCTCTCCCTCCCAGACTTCTCCCTTCTCTCAAATGTTGTGGTTGTGTGCTTCCCCTTCTCTCCCCATCTTGTCTTCCGCTCCCTCTTTTTGTATATTTTGTTTGTCTGGTTGATTTGTTTGTGAAATAAATGTTAGCTCTTCCACGAGCCTCGATTCAGTATACAAAAAAAAAAAAAAAAAAAATTGGGATTTGTGGATCTGGAGAAGGCCTACGACACTGTTCCGAGAGAGATGGTGATGGCGACACTGAGATGGATGGGAGTGCCAGATGCAGAAGTTAGGTTGGTGGACGAGATGGGCAAGGGAACAAAAGGAAGAGTTTTGGTTGGTCCTGAGATGTCGGAGAAGTTCAATGTGAACATCGGTTTGAGGCAGAGAAGCGATTGCAACCCACTCCTGTTTATCATGGTGATGGAGCTGGTAAGTAGGAAGGTAGACATGAAAGATATTCTGGGGAGGTTATTGTATGCTGACGATCTGGTTGTTGGGGTGGAGAGTTGGTGGGAGATGCAGGAAGTACTGGGGGAGTGGAAGGAGGCATTTAAGAAACATGGGCTGAAAATGAGCATGGAGAAGGTGTAGGTGATGTGGGTTGGGCAGCAGAAAAAATAAATGAATGTCAGGTTGGAAGGGAAAGGAGGAGATCAAACGAGGAAATAGGTTTGTGTATCTGGGTGGAACAGTGACCGGCAATGGTAAGTCAGAGGTAGATGCATGGAGGGGGAGTCAGGTGGGTGTGAATGCCTCAAAGAGAATGTAGAGTGTAATGGCAGACAAAGATTTCAAGGAGGTTGTAAGGAAAGTTTCTGTTGTCTTGTTTAACGCCAGCCTACCTCTACGGTCTGTAGATGGTGGCAGTGACAGAAAGACAACGGAGGCTCCAGGTTTGCAAGAACAACTAGGTCAGGAGGATTGTGGGAATGAAGAGGGTGGATAGAAAGAGAATGGATGAACTGAGGGATGAGATTGGTGTGCAAATGAGCTTGATGGGGAGATTGGTAAAATTCTGGCTGAGATGGGCTGGCATTTGTTGTGGATGGGGGAAGAGAGAATGACAAAGAGAGCGGATAGGCTGAGGGAACAAGATAGAAGGAAAAGAGGTTCTCAGTAGCATTTTTAAGTATTTCATTATTTCTTCAGTAAGTGCAAGTTTCTTCCTGAGTCCGACCATCGATTTATGGCCCGTATTCGTCATGTGGGGATTTGACTGTTCTGACAGTGAAGAAGACCACCTTGATGTGAAACCTGAGCCTCCCAGCCCTGGGCTGGCTGTGAGGCATGTGGATACGAACAAGTCCCCATTCATGTTTGCATTTTTCAACAAGCATCCCCTTCGTCTTACATTGGACAGTTGTTCAGAAACTAACATGATACGCTTGTTATTGGACAGGAGTGTGGACACGAAGATTGTGCAAAGTACTCAACAGGTGTTTCAGGCTGACGGTGCCATGCCTTTAAACATCGTGAGCGAAACTCGACTGTTGTTATTGAGGAACAATTTTACTCAACTTTGAACGTGCTTGTGGTCCCCGAATTGGATGTGGATGTACCAGCTGGAACTCCATTATTGATTGCCAATTATATAGGCCTTTGTCCAACTATGCAACTCGTTATAATATTTGACTGTGAACCAATTACCTCTGAACACTCATGCCATTCGACGTACATAAGGGGCTGTAGTGCTCCTGCTGGTGGCCCCACAATTTGTCCTGGAGTTCAGATTGAAATGGTAATTCCTGAGGGCATCGACCACGAGTCTTATGTTGGCATTCAGCTCTATCTCAACTCCCCTTGCACCTGTTTGCTGCTGCCTAAGCGATTTTGGTCTGAGCCTAACCATGTTCACTCTGTGGCTGATCGGTTCAGAATTTCCAACACCACTGACCTACCCATAAAGCTCTGTAAACACACCCATGTGTGAATTGTGCACTCCATTGCCAGCGTTTCTGATCGGATACTGCCTTCACCCACGATCCATACAATTGAGCCTCCTCTCTTTACAGATGATGGTCAGCTAATAAACAATGATCCAGACGTCACTGTCCATGATGTTCTGACTGAGTGACCCTTACCCTTTACTAAACAGATCCGCATGGATCACGACGCAGATGGAACGCAGTGATGTTCGCCGAGTTAATGTTCATTAACGACAGAGTACTCACCGATCAAAAAAGCCACCGTCAGCAATGTAAAAAGGTATCATGAACTTCTCCGACATCTCAGGACCAACCAAAACTCTTCCTTTTGTTCCCTTGCCCATCTCGTCCACCAACCTAACTTCTGCATCTGGCACTCCCATCCATCTCAGATTTGGGGGTTGTTGTTAGGGAGTGAGAACGTTTTTGTCACTCTGTTCGTTTATTTGGCGGTTACAGGTGTGCATAGGTTCACATAGGTACACATGAGGGTATGACTGTGCGAAGCAGTACTACGATTCTGGGTTATTTATTCAAAAAGACGTTTTATTTTGCCCTTGCCTACTAACTCGTGAATCGTTGTTCCACAGGCTCTTGGCCAGGAATTTTTGCCTGAAGTTGATTGACAAAATTTTCCCTTTTTGACCTAGAGCGGCTCATGAAACTGGAGATGGAAGGACTCGTTTACTTCCTGCAACATGAGCTCGCACAGAACTTTCAGGTCGATGACGACATGGTCGTGGAACAGCTTCAGGCTTCCATGTCTGAACTGCGCAAGTTGAAGCTTGCTCTGCCTTCTCCAGGTAAGGGAGCACACTTTGTTTAACCCCATTATCTTTAACACTGGAACTTCCCTGCTTTTATCAATCACTGGTGGGCTCGACACAATCTGGTGTTTTTACCGCTTATTGTAGTCTAACCCTTCGGACATCAGCCCCTAGTTGCTCAAAGCTCGGATAAGCACTATCCTGTGGATAAGTTACTTATCCCGGGATAAAATTTATCCAATGGATAATGTCCGTTGTTCAAAGCCTGGATAACCTTTTCCGCTGGATAAGGTGTTGATTTTCCAGATAACTTTATCCGAGTCTCCTCTGGCCTGGATAAACGCCTTGCCCATGATTACTAAGGCGTACCTAGGTTTGTCAAATTCATAAGGTGTGGAAGGCGTCGTGGCAATCACCAACCACGCTTCTTCTTCTCATCATACGTTACGGTGTTGGAAAATTTACTCCTGATGACCCTGATATACTCTTGTCACCTGACACAACATATCCCTTGCATTTGGTGTAAAGTTTGCCTTCCTCTTTCTCTTTTGACACTCTTCTGCCACCATTATTGTTTTGCCAGCAGACAACAGTGCAATGCATTGTGGGATACCATGTACCTGCCAAACGTTTATCCACACCTTATCCAGCAGTTAGCTATCCTACCCTTATCCACCCTTTGAACAACTGTAGTTTATCCGTCGGTTAGTTAACCCTCGGATACGAATTTTAACCAGAGGAATAGCTCTTATCCTGTGGTTAAATTATCCGAGTTTTGATGAATTGGGGCCTGGGAGTTTTTATTGTCCAACTATCTTTGTGTCCATTTTGTAAGTTTGGGTATCTATCAAAATGATTTCCACCCTTCTGTTTGACCATGCCCTCCACGACTAATTTTTCTTTTCTTTTGTACTTTTCTAGGAAAGCCTGAAGAATTTCCACAGAGGCCTTCGGGCCAACTTCCTCAGGAGACGAGCCCACCAGTCGAGCTTAATGGTACAGTGAATGGGCAACAAAAGAGTAGCAAAGCTGTTACACCAACAGCCAAGGCTGAGGGTCGAGTCTTGGCAATCAGCACTACTGCAGCAGCGACATCTCTTCGTTCTGTGGAGTCATCAGCAGTGACTCGAGGCAAGAGAAAGAAACAAATTGTGGGACATCGTTCTCCTTCAAGCCCGGAAAATGGTTTGACAAACCTGCTGGCAAATGAGAATGTGTCGCCATCGTCTCACTTTGTCCCACAGTGGAGGAAACCTGCAGAGAACGTAGACAGGTCAACTACTGCCACAGATGGTGCTTCTACTTCAAAAATGATTCCAGTCACAGACACTTTCCTGCAGAACTGGAGTACAGTTATAAGTGTGGACAATGTAGTGCGAGGGGATGATCATATTTCCGAGCGACGCACGTCGAGGCATTCGCTTTATGAAAATGTGATTGAGAGTTCTGATGGAGGCTTGAATGGTGAAAGTGAAACTTTGGTTATAGACAGTAGGCCTGTGCTTAGCTTTTCGAAAAGGCAGAGCATAGTTGGAAACGATTCTCACAACAGCGTGGAGCAATTGGGGAGGAATGCACCCTCCAAAGGTGTGGAACACGAAACTTGTTTGGTGCAAGGTTCAGTCAAGGGTTCTCCTTCGCTTTGCAGCAGCCGCTCTGCTCACGGTACACCACTGCATGCTCCTGCCTTATCCTGTGAAGTAAGCAGCATGCCTGTCATTCCGATAGCAGCAGCGACGTCACCAAATAAGGGCACAAAAACAGTCAGACATAACGGAGTAATGGATTCGATAAATACGGGAACAGAAACCTTTCCCGTGATAAACCCAAAGCTTAACCAGAACTCTCAGCAATTTGCGAGTAAAGCTGAAGCAGGATTGCCTGGCGCTATCCCTTTGCACAGCAGGAGCATTGATTCGGCCCTCAAGCAGCCGTGGCCAATTATGGAAACCTCCCAGGGCTCAGGCACTGCTCAGCTTCAGGCCTCTGCCCCATGCCTGGTATTTGAAGACGGGCAGTTCTTGAGAACGGCTGAAGAAACCGTTTTGATCCCAGCAATGCCACGTGTCCGCGTGGTGACTGCTCTGGGAAACAGTGCGGTGGTATAGCAGTGGTTGTACCAAAATAGAATGGTTTGACCTTCCATCGAGGTTCACATGTGCTCGTCACATCGAGTAGATCATTTGCTTCGTCAATGACCAACGTGATCGACGTTTGCCATGACCAGTTGGAGTCGTGTCAACAAACTCTTATTACCTTTGCAGGTTCTGACTCATCTTAAAAGTGTGTGATGAGATTCAAGTGTCTTTTGAATGTTCTTGAAAACAATTCCTCAGATAGGGGTAGGGGACTGCTAGTTGTATGGTTTGCAGGTAGAAGAGTGTCGAGTTGTGTTGCATGAGAGATCACTTGGTGAAATGGAAAGAATGGTGACTGACTGGGTGGCAGTGACAGTGTGGGTTGGGGGTTAGGGAGGCAGTGTGGAGTTTGCAAAGACAATAGGATTTGAGCTATTGCTGGGATCAAACTTGGACAAAACCATCATTCCAGCTGGACCTGCTTAGTTTCTTTAAAATCAAATTAATGCACGTTGCTGACCACACAAGTTTATGCCAGGTCTAGGTTTAGGCCACAAAAGGAGCCTTGTGTTTGAGCTGGAGCTCTTTTTGGTACCAGGACTCTTTTTCGAGGTCGAGGTGGTCTCGGCCCTTGGGTTGGATAGCCAAAGTGGTGGCATTGTGGATGTCACCTCTGCTTGTGGCAACCGTTCCTTGAACTCTTTTTTTTTTTTTTTTTTGGCAAATCTGAGGTTCTCGATTTCTTTTTTTCCACCTTCGGAATCTGAGTTACTCATTCATGTTTTTATATTCCATTTTATGTGATATTCAGTGCTTAAAGCTTCCAGGACTTAAAAAGTTTTTCTTTGTATCTATTCCTCGCTGGTGAACAGACCAGCCATCATGATTGTGTCCATTCCCCGAGTAGTATTACCCGAACAACCGTTTCGCTCACTGGGACAGTTTTTTTTTTTTTAACAATGTAAATAAATAAATATGCGTTCCTTTATTCGGTACCAGATTGAGTTTCTGGATTGCCGCTGGAAAACAACAGGGAAGATGACCGATGATGGTATGAAAGATGAATTTTTTTACAGATGTGTATTTTTGAGCAGTCGTGATTTCCACCCTTGTGTTTTTGAACGCTACGTGTAACCTTCGCACCTGTCACCGATTTATCGTACTTGAGCATTCAAAATGACGTTTGTAAATAGACGAAGGCACGAAACCTCTTCGGATTTTTGCTATTATTGTGTGTGTATAGCAAGCCTGCACAATTCGTTATATTTGCCTCGTCGTTTGCCATTTGCTGCACGACGGTCAACTCCGTGTATCGACATAACTATGCTTCCCAATTAGCTAACCCGGTAGTTTTTGTCGTATTTTTTTTTTTGTTGTTATTATTTTTTCTATCCAGGCCCGACGGTGACATGTACAGCGTTTAAATGTAAATTGTATAAGTGCCGTCGCTTTCCCAAAGCTGATGTTTTTGTTTTAGTATTTATAAGTAAATGTACTTAGAGAGGTGAGGGGAGGCAGAAGATCATGAAGTATTTCCAGTAGTTTTTGTGCTCCATCGTTTCACAAGTCTGCTTTGAACTTTAGGTTACTTGGAGTTCATCACTGGATCCTGCCTTCCTATATTGAGGATTGCTCCTTTCTTTTTGCTTCAGGGATCATGTTTGGGGGATTGTGGGATGTTATGGGGCAGGAGGGGTGGGTGGTACTGTTCTAATTAATTATTTCAATTGATCAACCCAGTATTTAAAAAGGCTCGTTACAAGTAACTGTTCCGTATTTCGTATTTTTGTACCTTTATTTCTATGCATTTCCAGTACAACTAGAATGTGATGATGCGTATTGTCTTTTTTTACGATTGCACACAAACGCAACAGTTCTCCAACTCTTGGGCACAAACCCAATTGCTCCCCCCTCCGGAAATTCTCATGGGACGTGTAAATTGATTCTGTGCTTTCAATATGCTTCTGCTCGGTCAACACTTGCAGGTTTGATAAAATCCTGAAAAATGTCTCGCTCTATCTCTCCAAAAAGACATTATGGCAAACCCTCCCATCTTCTTCCGAAACAAACTACTAGAAGATGCACAAACCTTTCGGCCTCACCATCAGCTGTGATCTTTCTTGGGCAAGCCACATGTTATATCTAAGTTGGCCTTCAAAGCCAGTCATCCTCAATCGTGCAAAGTCTTTGATTGGCACACCTGAACTTTTATCTACCTACAAGGCCTTCATCGACAGAGTACTCATTTCCCCTCTGGACTGCCCCCTGCCTCACTTCCTCAGCTTGACGTTGTGAAAACAAAGGCCTTCAATGTTATTGGAATCTCCCGCGATGAAGATGAGTCTATCGGTCAATCACTTTCAAGTCTACAGACAGGTCTGTGGTCTCCTTTCTGCTCTTGTATCCTCTGCCTTCTCTGTGCATTGTCTCCCCCAGATCCCACGGTGTCCTTCACGTGAAGAATATGCGAGTTATCGTCGCACCATGAACAAATTACCAATTCCTACTCTAACCGACAGAGGGAATTGCATCAGCAGCATGGCCATGCCCTCAGCCAATGACCCGACCGTGCAGACTTGTGCTGTATATGAAAGAAGAAGAACTCTCCCGAAACCCATCTCTTCAGTTTGTCCTTCCACTTCTGTGATTGAGAGTTTGCAGCTGTGTCTATCTTATTCACCCCCTGTGTCCTCCCATTGCTCTAATTCATCCCCAACACCCTTTTCTCCTAACTACAGCTCCAACTGTCTGAGACATCAAAATAGTGGCTCTTCTTATCCTTTTTCTTCTCCAGGGGTGCACTCCATCATTTTGAAGGATCAATTCAAAACTTGTGGTGTTGTTGACATTTCCTATGAGAATATTTTTGTTTTAATCCATCTTTGTCAACACTTTTGGATTTGGACGAAACTTGGTGGATGAGTTGGTCAAGTGAAATGAAGAAGGTGATTCGAGTTTGGTTCAGGTCCAGATCCACATCTGGCCTATCATTGGGCAACAAAACACAAACTGTTCAGCTTGGCAGAGGTTTGCACTCTGCCAAGTATCTCACCCAACTTACGTTGGTGTGTATTACGTCTGAGTTTTAACAGAATAACCACAGTGTAAGGATTCATGTGTGAAGACTGAGAAAAGAGAGGGAATCAAACAGGACACAGCTGTATTTATCGCGATCTTGGCAAAGGATACAGAACGACACACCTCACGGGTGCTAGTGCGGAACGCACGTCCGCTAGGACTCAACGCACATCTCACCCCCCCCCCCCCCCCCTTCAGAACCGGATGTTCAAACTTCCCTTTACAGTAGGCCCAGGAGACGGGTTTCTTCCATGGGCAGGTATAATTCTTCAAAGCAGAACCGTACAGCATAACAAGCACACCAATGGGCGCAGCACGTACCTAGAGTCAAAATCACCACCACGGCCACGCTTCTGTTTTCTCTTTGCACCTAAAACAAAAACAACGGAAGTGACTCAAAGAAAATGTGACAATTCAAATAACCGCGAGTTAGCAGCATTTGCTCATCTATAATAATGAAAAGCAGTGTGTGTATGCCGTCTCCTCCATAACTCCAAAACCATGAAACCGATCAGCCCCACATTTTGCGTGCATACTTCTCGACCTCCAAGGGATTGCATGAATGAACACTGGGTGTTTGGGTGTGTTTTTGAAGATCATTTACGCTAACAAGCTTACCTTTGCCTTGGTCAGCCTGCATTCAGGTCACTCAGCTTGGGTGTCTTGATTCCACCATTTTATCTGCTCAACTGAAGCATCCCTTGCTTCAGAACAGGTCGGTTTCTGTGCAATAAATCTTAATATCTATGAATGGTAATTTAGCTGATCTTCATACCTACGAATCGCTGTATTCCTGTATACGTCACAATGCTTATAATGCCAGTTTTCATGCCTTTATTTAATTTCCGCAAAGATCGAGAATCATCTCTTCACCTGAACCGAATTTCGAATTTTAACTCTGGAATTGACCTCATCAGCAGTTCGACTCTTAAAAAGTGTTCATTTGTCTAATTCGGACATTGTGGGACACTCCAGGCATCTCAACAGTATTTTGGAGTGCTTGAGCTGCTTGGCGAGTGCTCTACGAGCAGCTTGATAATGGAACATCCCATGAGGTGGAACACACCTGCTCCCTCCTCAGATTGTCTATTTTATTTATTTCCTTCCTTTAAAAGGTACATACTGTATATCGATGAATGAAGGCAACTCCTCCCCTCACCCCCTCCTCGTGCCTCGCCTTTGTTGTGCGACCTGTCACTTCCACATAAATACACGCGTATAGGAATAAAGTCCATCAGCCTCGTGTTGAAGTTCCAGCATGTTGGTTTGAGCTGTGAATTTAAAAGTCGACGAAAAACGTTTTTTTCAAATTCGATAAACATTACAGAGAAACAATCTGCTTCTAATAATTCTTCTTTTTCAAACTCGAAAAGCATTACAGAGAAACTCAGCCATGATAATTCTTCTTCCAGAGAAACAGCGTGAACATTGGTAACATAAATTGCCCAGATCTTCTTCAAACTCACGCGAAACTATTTATTCAAACTCGGAAAGCATTACAGTCCACAGGTCATCAGGTGAGGTGCTGCTGGACCGTCATTCGCAGTCTTTAACCTTGGTCCGCATTCTTAGTCCGCAGTCCTTAACCTTCATTCACAGTCCTTTAATTGATCCTTAACCATTGGTGGATAGTGCCAAAAACGATACATAGCAGGATATCTCAATATGTTATGGATGGATTTGGACGAAACTTGATGGACAGGTTGTGTGTGTGACGAGGAAGAATCGATTCGATTTTGGTGAAGATCTGAATGTGGATTCGGATATGAGAATTATTTAATTTTTTAAGTGATTCTTCACCATTGGGAGTTTGGGCCAAAAACGATACATAGCAGGATATCTCAAAATGTTATGGATGGATTTGGACGAAACTTGTTGGACAGGTTGTGTGTGTGACGAGGAAGAATCGATTCGATTTTGGTGAAGATCTGAATGTGGATTCGGATATGAGAATTATTTAATTTTTAAAGTGATTCTTCACCATTGGTAGATCGTGCCATAAACGATACAAAGCAGGATATCTCAAAATGTTATGGATGGATGTGGACGAAACTTGTTGGACAGGTTGTGTGTGTGACAAGGACGAATCGATTAGATTTTGGTGAAGATCCGGATTCAGCATGTATAATTTTTAATTGATAAGGCATGATGTGAGATTGATCGTGCCCATCTTCACTTTTGGCATCTCGAAAAGAGTTCACTCCTTATGAAGGTAAATAAGTCTCTGCATGAGTTGTTCTCTGCTGCCTGTTATATAGCGTCATCATCTTCACTACTACCTTCCATGCCATCGCAACTGTCTGACGCAGACTCCTCTCTTGTGTATACACGGTAGCTTGACCTTTGGTGATGGTCTTCAGCTGCCCCAAGGTCCCTGCGTTTTCAATAGGAAGCATCCGCAGGTCCATCTTTCTTACAGAAGTTTGTCTGACTGTGACGTCAGTGCGGAGCTGAGCACACTGAACCAGACTTAGAGTTCTGTCCCTGAAGGTGTTTGTTAACCTTTTGGCAAAACATAGACTGAGCCTCAAACACTCCAGGTGAACCCTCTTGCCTTGTTGAAGCTCGTCGAGAATGTTCATGATCATCAAAGTTCCTTTGGCAGTTATTTAACCCAGAAGCTTTTAACGGGTAAATTTGCTGCGGCGTTTACAATGGTGTCGCACTTACGGGAGTTCCCCCTCTGGAAGGTCCTTTAGGGTAATGAAAACGGTCATGATTTCGGATTTCTGCTTTTCCCTCAAACTCAAAAATACAAGAGTAAACAGAAGTTCATCAATCAGAAGAGTTGATCATTCTACGTATTAATCAGTCGTGTTTTTACTCTCTGGTACATTGATTGTGATGTATTTGTAGTATTTGGTGTCCCATTAACAGCCATACCGAGTCATTGAATAATTCGATTATTTAGGTTATTTCAAATTGTTTTTTAAATGATTTCAAAATGCAGTTTTTTTTACTCAAAATAGCCGTTTCCATGGCAACTCCAGGTCAAGATGCATGGAATTCACTCAGAGGAATTGCAGGTATTTATTTGAAACCATCTACAACCTTCAAATCAATTTTATCAATGAAATGCAATCTATTTATTGGGAATATGAAAACGTGGTTTTTGCCCCAAATTTCTTATGAAGGTGTCAATGTGCAATGGTCATCACATCAAAATATGTTCCCTTGCCAAAGACTTTTCCAAAAAACCCTCTGAGGCCTTGCCACCCCAGGTGGTACTCACAAGTCAAATTTCCGCACTTGGCCCATGGACAACAGTATGTAATAAATAAATATAAATTAATCGGTAATTATATTGTTTTGTCAGGTCAGTCTTTTGGGACTGCCACAGGTAACACGTAACCCAATTACCTGCCACATGACCAGGTGGCATGGTGTCTCCTAAAAATCACCCATCCGGTTTGGACCGGTTTGGATCAAACCAAACACTTTAAAATGGTTCTAGTTTGTTATAAAAACGATTGAGAATAAAACGTTTATTTTTTAAATGTTTGTGGCCTCACTCTGGATAACTTTTTAATCGTTTTAATCACTTTGTCCCAATTCGATGTAACCGCCATTTTCTTCCTGTATCATCCTCACATATGGAGTAAAGTTTTTGCTGCTGTACTCCATGGCACGATCCTCGATTTAACAGAAGTAACGAACACGGGTGAAAACATGACCTCGTTGCACATTAGGTGCAGATGTATTGAGAACACCTGATGGTGGGTGGGAACGTATTAAACGTTGTCTATTTATTACGTATGCACGCACATGCACAATGAATGTTCGGACTCGTCCCAAAGAGTCAGACTGGGACACACACATAAGAACAGAAGTGCTGCTCACGGGAATATCGATGTTCAGAAACATATTACAAATTTAACTCTGAACCTTCAAACAAATAAATTATATCCCAACCTCAAAGAATCGTATTATTTAAATAAATTATCTACTCAAGTTGAACTCTATGACGTAAAACATCAATAATATCCCTTCAATGTAAAAATAGGTGAGGAGACTCCATTTTAAAAATTAACATTTTACATTAAAACAACTGGTGATGTTTTATAATCGTTATAAAATCGTTCCACATCTTTTGCTGATCTCAATCGTTTTTTTGTCCCGTTCCCGCGTCTCGTTCTGACGTACCTTGTCCTTTCCCACTAATTTGTGGAGTTCGCCGCCTCAGCCCTCAATCTCCTCAAAGAAACAGCGATTTCCGCTTTTCACTCATTCTTCAACCCTTCTCTGCCTGAACGCCACAATATGTTTTCTTTTTAATAGTACATATTTTCACACTTTTCTGGCTCCTTTGACAAGAACAAAAAAATGAATAAAATTAGTAATCGCTTTTGGATAAAACTTTTTTATTGTTACGAATTTACAACCTTCCTCTTACTGTTTTTCCTTCTTTCGCTCATTTATTTAACTTGCACGTCTAACCGTAAGTATTTGTTGGTAAAAGTATTTGTTTCGAATTTTAAAAGTTTACTTTTAATCACATTTTAAAATGGTCAATATTCTTTTTAATTCACCGACATTGCAGAATCTTCTTTTTCACTGCAACCTCTTTGCTGACACGGTGTTATAAATAGAACCTCCGTGTTGCCTGGCACTTCTTCTTCTTCTTTCGTCTTCTTCTTTTTCGGCCCCCTATTTTTCTTCTTCTTCTTCTTCTTAGAGACGGCAAGCATGGCTGGTGTTTTCCCAACCAAAACAAAGAGCGCGGTCACGTGATCGGGTACGTGACGTCACGGTAAACATCGCCGTAAGTGGTTGTGTAAAATGATGACGTGGATATCCACTCGTTCCCAAGGTGTTTAGAAAGTAACTTACCATTCGTTATTTCGAGTCCAACATTGGCCCCCTTGTATTTGCAGGTGTGCATTTAAATATTTCCAGGTTGTTTTTTGAACGACGGTTTTTCACCGAGACTGCTTGACCGTTGGGGAAATTTTTTGCTCAGTTACGCCCAACCGTTTCCATAGGAGCGAAAGCGGTTCTCGTCGAAAAACGTATTTACTTTCGCTTGGTGTGAAGCCTCTCGAAATACACGTTTCGGAATTCCCAATGTACGTTTGGGACAACGCGAAACACGTTCTGGACTACAAGATGGATGTGTCGGACATCCAGATGGACGTGTCGGACTACAAGATGGACGTGTCGGACTACAAGATGGACGTGTCGGACATCCAGATGGACGTGTCGGACTACAAGATGGACGTGTCGGACATCGAGATCGACGTGTCCGACTTCCAGATGGACGTGTCGGACATCCAGATCGACGTGTCCGACTTCCAGATGGACTTCAACATGGACGTTTCGGACTTCAAGATGGACGTGTCGGACCTCCAGATCGACGTGTCGAACTTCGAGATGGACGTGTCCGACTTCGAGATGGACGTGTCGAACTTCGAGATGGACGTGGCAGACTTCGAGATGGACGTGGCAGACTTCGAGATGGACGTGGCAGACTTCTAGATGGACCTTTCCAATTGCCACCAAACGGAATCGAACATATTTCGTTGGACATCGTGATTCTCATTTATCGCACACCTGGTGTAATCATAGCCAATCAAACATGGTTTGCAATAAACATCCTCTGGATACCAAAGCACGTGCCAGTTATGAATGATTGATAGTCTGGACGAGACCTTAGAATCTGCACTGTATAGGTATTGTCGACAAAGCACAGGTGAGTACAAGGAGTGCACAAAGCTCCCGCCATAATAGACGATAGGGCATGTGGTCCTAAGAGCTTGTCTTGTGGTCTCCATCTCCCGACTAAATAAAACTTATTTTATAATTAAGTTAAATATTTTTTATGAATTATCGTTCATATTCCCGCGTCATCGGTTGGAGCATTTTGTCGAATTTTAGGTTAGAATAACTAATATTTCGTCGGTAAAATAATTATCACGATCTCGATATTTATCCAATCAAATTGTACGTTTCATTTATCAACGTTGCTGCGATTTTTCATTTATGCGATTGGTCCGGAAAATATCAACATGGGCCTCATATAGCAAAAGGAGCCAATCAGCAACATCGTACGAGAGTGCTGCGGTACGGCGAATAGCGGGTCACGTGTGTAAACAGATGTTGTTTGGTGAAAAGTATCGGTGAAAATGGCATCAGTTGGTGTCAAATTTGGTGTAAAAAATAGGTGTTATGCACATGTTCCAGGTGCCGGTGGTGATATTGTGCCATTTACCGAAAAAAGGTGGAGAACGTTCTTGAGTGCTGTAGATATTTGGAGCGATTTGGTGGGAAACCAGGCCGACTTAGCGAGGTCTTTCGTCCGCGATCATGGTCTACACTGCAGCGCATGTGAAAGTGCATTGCCGGTCCCTGAAACTGGGGGTTGCCACGCAGTGTGTTACCGGTATTTCACTGATTCTACCAAGCAAAAACGTGTCCAAACTGCTAAACAGAAGCATCAGAATGTCACCCAATCATCCGGTAAGTTTAAAAGTAGCCTACAAATACATCACGAATGAGAAAATTGCATGTACAATCACGTAGGGAGGCCTATGAAATTGGGTCAGGTCAGTCCCAAATGTTGTGATTTGTGTAGTCTACATGAATCGTAAAATGTGGGACTTTTGTTTTTACATGTAGTAGATCGATGTATACACTTATGAGTTTAATATTTTGTGTTTGTTGTATACAGAACTGGATCCCTCTGCATGTTCTTCAAGCGGAGACATAGACAAACATACATCTGCTACATCTGATGCAAGACACTTGCGTTCCACTTCTAACAATGCAAAACAGCCGACTAAATCTTCTCACATCTTGCCAACAGTTTGTATCGTATGCAGGAGTGGTAAGACATTTCAGGATTCAAGAGGCAGAAAGCAGAAAGAACCATTGACGCTTTGTGAACAGATTGATGGAGGCAAGCTTCGACTCGCTGCAGAGGAAAAAGATGACAAAAATATTCTTGTTCATATCAGAGCATCTGATGCTCTGATAGTTGGAGCATCTGATGTTGTTGGAGCATCTGATGATACAGAGGGTGTAAACCGTGTAAAGGTTGGTGATGTGCAAGACCATCGAATATTAACCATTGCCCAGGACATCATCTACCTAGCTACTAAAGGCAAGACAATGTTACCGAAGCAGTCATCTCTAGCAATGGCGATACGGCATCTTAGTGGATCGGCAAAGCTAATAGGCTTACTTAATGGTTTTGGCTATAGCATTTCGCACACGTGTTCTCGAGCATGATACTGCCTTGGCACAGCAAGAAGTCCAACGAGGTTCTAGAGCTCTTCCATCGTGCTTGCAGAAGTCTGTCTTCACAACTCTCATCTGGGACAACAATGATTTTGGGGAGCAGACACTTTCGGGAAAAGACACAACCCATAATACCAACGGCATAGCTGTGCAGCGTGCAGAGATTCATCAGGATGCAGATGCACATTCTACACTTCCACCAGTACAAGGAATGAGAAAGACAAGAAAGCGCTCACTACCAGCACCACATACAGAGGTGGTTACATTCAGTGGTGAGAAGAAGTCGTCCCCGAAGGCATTTGCTGGCAATATGAAGCTGGAAATGACCCACTATGAGCCAACTTTATATCCTCACAAGAAGAAAGATGCCGCCTTCAACATTACAAAATGGCTACAGAAACGTCTTCTTCCTGCTTGGACTGGATTCGATCAGTTACTGACATCCAGCATCCCACCAAAAGCAACCATTGCATACCTTCCTGTTGTAAATGCTAGCCCAACTGATCTGAATACTGTGAATACCATCCTCCATCGAAGCATTGAAATAGCAGACCAACTGGAGCACCTGTCAGTTGTAGTAGTGATGGATCAGGCTATTTATGCCAATACATGGTTGTTAGAAGGAAAAAAATATCAGTTCAGTTTTGTTATTTTCCACGTATTCATCAACCGTGTGGTATTTAAAAAAAATAAAATCTAGTGAACCTTATTTTTGGGGACAATAATTAAAATAATAAATTTTGAACAATTCCTGTAAATGTTGGGCCATAATGAGGATCATAATTTGTAAAGAAACCATTTTAAACAGCATATCTGTTGCTCTCACTTGTTCCCCTTTAAAAGGCACTACTTGTTTGACGCATTATTTTTAGGCGGGAATTACTAATTAATGCTCCACTTTTGAGCGTGGGAACAAAGGGGATATTGA
Organism: Myxine glutinosa; assembly: GCF_964187855.1. NCBI lineage: Eukaryota > Metazoa > Chordata > Myxini > Myxiniformes > Myxinidae > Myxine > Myxine glutinosa. The sequence goes on along the minus strand of NC_136268.1, from coordinate 21,321,774 downwards.
TAAGACATGCAATACCTTTATTTTAAGACATAATATATGTAGTTCCAATGTGGAGACCACAAAAAGCACTTTCTGAAGGGATTTTGACTACATGCCCTATAGTCTATAACGGGGACTTCGATGGTCATGCGTAGACATATAAAATATGAAGATGCCATGCATAAGAGAGTCCCATGAAAGTTTCCGTTTTCGAACGAAATGATTTCACAAAGGCCTGTTAAATAAAGCCCATTCATTGAGTCACCCTCACGTCACCCTTATCGTGACCCTCACGTCACCCTTATCGTGACCCTCACGTCACCCTTATCGTGACCCTCACGTCAGAAATCATTGAGAATATTCACGCATACACGGGAAATTGCCGAGATATATTTATAAAAATCGCGCCATGATGCTACACGAAAATACACCGCCTAAAATAACAGTCGGGGAAAATGTCGACATATATTAAAAATTCGCTTTTTCTTTTCCGTTAACATTTATTACTTTTACGTTTTATGACAGTCTGCACAAAAACGACATATATCTCCGTTCTTTCTTATTCCATTCAACATTATTATCCGGAAGTAAATTATGTTTCAGGAAATTACCGAGAGATATTTCTTCGTTTTTTTTTATTAGTTATGTGCGCATACACTTTAAATAGGTTTATTTGAAATCTTTAATTTTCACAATGTAATTTACTTGTCATTTGATGATTACGAGACACTTCTTCTTGAGGATCGTGACAATTCATGCGTAGCGTGGAAACTTACATTTACAAAATGAATGCGACGGTCGATGAAGAACGCAGACTTGAACAGGATGTAGCGAGAACCGCACAGAGACCGCACGAGACGGGAGAACCGCACAGGATGCTGCTGCAACAGCGGTGAGGCGGGTTGGAGAGGAGCGAGGGGTTGGAGGGAGAGGAACGAGGGGTTGGAGAGCGAGGTAACTAACTTTGTTAACTTTTGTAACTAACTTCTAACTTTGTCGTGGCCCTGACTTTGTGAAGCCCGAGGTACACCATCCTGGATGTGCAGGATCTCTGGGTCGCTCCTGCGAGATAGATCGGCGGTCTCCATGCCACAGGCTTATCCAGAGAGAAATGTCGAGGGCTATAGAACAACATCAACTGTACAATGGGGATAAGTCATACTAGTACATTGGTAGGGGCTGAAAATGAAATGTGAAATTTGTTCTACAACGGGTCCGAGAATGCAGGACTTTGAACCATACCTCCTCCATCCGGTATCCATGAAAGGTATTATATTTATAGTTTCCAGGATAACCAACAAATCTACAAGAAGACAAAAGGCACCAAAAATGAAACATTTGGTATTTATTGTGCTGATACAACATTGTAACATGTCTGCGTCTTCACGGACCACAATCCCATCAGGTGATTTTGCCCCAAGATGGAAAAATGAATTTGGGGAATTTCTTCCTGTATCTGTGGGACTTGTGGCATCCATTCTATATTCATTCTAAAAACACCCGCACAAGCTCATCCACAAAGTACATACACAGACATGACTATTTACAGAAGCACGAATACATAAAGGGGGGTTTGCCAATTCTTCCCATACACTGTTCAATATATACTGATCACGGTGAGAAGGCAATGTACTCGTAATGAACGGGAGAGAGAATTAGTGATAACCTTAAACAGGGAGGAAAGATCAAAGTCATCAACGAGAAGTGTGTGAGACATTGACCTGCTCAAGTACTCCACAAAATAAATTTGTAAAATCTACAACTCTAATACGGTAACTGCATAACCAGAAGGGAACTCGGTAGAACACATACCTCTGCCAGGGTGAACAGTTTACGTTTTGTATTCCACTGATAAAGTGCCTTCAGAAAGTATTCACACCCCATGACTTTTTCACATTTTGTTTTGTTACAGCCTGAATTTAAAATGGATTAAATTGAGATCTTTTTTGTCACTGATATATATATATATATATACATTATTATCCTCCATAATGTCAAAGTGGAATTTTTAATTTAAAAATTGCTGCAAAATAATTTAAAATGAAATACAGAAATATCTAATTCACCCAAGTATTCAACCCCCTGAGTCAATACTTCATAGAAGCTCCTTTGGCAGCAAAAACAGCTTCGAGTCTTCTTGGGTATGTCTGTATCAGGTTTGCACACATCTAGATTTGGGTAGTTTCGTCCTTCCAGATTTGCTCAAGCTTTGTCAAGTTAGATGAGGAGCATTGGTGAACAGCAATCTTCAAGTCTTTCCACAGGTTCTCAATATAATTCAAGTCTGAACTTTGCCTGGGTCACTCATGGACTTTCCAATTTTTATTCTGTAGCCATGCCAGTGTTGCTTTGGCTGTATGGTTATGGACTCGTTGTCCTGTTGGAACGTTAATCTTTGCCGCAGTATAATGTCTTGAACTCTGAAGCAGGTTCTCCTCAAGGATTTGCCTGTACTTGGCTCCATTCATTTTTCCCTCTATCCTTCCAAGTCTCCCACTCCCTGCTGCTGAAAAGCATCCCCATAGCATGATGCTGCCCTCACCATGCTTCACTGTTGGGATGGTGTTGGATGGGTGATGAGCTGTGCTTGGTTTCTGCCAAAAGCAGCACATTACATTCATGCGAAAGAGTTCAATTTTCATCTCATCAGACCACAGAATCTTTTGCCTCATGCTCTGAGTCTTTCACCTGCCTTTTTGCAAACTCCAGGCGTGTTGTCATGTTGTCCATTTTCTCAGGAATAACTTCCGTCTGGCCACTCTCCTGTAAAGCCTAGATTTGCGAACGGCTGCAGATAGTGTTATCCTTCCAGCAGGTTCTCCCATCACAGCCAAGGAACTCTGTAGTTCTGTCAGAGTAGTCATTGGGTTCTTGGTCACCTCCCTGACCAATGTCCTTCTTGCCCGGTAGCTCAGCTTGGTCGGGTGGTCGGCTCTAGGAAGAGTCTCGGTAGTTCCATATTCTTTCCATTTCCTAATCATGGAGCTCATTGTGCTCTTTGGAACTTTCAACACTGGAAATTGTTTGATACCCTTCCCCAGATCTATGCTTCACTCCTCCTCACAATTCTATCTCTGAGTTATATGGACAGTTCTTTGGACTTCATCGCAGAGTTTCTGCTCTGACGTGCACTGTCAATTGAGGGACGTTATATGGAAAGGTGTATTGTCCAATCAATTGAATTGGCCACAAATTGACTCCAATCAAGTTGTAGAGACATCCCAAGGATGATCACAGGAAATTGGATGCACGTGAGCTCAACTTGGAGTGTCATAGCAAAGGGGTTGAATACCTATTGACTCAAAACATTTCTGCTTCGCACTCAAGACATTTCTGACTCAAGACAAGACAAGATTTGTAAAAAATTCCCAAAAAAAAATTTCCACTTTGAAATTATGGGGTAAAATGTTTAGATCAGTAACAAAAAAAATCTCAATTCAATACATTTTAAATTCAGGCTGTAACACACAAAAAAATGTGAAAAAGTGAAGCGATGTGAATACTTTCTGAAGGCACTGATAGGCCGGATCTGGATCCGTACCTCAACCAAAATGGAATCGGATTGTTCTTGTCATCTACCCAACTCATCCATCAGGTTTCGTCCAAATCCGTCAACAACGTTTTGAGATATCCTGCTATACTGTATATAGTTTTTGGCCCTATCTCTCAGTGGTGAAGAATCACTAAAAATTCTCGTATGCGGATCCAGATCCGGATCTTCACCAAAATCTAGTGATACCGACCTCGTCACACACCCAACCTCTCCACCAAATTTCGTCCAAATCCGTGCACAACTTTTTGAGTTTACCTGGTCACAGACAGACAAACAGGGGTGAAAACATAACCTCTGTCCACCTTAATGGCGGAGGTAATCAATCATCTTACCTCCCTTTGAAGAAGGCCACATATATATGGGCTGAAAAGAAATTTAAAAACTGAAAAATGAAAATCTTTGCGGCCAAAGCATCTTCAAATTCTGTTTGAGTCTTGTGCATTTCTGTGTTGAGATGGGTGGGAGAAGAAAAGCAGGATGAGTTATTACTGTAACACACAATGTTCATAATCCTACATCTCGAAGAATAACTCGACTGTCGGCAATGGTTCTGTGGTTGTGAGGACGCAGGAAAAGGGTTTAAGTTTCTCGACTCCAAGTCGGTCTCAGGAGAATGAGCATGTCATCATTGGATCGTTAATTCACAGCCTATAGATGGTTAGTTTGGCCAGAAGATGGAGGATAGGCATGATTGGCACTTGGTGTTACATATTTGGTGTGACGTATGGGCGGTGTCCGGGTTGGTGGTGACTGGGGTGGGTAAGGCGAAGGAGGGGGGGACCTTTCCTGCAGTAAATGATTGGAGGTGGTTCATCGATGGGATTTGGTAAAAGAGTTGAGAAGAGGAACAGAAACTCTGCATAATTTATCGGAGGGCGAGAATTCGTTGAAGATGGTTGGTTGGTCGTGTTAGGAGGGTCGGTCTATGGCAGATGCGGGTGTTAGTGGGGATGTGGCAGGTGCAAACGGTTTGGGGGTGCAGACGATGGTCGGGGTGCTGGTGAGGTTGCGATTGGTTTGGTTGATGTTGGAGGTGCTGCAAGTATGGGCACCAATGGGGGTGCTTTGGGTACGTTGGAGGATTGTGGTGTGGCAGAAACACGTGGTGGTGGGCATTGGATGGACGTGGAAGGGAGGGAGACCAGGGAGATCAGGGAGATCATTTGGGGGGGGGGGGGGGGAAGAGGTGGGGCTTTTGGGGTTTGTGAACTCTATTTTTATTATTATTATTATTTTATTTTTTTGTATACAAGATCGAGGCTTGTGAAAGAGCTAACATTAATCACACAAAAAGTCAACCGACACATAAAACACAAAATAAGGGGAGCGGAACGCTAGATGGGGAGAGAGGGGGAAGGACACAAACACAACATTTGAGAGCAACACACCGAGAGAGATGTGGGAGGGGGAGGGCTTGGGGGGAGGTGGTAGAGGTTTCAAACATATCAACACTGCAAGGACTTCCAGGAAAGAAGTTGGAATTTCAGAAAAAAAAAGTGTATCTGGGGTGAAAATTAGCGGGGGTAGAAAAGATCAAGGTTTTGGATGGGGGAAGATAGGAGATGGTGGTGAACAGCTGTTTTAAAGACCTGGAGGGAGGAGTGGGATTGATGAGAGTGGGGGAGTTTGTTTCAGATGCGGGAGAAAAGAGGAATTGAAGGAGTGAAGGTGAGCAGGAAGTCTTGATTTTGGCAGTTTAACCATAAGAGGGTTGCAGGCAGATCTTGTGCGACCTGTCGGAATATTTGGGGGACAGAGCTGGGGGAGCAAGGCCGGAGAGGAGTCGGTAGAAGACAGAAAGTCCACCAACCTGCCTGCGGTGAGTGAGTGAAAGGCCCTCGGAGTTAGCTTCATCGCAGGAGATTCCAATGATTCTGAAAGCTTTGGTTTCAACAGCGTGAACCCGAGCTAGGTGTGAGGCAGGAGCACCGGCCCAGAAGGGGGAACAGTATTCCATTGAGCTGCGGATGAAAGCCTTGTACGTGGCGAGGAGCTCAGGTGTGCCAAGGAAGGACTTCACACGATGGAGGATGCCCATTCGGCGACTGAGCATCCTCCGTCGCAGGCAGGGATTGAAAATTTTGTGGCAGGGATTGAAACAATATGATTTTGTGTTGTTTGAGAGGGGTGGAAGTGAGGGAGATTGATGGACTATTGGACGACATTGTGTCAGGTCATGGTGGAGGAACATTAGTCATGGTGCGTGTGTAACATCAATGTGGGGAGAATATATTGAGATGACTTGAAGACGAGCTACGAATTATTTGAAGCCATACAACATGCAATCCTTGCTACAATATCCAACAAAACAAAATCCCTGTATCTACCATGAATGCACCCATTACCATGATCAAGTCTCTGATTGTTGCATCTTTGCTGTCTGTCATCTTTGATAGACATCCATTTCTACCCTCACCCCCTCCATTGCCCCATCCCTTTTCCCCTCCCGCACTCACCTCCACAGACCTTTTAATTATAATCTTTTTTGCCAAAATATATCCCTCAAGGCCCCAAATTCAATGCACCCCCAGCCCATACAAGGATGTGCAGGGAACTTGGGCACAAGAGGAGGCCATTTTGTCCATCAAACCTGCAGCACATCAACACATCAACACATCCGACTATATAAACTAAAGGAATTATCTTTGGGTATGTATGTGTGTATGTCTGAAAATCATAGCAAAAACACAGCGAGGCCAATATTCACCAAGCTTTGCAATGTGATGGGGGTACCCAAGGTCAGGTCATGGGAATACAACCGCCAAACAAACTCTCCCTCCCCCCCCCCCCCATTCCTTCCCTGTCCCCCCCCCCCCCCCTACTCGCGCAGGAGGAGGAGAAGACAACTTACTATTTTCGCTAGTACGCATGGCATCATGCAAGTGGATTACTGACCGCTAACGGAGACAAGGGAGAGTCCTAGCCACAGCAAAATATATATTTCTCCACCTCCCGTAACCCCTGCCCCACCCCCCTCCCCCTACCCCCACCAAATCCCCCAGGCTGCTCCCAAAGGGAGCGGGTGTTTCTGGGTAATTAGAAGCATCAGTCTGTCTACTTCATTTCACTAGGGATGGGTGAGGAGGCATGGATGGAACAGTGGGGCAGCACAGGGACATCAACATGGTGTGTATATTCTTCATTCTGTATTTTCTTTACTTTCTTGGATTTTTTGAGGGGGGGGGGGGGGTAGGTGATATAGAGGGTTTATGGGGTGAGGATAAAAAAAAAAAACACACTGACAGCACATTTACTTTTTCACAATAACTTCTCTCCCTCTCCTTCTCCTTCTCATTCTTCCTCGCACTCTCCCTCATCTCCCTCTCATCCCACCTTCTCCCTCTCCTCTCCCTCTCTCTCACCCCCTCCTCTCTCTCTCTCACCCCCTCCTCTCTCTCTCTCACCCCCTCCTCCCTCTCTCTCTCCCTCTCCTCTCTCTCTCCACCTCTCCTCTTCTCTCCCTCTCCTCTCTTCCCCTCACTCTCTCTCCTCTTCCTCTCCCTCTCTCCTCTTTCTCTCTCCCCTCCTCTCCTATCCCTCTCCTCTCCTCTCCCTCTCTCTCTCTATCTCCCTCTTCCTGTCCCCTTCCTCTCCTCTCCCTCTCCTCTCTCTACCCCCCTCCTCTCCTCTCTCTCTCCCCCTCCTCTCCTCTCTCTCTCCTTTTCCTCTCCTTTCCCTCTCCTCTCTCTCTCCCCTTCCTCTCCTCTCCCTCTCTCTCTCCTCTCTCTATCTCCCTCTCCCTCTCCTCTCCCCTCTCTCTCCTTTTCCTCTCCTTTTCCTCTCCTCTCTCTCTCCTCTCCCTCTCTCTCTCCCCTCCCTCTCTCCTCTTTCTCTCTCCCCTTCCTCTCCTATCCCTCTCCTCTCCTCTCCCTCTCTCTCTCTCTCTCCCCTTCCTCTCCTCTCCCTCTCCTCTCTCCCCCCCCCCCCCTCCTCTCCTCTCTCTCCTTTTCCTCTCCTTTTGTCTCTCTCCCCTTCCTCTCCTTTTCCTCTCCTTTCGCTCTCCTCTGATTGAACACTCCTGCAAACCTTATATTTAATGATAAAATAAATAAACTTATGACTGTGAATATAACTGGTGCGGTGACTCGGGGGTTCCAATGTGCGCTACAAACCCCATTTGTTGAATTTCTCAGCCAAGAAGGTGTAGAATATTCCCAGAATATTTGCTATGACCAGCATAACCAGGGACGTCAACATTTTGGCAATGTTCCCATTCTGTATCAGCAGGGTTGGGGTAAGATGGGAAGGGTAGGGGATGGAGAGGAGTGAATGACTACACAGAACATCACATTTATCATTCGCGCGGAACATCAAGTAGGCCATATACACTCAGCTCGTGCTGTCAATGTGTGAAAGTATTTTTTTTGCAAGAAGATTTATTTTGCCTTAAACAGTGTTCAATATGTCGTCGTCACGATGACCACCTTTCCATTTATCCATTTTGGCAAAACGATTTCTCTGAGAAAACAATACACCGTGACCATTGCCTTCCCAATTACAAACGACCTCGGTGACTGTTTTCCACAAACTGCAGTGCATAAGTGACAAAATCGAATGAATACTATTTCACTATTCCAGGTACTGTATCATGGCTCTTTGGAGTGGTGGGGAAAAGGAAAAAACAGGGTCTCTGTGGGAGCTGGTCTTTCATTTTGAAAGATGTAATTTAATGTAAAACTTGTAATTTACGAGGTTCTGTATTTTATTTTTAAAAGCACACCAAAAGCCCAGCTAGCTCAATGCATGGCATCATAGGCGTAGTGATGGCGGGGTGGACGGGGCGATCGCCCTGAGCACGAACATAGATGGGGCACCAAATGGCGTTTTCATGCTCTGAACCATATATAAATTACAATACAACGAACTCGTGAGAGCATGAGACGTAACTTTCAAAAGCACGTTTTACATTTTAAACTCAGTGCTACGTCTACGTGTCAGTGTATTATGTGATGTTTAAAAAAAATTCCATGCGGTTTAACATTTTTACGGCACGGCATTTTACGGCATTTTACGGCACGGCATTTTACGGCACGCCATGCACAATCGCCATGCCCATCGGGCAGAGCCGTCTAGAACAGTGTTTGTCCGTCTGTATGTATGTCCCCTCAAACGTATACCAATCAGAGCTGAGAATCTGGTCACATGACAGGGTGATGTGATTACGTCTGATGTCATTACAGCGGTGCTGCGGCTGACTCTCCACACACCGCCATTTTGATTTATATGCCGTTCAGGCCGATCATATTGTCGAACCTGTGATATATCACAATCGCCATGCTCTACCTTTACGTTTTTCATTTAGTGTGAAACACAAACAAACCGATTGTTAAAATGGTCATCAAATATCGAAAGCATCGGCGTTACGTCCCTTCCAACAATACGGTACATGTAGGCCTTAAGCTTCATGCCTCAGTGCCTCACGGTCCGCTTCGGACAAATTAAACCCAGGTTTCTTAATACAGTGGTATCGTTTCAGTAGTATCATTTTTTTTTTTTTTTTTTTTTTTTTGTATACTGAATCGAGGCTCGTGAAAGAGCTAACATTTATTTCACAAACAAATCAACCAGACAAACAAAATATACAAAAAGAGGGAGCGGAAGACAAGATGGGGAGAGAAAGGAAAGCACACAACCACAACATTTGAGAGCAGGGAGAAGTGTGGGAGGGAGAGGGCTTGGGGGGAGGAGGCGTGGGAAGGGGGGTGGGGGGGAGAGGTATAAAACACAAGGGGACCGACATTAGCGGGTCCCATGTGTGTGTTCCATGTTAAATGTGTTTGTTCCATGTTAAATGTGTGTTCCATGTTAAATGTGTGTGTGTCCCATGTTAAATGTGTGTGTTACACGGTGTGTTCCGTGTTAAATGTGTGTTCCGTGTTAAATGTGTGTGTTACACGGTGTGTGTTCCCTGTTAAATGTGTGTGTTACACGGTGTTCCCTGTTAAATGTGTGTGTTACACGGTGTGTTCCGTGTTAAATGTCAAATGTTGATTCGAGAGGGAATTGGATTCGACTAAAAATCTGTGCAAAAAATTTTCTTCCCTGGAATTTCTGCATTTTTGCAATGGAATATTTTCCGCGATCTTGATTTGTTATTTTAATCAAGTGTCAAACAATGTTAACCACGAACAATGTTAACCACAAACAATATGAACCACAACCAATGTTAACCACAACCAATGTTAACCACAAACAATGTTAACCACAAACAATGTTAACCACAAACAATGTTAACCACAAACAATATTAACCACAAACTTTGTTATCTTTACATTAAAGTCGCGTCAGTTTTTTCGATTGTCCGTCCGTTACGCTGCGTCATTACGTCGATGACGTAATTACGGTGAACGGCGGTAACTCCACCGACCGCCCTTTTAATTTATCTGCCGTTTCAGCCAAACCTGTAATACTTCACAATCATCGTGCTCCACCTTGACGTTTTTCATTCAGTGTGAAACACAAACAAAGCGATTGTTAAAATAATCATCAAATATCGAAACTATCGACGTTTGGAAATAATGTTTGGAAAAGTTCGGAAGTTTGCTGTTTGGAAATGTTCGGAAGTTTGCTGTTTGGAAATGTTCGGAAGTTCGCTGTTTGGAAATGTTCGGAAGTTCGCTGTTTGGAAAAGTTCGGAAGCTCGCTGTTTGGAAATGTTCGGAAGTTCGCTGTTTGGAAAAGTTCGGAAGTTCGCTGTTTGGAAATGTTCGGAAGTTTGCTGTTTGGAAAAGTTCGGAAGTTCGCTGTTTGGAAATGTTCGGAAGTTTGCTGTTTGGAAAAGTTCGGAAGTTCGCTGTTTGGAAATGTTCGGAAGTTCGCTGTTTGGAAAAGTTCGGAAGTTTGCTGTTTGGAAAAGTTCGGAAGTTTGCTGTTTGGAAATGTTCGAAAGTTTGCTGTTTGGAAAAGTTCGGTAGTTCGCTGTTTGGAAATGTTCGGAAGTTCGCTGTTTGGAAATGTTCGGAAGTTCGCTGTTTGGAAATGTTCGGAAGTTCGCTGTTTGGAAATGTTCGGAAGTTTGCTGTTTGGAAATGTTCGGAAGTTTGCTGTTTGGAAAAGTTCGGAAGTTTGCTGTTTGGAAATGTTCGAAAGTTTGCTGTTTGGAAATGTTCGGAAGTTTGCTGTTTGGAAAAGTTCGGAAGTTTGCTGTTTGGAAATGTTCGAAAGTTTGCTGTTTGGAAAGGTTCGGAAGTTTGCTGTTTGGAAATGTTCGGAAGTTCGCTGTTTGGAAATGTTCGGAAGTTCGCTGTTTGGAAATGTTCGGAAGTTCGCTGTTTGGAAAAGTTCGGAAGTTTGCTGTTTGGAAAAGTTCGGAAGTTTGCTGTTTGGAAATGTTCGAAAGTTTGCTGTTTGGAAAAGTTCGGAAGTTTGCTGTTTGGAAATGTTCGGAAGTTTGCTGTTTGGAAAAGTTCGGAAGTTCGCTGTTTGGAAATGTTCGGAAGTTTGCTGTTTGGAAATGTTCGGAAGTTTGCTGTTTGGAAAAGTTCGGAAGTTTGCTGTTTGGAAATGTTCGAAAGTTTGCTGTTTGGAAATGTTCGGAAGTTTGCTGTTTGGAAAAGTTCGGAAGTTCGCTGTTTGGAAATGTTCGGAAGTTTGCTGTTTGGAAATGTTCGGAAGTTTGCTGTTTGGAAAAGTTCGGAAGTTTGCTGTTTGGAAATGTTCGAAAGTTTGCTGTTTGGAAATGTTCGGAAGTTTGCTGTTTGGAAAAGTTCGGAAGTTTGCTGTTTGGAAATGTTCACCCAGATTCGAACATGGCAGCAGGTCGCATGTAAAACTAGACCGGGCCTCGGTGGAGCGCGTCCCTCTGCCAGGCTGAACAGTTTACGTTTTGTATCCACTGACAGGTCGGATCTGGACCTGGACCTGAACTCAAAGCTAATCGGCTTGTTCTTGTCACTTACCAAACTCGTCCACCAAGTTTTGTCATAAATCATCCACACCTTTTTGAAATATCATGCTGCATATCGTTTGGTCCAATCACTCAATGGTGAAGAATCGCTTAAAATTTTCAAAAATTCTCGTATCCGGATTCGGATCTTCACCAAAATCGAATCGATTCGACCTCATCACACACTCAACCTGTCCACAAATCTTTGTCCGAATCTGGCCCTAAACTTTTGAGATATCCTGTTCACAAACAGACACAGACCTCCATCCACCTTCAATGGCAGAGGCAGCAAGTCCTGGCGAGGGTGTGCAACCATTGATTGCTCTTTCTCGTTCTGTATATTTTTGAACGGATGGAAATGTGTTTATCCAAAATGGTTGAGCAAAAGTATACAATGGACCACACGACCCTGGAACACAGCTCAACGTTGGTGGGTGGGCATCACGAAAATGCACCCTGCCCTCAGCTGACTCACCCAAGAAGGTTCAGTGAGGCTGCCTCTGCTCAACCCTTACCCCATCTCACAGGATGTAAGGAGGAGTATGACCCGGAGTGAACTCTGCAGACGTGTGAAGTCACATGAGATCACCAGCCAAGGGAAGGGAAGACATGGCCCCGAGTGCCACGATCCACCACCATGAGAACAACACCCCTTGCCCTCACCATATCCACTGACCTTGGTCGTTGTGCTCACCCCAACCACTGACGGGAACCTCAAGGACCCATAAAATTCATGCTGGACCAAAGAGTAAAACTTAGGGGAAGGAATCCAGCAATTTAGAGAGCTCGACCCTGCACGGGGGTGTGCGAGGCCCACAGTCCGCAATGGGTGCGACTTTGCCCGGCCGACGGAATTGTTTCCCAAAGGCACCGGGTGTTTCGCCATGGCCTCTCCTCCCGTGCATGTGATCCGCTCTCGCCCTCATGGATCTTTAGGTCCTACAATCGCCGGTCGAGACCTACCAAATCGCCCAAACGTCCAAACTCTATTCAAACATCACGGTCGGATCCACTAAAGGAACCCGCTTTGCTTTCCGTCTTGTGCGCAAGTGGTCAGGAGTACAATGTTACTTGAACCCCGGCCCATCAAATGCAGACTGAATTCACTAGAACACCACTCAGTAGAGAGCATACCTCCGCTAGGTGGACAATTTACGTTTTGTATCCGAGAGTAGACCAGAAAATAACAATACAGAATCATATTTAATCAAAATCATCCGTCCACAACTTTTTGAGATTTCCTGCTGTACATCGTTTTTGGCCCAATCTCGCAATGGTGAAGTATCACTTAAAACATTCTAGTAGCCGAATCCGAATCCGGATCTTCACCAAAATCTAATCATTTCGTCTTTGTCACATACACTACCCCACTGCCAAATTTCGTCCGAATCCGTCCACAACTTTTTGAGATATCGTGTTCACAAACAGACAAACAGGGGTAAAAACATAATCCCCTTCCACCTTTGGTGGCGGAGGTAAGAAAGAAAGAACACTCTTCACGATTTGACCGAATCATTTACAAGTGCAATCTTAGACGAAAGTACTTTCACCAAGGATGGAGCGGGTCAAGACCCAATGCATGTAAAAGATTTCATTGATAAGTTACATTGATTTGTTTTGCAATATTTGTCAACACGTGTATGTTTAACTTTCATTTAAATCAAAGGGAAATTCCCATAACAGGTGAATAACCACTATTGACGTTATTTACTTCGTTATTAACTATAATTTGCACCCCACGTCCACTCTTGGTCCAATATTCCCCAGTAACATCTCACAAGAACCGAATTGATCATCTTCCTCGTCCGTTCAATAACAAGCAGGGCTCCACCAGAATAACTTTGAGCGTCCTTAAATAGCACAAGTTGATCGATTTGTGGGATAAATGTTACAAACCTGTATTTGTTCAAAGAACAATAATCAAAATACATTCAGAGGAGTAAAAATAGTTATTCTCTTACATCAACAGCAACTTGATCAGGATTCCTTTTTTTTCAATGTCGAATATTTAGGGAGTTTTCCCATATCCCAGAATGAGGCATTCCTGGAAATCTCCTCTGAGGTTTCTGAGAAAGGTGTGTCCAGGTGTTCCATTTGGTAGATGGAGGGGTACGGGGTAATGTTATGGTCGTGTGTCTGCCCTGCAGTGCACACCGCAGGGCGACATGGATGGCCAAACGAGCTTTAACTCCAAGGCGTTCAATCGAATGGCGCACCTTCGTTATACGCACAGGGGAAGAGTGGGGGGGGGGGGGGGGGGGGGGGGGGAGTTAGGGATATAAAATGCCGACTGCACAGCACCAATGTCCCACGCAAGAGAGCAAAAATGCCACCGTTCGCGATGAACTCCCGGGTGTAAGGGGCAGAAAATGTCGGAACAACGGCTTTTGTCTTCCAGAGGGACAGCCAAGAGGACAAAATGTCGGGGAGAGCGTTATTTTAAACTCAATGCTCTGTCGTCATCCGTGCCTACTCCACCAATCAATAGTCCCATCTTCGCAGTCCTTGCGCTAATCAATCCCGGACCAATCACTGCCTTTCGGGGCGTCGCCTCCCGGACCTCCTGTGCCAGTGTGTGCACCAGGTCGGTGGTATCAGCGGTAGTTTTCAATGTCCTGCTTTCAGTTGGTTTTTATTTAGTGTTATAAATGGGAGATTGCCTGGCTATCTGTGTGTGTTGCTGGTGTCATAAGGAACACAGGAAAAATAAGAGAGGCCATCACATACAAGGGATTAATTACCCATTATCCGAAACTAATTAACATAACCCCACCCCTCGTGATGGGAACGAAGATACGCTCTTGCACGACATAAGGTCTACCGGATCCATACTTATGATACGTGGGGTTTCTTCTTCTTCATGACAATCAGAGCACACTCCCTATGCAAATCTACCTGGGCTAAGGTATTGCCTACCCACCCCACCCCAACACCCCCCACAAACTTAACATTATTTTCAAAATAAAAACTTTACAAATAATTTTCCAAAAACAAAATTTTTAACACGATGTTGGGCTTCGGCCAATTTAGATGACCTTTTGACCTCTGTAGACAGAAATTAAATTTTTGCTAAGCTATTATGTTTCTACTTTATGCTTATACAACGTATTTCACACGAAGATTGTAAATAAAGGAGCCAGGGAGGGGGAGGGAGGAAGGGGAGGGGGGAGGTGGGGGGGAGGGGGAGGACGGACGGGGGAGGGGGAAAAGGGAGGGGGAGGGGGAAAAGGGAGGGGGAGCGGGAGGGGGGAAAAGGGAGGGGGAGCGGGAGGGGGAAAAGGGAGGGGGAGGGGGAGGGGGAAAAGGGAGGGGGAGGGGGGAGGGGGAAAAGGGAGGGGGAGGGGGAGGGGGAAAAGGGGGGGAGGGGGAGGGGGAGGGGGAAAAGGGGGGGGGGGAGGGGGAGGGGAGAAGGGGAGGGGAGAAGGGGAGGGGGAGGGGAGAAGGGGAGGGGGGAGGGAGGGGAGGACGGAGTGGGAAGGGAGGGGGAGGGGGAAGGGGGAGGGAAGGGGAGGGCTAGTCAACAATGACGTTGCAGTTCTCATGGTAGGAGAGCAGCACAACAATGGCGATATCGTCCTGCATCTTCGCAAGAGCACGAAGCGGATTTTGGAGACTCACCGATCCTGTGACCCACACCCTCCAGTACCGGCGTTGCCGGGCGGGGGAAGGGAGACCCGTACATTCGCCCTCTCGACTCAAGCTCGTATTCGAAATCGAAAGGGGAAGGGGGAAATCCTTCGTATTCGAATTCGTAAACACGAAATATGAATTAAAATTTAATTCATATCTCACAAAATCGACACAAAACACGATCGCATAAAGGTGAAAAATCGCAATCGCTTTTCGCCCCGAATTACGTGCAAACGTGTGACGTGTGACGGGATGGAACATCACGTGATCGCTCTGAGCGAATCAGCGAGCTCTGGCATCGGCTGAGATTAGCGGGTACTTCGCTGAAATGCGCTGAGGTAAATATGAATAAAAAATATGGATCTCGTCAAATATGGTCTCGGCCATGTTCGTCCCAGGCTCAATGGCCATGTCTATGCCAAATATCAAGCAGGTGAGCCTCTCCGTTTCGGAGTCTATCGGTAACATTACACACACACACACACACACACACACACACACACACACTGTGTTTTATATATATAGATATATATACACAAAGAATTAAGTTAAGCACCCCCCCCGTTTTTTTACAACCTCGCACATTACAAGTTTGTTGTCGTCAAAACAGTGTAATATACCCATGATATTGCTATATTTTCTGGAGAAGTGATATTATGGTCACATAAAAACATAACAATCATGCCGTTTTCAATATTTTATTCTGAATAATTTAAGGTGAAATTTTTTGGGAATTTTAGGCATATTTTCACCTCAATTTAAGTATGGAGCTATAGGTCCATCACGGACAGTGTGGATGACGTTTATGTTTTCTAACGTACAGTCATTGTTCTGAGAAGACCTCTAGCGATCTTTGCGTCAATAACGTGTGTAGGACCCACGTGATCGGATCACTGACTCAACCAATCACTTTTTTTCACTTTGATCACTCACTTTCATCAATGGATAATTGCTAATGTCATACCAATCATTATTTGATCTCACATACCTTAGAATATATGCCAATGTATACATATACACAAAGAATATATATTAGGGGGTGCTTACCTTAATTCGTTGTGTAGGGGTGCTTAACTTAATTCTTTGTGTATATAACATGTTTAATGATGATAGAGTATTGTGATGCAGTTTCAGGAGACCTTAAATCACCAGAAACCATTTAAAAACATTTTATGTGCACAACTTCATATACCGATCTAAAATATGTGCATCTGACAACTGGACTATGAAATATTGGTCCCAGAATGCTTTGCCTCCATTCCCTTTGGATTTCCACTCATCAAACCGCAGTTAAACAGTTTATTCAGAACCTGAACCCCATATTCACCGAGGCAGGTCCATACTTCACTCGTACCTCATCAGGTCCCACAGATTTGCTGATTTTCATTACTCTGAAATCGGCTGTCTTGTCTTGCAGCACTTTTTTGCACAAATCAAAGATTCCAGGAGCAGCGATTAAAAAGGAGTAGGTCAGTGAGTGTTGGTACACAGTTGAAATCCCATATTCAATCTTCCTTGTCTGACATTTAAATTGTTGCGATCCATCTTTGCCGTGAGGATGTGATGAGGAATATAAAGAGATTTATCTTCGGTTGGAAACTTCAGGTTAACTTTCCCCACCAAGTGAAGTTGGAATTTGTCCCATCAAGGCAAAATCTTCTTCATGGTCGTGTCGATAGAGGAATCTTCATGGTGTACTTTTTCTGTAAATAGAAACACACATTGCACTCGTTTGTGTCGTGGAAATTGATACCGAGAAACTACATGTCAGGGCTGGCAGAGCTAAGCAGTTTGTACACTCATCTCTGAGCTGTCTTACCTGGGTTCGAATCTCGAGCCATTGTGAATTTACTCTAAAACACTTCAAGAACATCTTGTTCTTACCTTGTCACGACCTTTTGGGTTTTGTAAAATAATTGTAAACATACAGCCACGTGAAAAAGTAAGTACACCCCATGTAAAGTTTTGACTTTTTCAACATATTTCAACATATTTCAACATACAGCTATTTGATCTTCATTTCAACAATATTGATAGATAAAGGTGATATAATATAACAAATATCATGAAACATTTACATTTTGTAGTTTGTCATGGAAATCAATCAGGTCCACGACTTGTCCCAAAGGTTGGTTTAATCACATTTAGATCTTTGGTATCATCCTGTAAAATACAATCATGCAATAGATATCAGGGTCTTGGTATCAATCATATAGAAAGGTCCGATAACAGTAGGCAAAGCAAGCGAGTCTAGCATATAGGTGCGTACATACCATTCAAGACTACAGGACTATATGTCACAGTAAATGTCTCAGGAGTGGCCCCACGTCGCGGTTGTCCCAGGTCTTATAGTCGCCCCACAGTGGTTCAGGCGACTATCACTCCCGGGTTCAGCTTCGGTATTATTTCACTACATAGTTAATTGAATAATTTTGTACAATTTGTATAATTCATTCATTCATTCAGTTCATTGTGTAATTTAAATAAACATAAATGCAAATTTCGCATGTGGAAAAAGTAAGTACACCCTGACATTTATCACTACTTCAAATACCTAAAATTAGAATCAGGTGCACCACCTCAGGTGCAAATGATTAGAACATCGTTAGAGAGGATCTTGGAGGAACCTGTCTTATTTAAACCTCAGACATTTAGTTTGGTTTGCTCTTTGTTGTTGAAGTGTGCTGCGTCACCATGCCTAGATCAAAAGAGCTCTCCGAGGCCTTCAGAAAGAAGGTTATAGATGCCTACGAGTCTGGGAAGGGATTTAAAAAGATCTCCAAACAATTTGAAATCAATCATTCGACTGTCCGGAAGATCATCGACAAGTGGAGAAGATCCCAAACAACTGCCAACCTGTTCAGGCCAGGCCGCCCAAGCAAGTTCAGCCCGAGAGCAGACCGCAATATGCTGAAAGAAGTCTCTGAGAACCCCAGAATGTCATCACGGGACCCACAGGTAGCTCTTGCCACTGTTGATGTCAAAGTGCACGAGTCTACCATTAGAAAGAGGCTGCACAAATTTGATCTACATGGGAGGTGTGCCAGGAGGAAACCTTTGCTGTCCAGAAAGAACATCAGGGCAAGATTAAGTTTGCCAATGAACACCTAGGCAAAGACCAGCACTTCTGGAACAATGTGCTCTGGACAGATGAGTCAAAGGTAGAGCTATTTGGCCACAAAAACCTGATACCAACCAACTGTAAAGCATGGTGGTGGAAATATCATGGTTTGGGGCAGCTCACCATCATAGAATCCACTACGAATTATTCATTGTACCAGAAGGTGCTTGAGGATAATGTGAGGCCATCTGTCGGAAAGTTGAAGCTCAACCGAAGGTGGACCTTGCAACATGACAATGACCCAAAACATACCAGTAAATCCACCAAGGAATGGCTGAAAAGAAAGAAATGGAGGGTTCTGGAATGGCCAAGTCAAAGCCCAGATCTAAATCCCATCGAGATGTTTTGGGGGGGATTTGAAACGAGCTGTGCATGCAAGAAACCCCTCAAACATCGCACAACTAAAATAATTCTGCATGGAGGAGTGGGCAAATATTTCTCCCAGTCGATGTCAGAGACTGGTAGACAGTTATAAGAAACGCCTACTTGAGGTTGTTTCTGCCAAAGGGGGAAATACCACCAATTAGAGCCAAGGGTGGACTTACTTTTTCCACATGCGATATTTGCATTTCTGTTTGTTTAAATTATACAATGGACTACAAAATGTAAATGTTTCATGATATTTGTTATGTTATATCACCTTCATCTATCAATATTGTTGAAATGAAGATCAAATAGCTGTATGTTGAAATATGTTGATAAAGTCAAAACTTTACATGGGGTGTACTTACTTTTTCACGTGACTATTGTGTCGTTTAATATATAATTAAATAACCATTTCTCCTTCCCCTGCCCTTGTCTAATTTCCATTGATTTTCCAGAATCATGCTGTGGGGGAAGGAGGGATGTCCATGGTTCGTGATGTCGTGCTCGTCACGGTCACCTTACTCTTGTTTATAGGTGTAATTTCATTTGAACCATCACGTTGGTTCAGGAAGAAGACGCAAAGAAAGAAGTCCTGCGTTCACTGGTAAAGAACACAAGTGACTTATCAATATTTATGATGATTTAATCCAATGGGACAATATAGCTCAGAAATATGAAACGTGTTTACATAAATTTTTTATGAATAATCAAAGGTTCAGATGGTCCAAGGAGAGCAGAGGGCCGATATGTCGCTCTGCCGTACTTTGGTGGAACGTCAGATGGTCGAGCGATGTGCTGGTACTTCCCTCATGCCTGGCACCGAATTGGCGGCACTTTTCATCAATATTTATCGTGCCTTCATCAAAGGGGCCAAGATAGTTCAGAGATTTAAAACGAGTTTACATAAAATGCTTTTGCATAATCAAGTCTTGGAATTACACAGGTTGATCACAGTATAATGCAGGAAGACATGGGATTCAGCGTGAAAATGGAATGGTGAAAAATTTGTATTATTTAAGAGAAATCTTGGAGGTCAATGAAGGAACAGGACTCGGATAAAAGTATTTTGGAATAAATGTGAAGAGTTTGGAGTTATCCCGACAAACAAGTGCATTTAGCCTGTATAAACGCAGCCGTAGTGTATGGAAGAGAAACTGGGGCCATGGGGATGGAAGGTGAAAGAAGAATAGAAGGAAGACACGGGATGTCAAGAAGGATTTTTGGTCTTTCATTGAACGATAAATGGCGGAGCGTAGATCTTAAAGAAATACGATAACATTTCCAGTGTGGAGATTGAATTGAGAAAGAGAAGGTTTAGATCACATTAAGTCATGCAGCCAGAAGGACAGATGATGATACAATGAAGAAGATTGTAAGTTTGCAGAAAGAAAATGCAAATGGAGAAATTCCATCAATCGACCAACTGCCTGAAATAGGTGGAATGTGGTTTAAGGAATCTGATGATGAAATATTTGCTTGTTTTATGTTTTGGGTTCATCGTTCCACACTTGTTTACGAACCTTGTTTAAGTTACATCTGCACGCTTGATATTCCGTATCCCATAGCATTTCAACACTCGTGGAACATGTTTGTTTCTGTTTAACAAAACCATGCATTCAATACTTTACATGTTGTGAAATACTTAATTTTAGCTTGAACTGAGAATCTTTGTTTTTATCTTTCAGTTCACGATGTGGATGCAAAGGAAAAGGGAAAGAAGAATTGAAGGACGACCCACCATTGGTAAACGGGGTTCAGGAAAATGAACACCTTGAGATGCAGAAAATCGAGGAAAAGGAAGAAGAGGTTCTGGAGATGAAGGAAACAATAATTGATTTCACAATAAAACAAGACTCTGTTGATAAAGAACAAGCTGAACAACAACACAAAGAAGAAAAATTGCGGGAAGATAAAGAAAAAGTGCAGGAATTGAAGGAGAGGTTGGTCCAAAAGGAAAGAAATCTGACACAAAGAGAGCAGTTGGTTCAGGAAAAAGAAGAAGAGTTGAAGGAAAAGGATGTGCAACTCAAATTACGAAAAGCATTATGGCTAATGGAGGAAGAAGAACAGAAGAAACGTGAGGAAGAACAGCAGAGAGAGAAAGAGGAAGCAGAGCAGAGGAAAATAAATGAACAGGAGAGGGAAAAACAAGAAGAGCTTCGGATAAGAAATGAGGAAGAATGCAGACATGCAAAACAGAAAAAGTATTTTCAGGAAGAAAAAGTCCAATTCGGGATCTGGGAAACACAGAGAAACACAGAACTTAAGCAGAGAATGATTGCTGTGGAAAAAATAGAATTAGATGTTAAAAACAGGATGCAAAAAGTGCGGAAATTGAAAGATGTGCAAAAACGTACGGAACAGGAGCTGAAGCAACAAGGGGGCTTTGAAATGTTGATGATGAAAACAAAAGATGAAAACCTGCGGGAAAAACAGCTTCATATCCACAAAAAATGTGAGGACCTCAAAGATCGAGAGCGCAACCTGCAGACATTAGAGGAAGAGAATAGTCGAAGAGAGGGAAAGCAACAGGAAGAACGAGAGGGATGTGAAATGGTGTGGAAAACGAAAGAGTTGATTTTATTGAAAAGAGAACAAGAGATGAGAGAAAGAAAACACAATGTGGAGATAAAGACGCAGGAGCTGTTGGTGAGGGAGACGAAAGTGAAAAAACTAGAAATGTTTGATTGTCAACAAATCCAAGAAGTGCTTGAAACAACAGATGAAGGGTTACAGCAGCAACAGAAACAGGATGTTCATCAGGTGCCGCCCGAACCAAAGCTTAAAGGTGACGACGGGGTGCAGCAGCAACATAAGGATGTTCATCAGGTGCCACCCGAACCAAAGCTTAAAGGTGACGATGGGGTGCAGCAGCAACATAAGGATGTTCATCGGGTGCCGCCCGAACCAAAGCTTAAAGGTGACGACGGGGTGCAGCAGCAACATAAGGATGTTCATCAGGTGCCACCCGAACCAAAGCTTAAAGGTGACGATGGGGTGCAGCAGCAACATAAGGATGTTCATCGGGTGCCGCCCGAACCAAAGCTTAAAGGTGACGACGGGGTGCAGCAGCAACATAAGGATGTTCATCAGGTGCCACCCAAACCAAAGCTTAAAGGTGACGATGGGGTGCAGCAGCAACAGAAACAGGATGTTCATCAGGTGCCGCCCAAACCAAAGTTTAAAGGTGACGATGGGGTGCAGCAGCAACATAAGGATGTTCATCAGGTGCCACCCAAACCAAAGTTTAAAGGTGACGATGGGGTGCAGCAGCAACATAAGGATGTTCATCAGGTGCCGCCCGAACCAGAGCTTAAAGGTGACGACTGGGTGCAGCAGCAAAAGAAACAGAAGCATGTTCATTCGTTGTGCAAAGTGAACCCTCACGGCGATGATTGGGTGCAGCAGCGACAGCATGAACAGCACGACTTTCACTCGCGGCCTGACCCGCAGCCTCTTCGCAAGGATGAACCAGCGGAGCTTGAAAACCGAAAAAAGAATCTCATGTTCCGAGGACTAAAGGAAAGTAAAAATGACATGCAGCTTGTGGCAAAGTTGCTCAGCGTTATGAACTTGAACATCAAACCTGTATGTACATTCCGCGTGGGATACAATGTTGGGAAAAGACCGGTGAAAGTTGTTTTCAGATCCGTCTCTGATCGGAATCTCGTTCTTTATAATAACAATAAGGTGCGGAATTTCAATGATCCGTCTCAATGCTCAAAAAACATTTTTATCACTCCAGATTACACTGTTGTTGAAAGAGAAGAGCAGGCAAAGCTGCAGGATCATCTTTATGAAATGAGGGAAAGTGACCCAAACGGTAAATATACCATCAAAAGAGGAAAAGTGGTCAAGCAGGCCAAGGGCATCCATAGATGGTGACCCTCCCTCCTTATCTCCCACAATCCACTCGGTAGAACACATACCTCCGCCAGGCTGAACAGTTTATGGTTTTTATCCCACTGATAGGCCAAATCAGGATTCGGACCTGAACCACAATCAAATCATTCCGTCCGTGTCACATACCCAACCTCTCCACAAAATTTCGTCCAAATCCGTCCACAACTTTTTGAGACATCTTGTTCACAAACAAACAGACAGGGGTGAAATCATAACCTCCATCCACCTTTGGTGGCAGAGGTAAGAAAAAAGAAGAAGATAATGTACCTGAGATCACATGGTAACTATCACCGAAACCTTTTTTGAAAGCACAGCCATGGATAGAGATTTCACTTGTGCTGAGGAAAACCAGGGTGAAGTCTCATTGTTGATGAAAAGGCATTGATCATCCGCTTGCATTGTTCATTGGCTGCCGCCCGAACGGAGGCCTCACAGTGATATGAAGACCTCACAGTGAAGACCTGCTGTAAAGGAAGCCCAGCCGTCATGTCGGGCTGCAACAACAACAGTTCAGTTTTGCCCTCCAACGACAACAGAGGACCTGATGGAAGGGAGGCCCAGGCGTGATGACTGGCAGCAACACCATGACCTACAACAGGTAAGCCCTCCTCAATACTTTGGGGCAGGTGAGATTAACACACTGGGTGCAAACACAACCAACACAAAGATGAAGACATTAAATTTGAAATAAATTTGGCACTTCTTCTTTTACAGACATTACTGTTCGTGCTTCCTTTGATGAAGAAGACCATCCTTAATTGTGGAGTTAATTGTAATTATAATTTCGCTGGGAAAGGTAATTTATTGGCATGGTCATCCCCATGCAGAATAAATAACAAGAACTTTAACTCCATACATTTCCTTTTGTACCGTTTCCTGAACAAGTTATCAGACTGATGAACATGTCAATGTGTTTAATCTTTCATTTTTCACAGAAGAGGAGCTCGTTTCCTCCTCCATACCCTCACCTGAAACCATTCTACCTGTCGGAACGTAAGTTGCCAAGATTCTTGCTTGACATTACAAATTATTCCAGACTTTGTCCAAACTGCATGTCCTTCACCTCCATTGTGTCTGTCATTTTGTCTATGCCTCAGAAATGTTGAACAAGCGAATATTTTGCTGCACTCGAATCCAGCCGATCACCGAACCAATCTTCCAATTGGTGAAAGACTGCCATGAATGTTAATGTATCCAGACAAAAGTCATTGTGAACACCTGTATGAGCGTTAATTAATTGTTTGAATTTTTTTCTGGCAAATCCAGTGGGAGTTTGTGATGAAGAAAATCAAGATGTGAAATTGAAGGTGAAATAAAATAAAAAATCAATTGCGATTCAGAAAGGAATGCAGAGAATGCAGTATTTCCAGGATTGTGGTTAAGCATGATGACAATAATAATAATAATAATAATAACAATAATAACAATAATAATCATGAATTTATTGTCACATAATATGCAATTGTCGAAGAAGAGACTCGGCTCTCTTCAACTCAGAATCTACAAAACAAATTTATTTCATGATCACAGAGAACTGAAACATAGTGCGCTTAACAATATGATCCGTTCTCACTGACATCTTCTCTCGAGTGGCCTTCTATTTCCGAGTGGACCCGTGGGTGGGAGGGTAAAATGTGAAGGCCACGCAAAGACATACCTCATCTGTTTGCCAGAGTTATAGAACTCATGATTACAATCAAGGCTGCCAAGGTTTAACAGAAGGATTCATGAATCTGATCGGATAGCCCTGAGGAAAGAAAGGTTTTTTTTACAATTGAGACATTCCATCACAGAGAGAGAGACAGAGAGAGAGAGAGAGAGAGAGAGAGAAGAGAGAAGAGAGAAGAGAGTGAGAAGAGTGAGAGGGGAGAGAGTGTGAGTGACTGTGAGTGACTGTGACTGTGAGTCTGACTGACTTTTAAGTCTTTTTAGCCGCGTCGCAGACGCTGCTCATAGAGTGCCCTCTGCTGTTGTTGTTGTTCTTCTTCTTCTTGTTCTTCTTCTTGTTCTTGCAGAGAAGACAAAACCTCAAAGCTCCACCCATTCTGGGAACCATAGCTCCACCCATTGTGGGAGAGGCTTCATTTAAACAAATATCCACCATTTTATTAACTCGCATAGCTTTGAGGCCTGTTTTGTAGGCCCGTGGTGTCTTCCTCTCTCACACAGTTTTATTTCAAATCAAATTCGATATATCATTTCATTTTTCACAGTCGCTAACATAGTTTTAGACTCGGTTGAAAAAAAACGGGAAGAAAATCCGATGAAAGTTGCCCTTTATAGAACGAAATGAATTCTCAAAGGCCTGTAACTTCAAGTCCATTGAGATTTTTTTTTTTTAAATCGCGGCATGGTCAGTCATACACCGCCCGAAATAAGAGACGGGAAAATGCCGAGATATATTAAAAATTCGTCCATTTGATGACAATCGTCACGATGAAATATTTAATTTATACGTCGTCACAATAATGTGGAGAGAGGAGCATAGCTTCGTTCACGTGTCGCCACACACGGGAAATTGCCGAGATTTTTTTTTTTTAATCGCGGCATGCTCAGTCATACACCGCCTGAAATAACAGACGGGAAAATGCCGAGATATATTAAAAATTCGTCGCCACACACGGGAAATTGCCGAGATATATTTTCACTTTGCACAAAAATAACATCAAGTAATCCAATCAATAGGAATGTCCTGTGCCTATAACATCGACGTTATAGGCACAGCTGCATCTAGGCATTGTGTAACATCGACACGGCTTTTGTTTTAATTAAAACTTTTTGTACTTGTTATTATAAAACTACAAAAACAAGCATCAACAAGAATAAACCAAAAAACAGTTTTCAAGAGAATACAACCAAAGTCATAGAAAGTCAAATAAAAGGAGAAACAATCAATGTAAATGAACTACATTCCAAAACAATAGATTTCAAAGACAAGGAAACACCTACATGTAAATCTCTAATACATTTTCATTTACCCCGCATATTTTTCCCACACACCATGTCTCAACAAAATCCCTAATGTTTGCATTTCTGCTATAATACTGAAATTCCAGTTTCAACCGAGTTGTGACTAGGGATTGGAAATGCATAATCACATTGCATTGCTCGGGTGGCTTGCCCTTGATTTTCGCTTTTCGCGACAAATAGATGGCCAGTTTAGCCTCTGACAAGAAATAATTTTAAAACATTAACAATTTTCCCTTTGCTGAAGTGACCCCAAGGCCAAAAATAAACAACCGGAGAGAAAAAGGAACATTAACTTGACCAAACACATTTTTCAGTAAAAGAAAAAGAGGACACAATCGTATGCAATCAACATACCCATGAAACAAATCTTCGAAATTATTACAAAAGGGACAGGTCACCGATACCATAGCATCCAGACGGTTTACAAAAGTGTTTGTTGGCAACACCCCGTGAGCCAGTCTCCATTGCAAATCACCCGACCTTTTTGATACGTGTGGTACCATACATTGATTTCCATTCAGGTTCAGAAGGGGGGCCATTGGGTAAAAGAGCTTTCCATCTCATAACTCCTGCTGCATAGGTGTTTACATTAATCAAAGAAAGACAGAACTGGTAAATAGATTTACTCTCAAGACTACTAAATAAACAAGAGCCAGTACTGACTGGGGAAGAAGTAGAACCCGTGAAAGCAACAAGTAAGTTAGGAAGCGAAGGATTATGGGATGCCCATTTAACCCCAGTACTCCACTGCAACCCAAGTCTGAAGGATGTACGAATGACTTCTACAAGTACCTGACCTGCAGCTCTCATTGATCGGGTACCAGTAACCTCAGCGACTTCCTTGGCAGATCTCCAACCACAATTGGCTGAGTCACGAAGATGCCAGACATTTCTGATGCCACCTGAAATGAAGTTTTGGGCAAAACACCGGCTCTTGGGAACCTGGGGAAAGAGTGGGTTGAGGAATAGAGGTTCTCCCGCAAACATTTTAACCTCATAGGACTCCTTTTGGCGGCTCACCACTACGGCTTGCCAAGCATTCAACAAGCTCTGGTAGAACAGAGGAAGGTGGGACACATCAACTTTTTGGGATTCGATCAAAAAAGTCTCAAGGCCGTAGCCGAGCATTCCAGCTTGCCTCAGTATTCGTTGTGCCACAGGGCGCCAGGGCAGTTTTTCAGCATTGAGCAGACGTTGTATTGACTTCAGCCGAAACGCCATCAGCCGACACTTTAGGTCAATGAGCCCTTGGCCACCAAGAGACACGGGGCGGCAAAGTACGTCCATCTGCAACCAGTGGTAACCTCCCCAAAATAAATTTACCAGTGTCTGTTGAATAGCTTTAAGCAAGCCTTCTGGTGGCTGCAAACAAATAAATTTATGCCACAGGGCAGAGGCGACCAGGGTGTTAATAAATCAGTATTCGGCCTCTAAAGGACATTTGTGGAAGGAACCTTTTCCATTTGTTGAGCCGCTTGGATGCCTGTTCTACCACTCCTTCCCAGTTAATATGGGAGTACTGATTGGGACCAAGATAAACACCTAGGTATTTAACCCCTTCTCTTGTCCAACTTAAGACTGAGGGGGGGTGGTGGGAAGCCTACCGGATGTACCGTGAGCTGAGGACACCCACAGAGCTTTGCTCTTTTGCCAATTGCACCGCAAACGTGAAGCAAGGTAAAACCTGTGCAAGGACTCAACAAGAATAGTTAGGTCCTTATCATTCTTAATGATTACACAGACATCATCAGCATATGCTGATACCATGATGTGGTTCTCTTCTGCAGAAGGCACAAAGCCAGAAAGAGAGGCTCTCAGACTTATGAGTAGTGGCTCAAGAGAAAGGCTGAACAGCAACCCTGACAAAGGACAGCCTTGCCGAACACCCCTCTGAACCTGAATGGGTGGACAAAGATGATTATTTACTTTGCACAAACTAAATATGTTGTTGTATAACAATTTCACAAAGCCTATAAACTTTTCACCAAAACCAAATTTTGCAGAACATGGAACATGTAAGTGTGGTCAATGCTATCAAAAGCCTTTTCACTGTCTAGGAACATCAACCCAAGCCCCTCTTCCTCCTTAAGGCCACAGTCAATCAAGTCTCTAATTTAAAAAACATTATCAGAGATTGATCTTCCCGGGATGCTGTAACTCTGATCAGGATGGACAACAGTGCCAATGACAACCTTTAGCCGATTGGCCAACAATTTGGAAAAACGTTTGTAGTCAGAGCACAGTAATGAGATGGGGTGCCAGTTCTCTGTCCGACGGAGATCACCACCTTTTGGGAGAAGGCATACAACTGCTCTTCTACAGCTGAGGGGTAGTATGCCAGAGCGTAGGCTTTCTTGTAGCACCAGCAGTACTTCTGGACCTAAAATGTCCCAAAACGCTGCAAAAAATTCCACTGGAAGGCCGTTGATCCCAGGGGCTTTCCCGTGTTCAAAGCTACGCAGAGCTGTGCTTAGCTCCTCCATAGTAAACGGCTCTTCAAGACCTTGACACTGGTCACAACTCAACGAAGGCAGGTAATTCGTCATATCATCAACCATATCTTTACACACAGCTTTCTCTGCAAATAAGCCAGAAAAAACCTTTTCACAAGCATCTTAACATCACTTTCATTTTGTGTAATATTCCCCTTAGCATCTAGCAAGGAAAACATTTGCCTTTGGGACTTCTTAACCCCTTCTAACTGGAAAAAAAACTTTTGTTTGGGGTGTCAGAGAACTTCACATTTTGAATTCTGAGTCTAACTGACATCCCCATTACTTTTTCATGAATCAGTTCTCTTAAATAAGCTTTTTTCTCCAATAATAACTGAAGTTTCCTGCCATTTTGAGACTTAGCCAAGTATTCCTCCAAGTGTAAAATTTCAGTTTCTAAGAGCGAAACGGCAATCTTTCTCTTGCTTGTGGAAAGGGACTTAAAATATTGACAAAAGACACGAATCTGGGCTTTCACGTCATCCCACCATAACTGAACAGAAGAGTAACAAGGTTTTCTTTGGATGAGTGTTTCCCAAAAACTACGAAAAGCATCCCTAAAACAGCAATCCTCCAACAAGCTGGTATTGAAAGTCCAATACGCACTGTTACGAATTGACTGAGAAAAGGATAGACCAAGTACAACCAGGTGGTGATCAGAGAAAGTAGAAGGGAAATGATTACAAGACACGAGTCCGTTTCTAAAAGTGGAATTAATATACCATCTATCAAGTTTTGCAAGTGTTATTAACCCACGAGCACAACGGCACCATGTGTACTGAGATGTTGTAGGGTGCTGTATACGCCATGCGTCAAGTAGACCAAGTGATGAGAAACAATTCAATAAATCTTTATGAGATTCTGGATGTGGTTCTGGTGTATTTCTATCTAAATTAGGTTCAAAGGTGCAATTGAAATCTCCTCCAATACAGATACAATGATCAAAGGCTACTGTGTGAAGGTAATTGGCCAGTCGTGTGAAAAAATCTTTACGAGCTAAGCTGCTACTCGGAGCATATACATTGAGTAGGGTGAGGTGAAAACCTTGATAGACCACCTTTAAGGATGCTAAGTGTCCGAAAACTATTTCATTAAAATTACAATTGGTCATGGGCGCCATTTTGTTTCCATCGGTCGTTCATTGAATGAGCTCATCGATGAGTTTATAGCTCATCATTCTTTTCAAAAAGGGCAGAGGGCAGAGGGCAACTGATAAAACTCTATGAAACCTACATGACGTCATGATGCATCTTACTATAATTCACCAAATTTCCGTCCGTCTGTCTGTCCGTTCGAAGGTACCGTAAAAACTGCTGAACCGATCGCATCGATATTTTGTGTGGGTAATCCTGGGATCTCCAGGAGTAAAATAGGCTATTTAGTTTTCCCAATTTCAGCTTTAGTCTCCAGCATTCTCAGGTTTGGACTCCCGCATAACATTCGTGTTTGCATAACGTTCATTGTGAGGATGTTTTCATTGTGACGATGTTGTTTTCCCGGATGCCGCACAAACGGCTGCACCGATCGCTGCATGGATGCACTGATCGGACTCGGTGACCTCAGACAAAGACCTTTTATAAGGACATGGGTTGAATGATCACCACCCAGAGAATTCCAACCTCCTCCCCGCCATCACGGCCATCTCTGCAACTCACAATCCCACGAGATATGTGGAAAGGACGACCCAAAAGCAATATTAACATCATTAAACATCATTCGTATATAAACATCATTAAAAGTAAATAATGACCTCGGCCAAAGGTCAAAGGACGTGAGTTTAATCTCTACATGAGAGAATTCCACATAGCTATTTGGGCGGTGTATGCGCTAACAGATCGCTCTCTCCATCGATCTTGCCAAGGCCGTAACACCTATCAGCTCAAAATCCTTTTAACTGTTGATTTGGTAGTTTTTACAATGAAGGAAACACGTATCGGGAGTACAAACGACATAGCGATTGTGAATGTGACAGCTCTGAGGCGTCTTTCGCTTCGCATCGCAGTGAAGGCGAGCACCAAAATGGTGGCTGTGAGATTAAAATCTGGCTTCAAGCCCCCCTCACCCTCACCACCCAAAGCCTTCAACCAGACATATTAACACGCTCCTCCCCCTTCATTCCCGTTCTTCAAAGCAAAGCGGTAAAAATTGTTGTATCGCCATTATATATGACGAGCAACGGTACCCGCCATAAGGGCGGGGCTTCAATTTGGAGGCGCGATTTATATAAACATCCGTTAAATATCACATGCAAATCATCAAAATCTAAACAGTATCTTTAGAATTTCAATAAAAAAACCACATCACTGTGATTTGATGATTTGCGTGTGATATGATTTAACGGATGTTTATATGAATCGTTTAAAATAAAAAAGCCTTCAATTTCTGACATTTTGCCTTTTCATTTGAGCCTCCCAATTGAAGCCCCACCCATAGGGCGGGTGCCGTTGCTGGTCTTCTGAAAGTAACATCATCTAATCTGAATTTTCTTTCAAATCCGGAGAGTACACAATTCTTCCTAGTACCCGACTGCAAAGCCGCAATGAGCCGGCGAAGCCAAAGCCTCTTGCCACTATTTTACCCATCACTATGGCATCAGTAGGTTAGGTAGTTGGTAGGTGTAGTAGGTACCGTACCTAGTTCAAAATGACACCATTTGCATTCTGGATGAGATTAAAATTTATAAAATTTCCTTCTTGATTAATTTGGTGAATTCCGTCTCAACTTCGGATATTTCCGGCCGTGAAAAACTATTCCTACGGCCGCGAGATCTCTAAAAAATAATTCTTCGTCAATTTTAGAATATTTGACGCCGTTTTCAGCCTCCGAAACGCGGTAATGTTTTTTTGAAATATTTTTTCAAATGCTCGAATCTCATTGGTTCCGGTGTTTGGTGACGATTTTTGTTGAAGATAACCAGGACACTTGCGGGCCCGGGGAACGAGGTT
Organism: Myxine glutinosa; assembly: GCF_964187855.1. NCBI lineage: Eukaryota > Metazoa > Chordata > Myxini > Myxiniformes > Myxinidae > Myxine > Myxine glutinosa. Next base: position 21,290,930 of record NC_136268.1, on the reverse strand, counting down.
GGTCTTAAAGTATTTTAATTACAAATTAGAGGTGCATAAGATTGTGAATAAAAAAAAGACGGGTGAAACAAACTCCTATTGAACTTTTTCGCAATTTTTTTTATGCATACTTCCGCATCCGCAAGATGGCGGCCTCCATTGAGTGATTTGGTGCGTCAAAGCTTCGAAATTCTCAAAGGATTCAGCAAAATCTGGCTTTTCAACATAATATGTACGCGTTCATTCACAACACCGGCTTCGCTGGCTACTACTAAGAGATTTACGCAAATGGAAGCCCCTTATTTACGAATACGGTTTTATTACCTCCACCACCAAAGGTTGATGGAGGTTATGTTTTCACCCCTGTCTGTCTGTTTGTCTGTCTGTCTCTTTGTCTGTGAACAGGATATCTCAAAAAGGTTGTGGACGGATTCGGACGAAATTTGGCAGAGATGTAGCGTATGTGACAAGGACGAAATGATTCGATTTTGGTGAAGATCCGGATTCGGATCCGACGACTAGAATTTTTAAAGTGATTCTTCACCATTGGGAGATGGGGCCAAAAACGATACATAGCAGGATATCTCAAAAAGTTATGGATGGATTTGGACGAAACTTGGTGGACAGGTTGTGTGTGTGACAAGGAAAAATCGATTCAATTTTGGTGAAGATCCAGATCCGGATCAGGCTAGTGGAATTTTGAAAGTGATTCTTCACCATTGAGTGATATGGCCAAAAATGAGTGGTAGATCAGGGTATGAAATACCAGACCTATGGTGATTCCTGTGATTGATTTTGATTAAATGTGATTCTGTATTGTGATTTTTTCATCTACTCTGGGATACAAAACGTAAACTGTTCACTTGGCGGAGGTATGCTCTCTCCTGAGTGCCATTCTAGTTTACTGTGCGGAGGTGATTAGTAATAATACAAACAAGACCAAAAGTCTAACAGCGACGTCGCCGGGATTGTAAAATATTATAAACCACAAACACACATAATTAGCTTTTTAAACAGTCGCTAATGCTGTTTATAATGTTAAAGAAAGACTTTTAGAGGAATCCAGACACCCATGAGGTAAGTTTTACTTACAGAACTGAGGGAAGATCTACTGTAATCTACATACCCCCCACAAGGGTTGGAGGTGTGCTCATTTACCAAGCAGCTAGCTCGCACTTGCCAAGCCAGCCATTCCTTAGCGGTTTTGAATGTGGTGCTTGCTCGAATGCTTTAACCACTTGGCGATCTCTCCAGAAGAAACTTGGTAAATGAACACACACCCAATGTTCTTGAGACCCGAGCATAGAGAGACTGTAATCTATTTACCCCAAAGAGGAATGACCTTTCCTGCCGCTCTCTAAGTGAGCGGGTGTTTACGCCGTAATGACATCATATAAGTAATGACGCAGCATGACGGTCGGACACATAACTTCCGCTACTTTAATATCTTCTCTATATATAAAGGAGGAGTGTGTGTGTGTGTGTGTGTGTGTGTGTGTGTGTGTGTGTGTGTGTGTGTGTGTGTGTGTGTGTGTGTGTGTGTGTGTGTGTGTGTGTGTGTGTGTGTGTGTGTGTGTGTGTGTGTATGTATATATGTGTGTCTGTCTGAATGTCCGCTTATAACTCAAGAACTACACATCGGAGAAAAGTTTTAGACACAGATTCGGAATCAACATAAAATCCTGCTGGTTATAGGCTACGTTTTATTTTAATATCAATGGTTTTAAAAAACCGCGCCACCTGCAATTCCATGGTGGTTTGTGGCGGCACTAGACGTTCGGGGTGTATTGCAATGGTTTGGTTCTTCCACTTTTATTTTGATTCTTCTGTTACAACGCCTTTCCCTTCTTTCCCCTTATCTACCTTATATCCCCCCGAGGAGGCCTCTACATAATTTGATGCGGCAGAACTTCGTGCATTTTGAGTGAAAGAAGTGAGACGAGGTTGTAAGAGGAAGAAGAGGCGCGGTCATGGTGGAGGCCACGATCGTGAGTGGAAATGGCGGGAATTGCGTTTGTATCGCAAAGTAAAGGATCTGCATTCATTTCTGAACTTGCATTGGTGGATTGTTATACATCTGGCATTATTTTTCATAAAAAAACTTTATGTTGAATTTGAAGGCTCCAAGCACGGACTATATATTATATAGCCCTCATTGAGGTAAAAATAAAAGTAAAAAGCCTGCTATCGCTTGCCAAGCTAGCCGTTCCCCCCTCCCCTCCCATCATCCTATCCCTCCCCTTCTCCCCTCCCCTCCCCTCCCCCTCCCTTCCCCCCATGCCCCTCCCTTTCCCCCCTCCCCTCCACCCTACCTCCTCCCCTCACCCTACCCCCCTCCCCCCCTCCCCTCCCTCCCTCTCCCAATCCCCTCCCCCCTCCACTCCCTTCCCCCCATGCCCCTCCCTTTCCCCCCTACCTCCTCTCCTCCCCCCTCCCCTCCCCCTCCCCCTCCCCCTCCCCTCTCCCTCCCCCTCCCCCCCTCCCCCCACCCCCTCCCCACCCCACCCCCCTCCCCACCCCCTCCCCACCCCCCTCCCCACCCCCTCTCCCCACCCCCCTCTCCCCACCCCCTCCCCCACCCCTCTCCCCACCCCCTCCCCACCCTCTCCCCCACCCCCCTCTCCCCACCCCCTCTCCCCACCCCCCTCTCCCCCCCCCTCTTCGCCCCTCCCCCCTCCCCCCTCTTCTCCCCCTCCCCCTCTTCTCCCCTCCCCCCTCCCCCCTCTTCTCCCCCTCCCCCTCCCCCCTCTTCTCCCCTCCCCCTCCCCCCTCTTCTCCCCTCCCCCCCACCCCTCTCCCCACCCCCTGCTCCCCCCCCCTCTTCTCCCCTCCCCCCTCCCCCCACCCCTCTCCCCACCCCCTCTCCCCCCCTCTTCTCCCCCTCCCCCCTCCCCCCTCTCTTCTCCCCTCCCCCCCTCCCCCCTCTCTCTTCTCCCTCCCCCCCTCCCCCCTCTTCTCCCCTCCCCCCCTCCCCCCTCTTCTCCCCTCCCCCCTCCCCCCTCTTCTCCCCTCCCCCTCCCCCCTCTTCTCACCCCTCCCCCCTCTTCTCCCCCCTCTTCTCCCCTCCCCCCTCTTCTCCCCTCCCCCTCCCCCCTCTTCTCCCCTCCCCCTCCCCCCTCTTCTCCCCTCCCCCGTCTTCTCCCCTTCCCCCTCCCCCTCCCCCTCCCCTTCCCCCTCCCCCTCCCCCTCCCCCCTCCCCCTCCCCCTCCCCCTCCCCCTTCCCTTCCCCCTCCCCCTCCCCCCTCCCCCTTCCCCTTCCCCCTCCCCCTCCCCCTCCCCCTTCCCTTCCCCCTCCCCCTCCCCCTCCCCTTCCCCCTCCCCCTCCCCCTCCCCTTCCCCCTCCCCCTCCCCCTCCCCCTCCCCCTCCCCCTCCCCTTCCCCCTCCCCCTCCCCCTTCCCCCTCCCCCTCCCCCTCCCCTTCCCCCTCCCCCTCCCCCTCCCCTTCCCCCCTCCCCCTCCCCTCCCCTTCCCCCTCCCCTCCCTCCCCTTCCCCCTCCCCTCCCTCCCCTTCCCCCTCCCCTCCCTCCCCCGCCCGGCAATGCCGGGTACTTCCCATGGCCAGCTGTACGTGGGATGCTCGAGGGTTGGAAAACCAAGCAATCTTTATGTCTTGGCACCAAGTAAGAAAACCAGAAATGTTGTATACCCAGAGGTTTTGAGAAATTGACAATTCACAAAACGTCATGTAGGAAATGCACTGTGATATTGCTCTAAAATATACATGTTCTTTTCATCATATATTTGTCTTATTCTTATTCAACCCGGGCGAAGCCGGGTACCTCAGCTAGTATGTATATATATTTTATATATATATACAGTATATATATATTATATATATTTAACCGCCAGTAACGTTGCAGTCACTGCAAAGGGATTACTGTTACGATTAGATTTACTATAATAATAACGTTACGTTATAATTACGAAAATTATATTATTTTTAAAAACTGAGGGAATTCCTTACTTCCGCTTTTACACCGCTTCAATCCATCAACTTTCCATTCACGACATTGGGATAAAAGTGTTATGGTTATATACTCGCCATAAAAAGAAACTGTGCACACAAAAAATGAAATTATATATTAGGAACACCTGTGTATACAAATACAGATTTAAACACGGCAATTAGTGAAGTGAATTCAACAGGTATGCACGCGGCACGTTTCGTGACGTCAATGGTTTCGGTATGGGCACGTGCAACACGTTTTTGCATGTGCATCGTGAGAAATTGCATGGAGCTCATGAATGTCACAAACTGCTTTAACTTTGGTAAGGTTAATTGTTTGATTTTCAATCGTTCAAAAAATTAAGTGGCTAATGAAACGCACGTCATGCCACGGCTCAACTCACAGCGTCACGAGGCTATTGGGATGATCCGTGGGGGAATGTCTCACCGTCAAGTGGCTGTGCATTTCCATCGTCACCGAAACACCATTTCTGCATTGGTGAGACGTAACCAGAACACTAATGACGTTGCCGATGGCCTACGTTCAGGACGTCCACGTGTGACGACGCCAAGACAGGACAGATGGATACGGGTGACTCATCTCCGCAACAGGTTCCAGACTGCAGTGACCACTGCCCACACCATTCCAGGACTTCGCCGTATTCACCCCAACACAGTCACGAACTTGTGTCGCTGTCGCTTGACCCCTGCTCCGAACTTGGACTCGTTATGTCATTGTGATGGACATTACAAATGCAGTTCTACCGTCTTGTTATGGTCTCATAATCCACCTATTAAAGTTTACATGGAAATGTTACATTGTTGTTATATTTTCCAATTCAGACAGAGTTTTAACAATGCACAGTTTCTATTTGTGGCTCGTATATTTACTATAATATTATTATTACTACGAATCCCTGAACAACTATTTTCTCTCATATATTATAACACCTTTTTCTTCTTCTCCTACAAAACGATGCTTTCGTCTTGCTCACCAAATCTATTCATTCCAAAAAAATAATAATAATACCGTCTCTTACAGTTCCTCTTTTCTACATTCCCTAAACTCTCCAGAACTCCTCTCCTTGAGCGTCCTCAAACGTATTTTTGACTCGAAGGTCTCAAACTCATTTTGCAAAAAATGTTCGTTTCCCATGAATCGTACACTTTCCAAAATCCAATCTCACCCCTCCCCTCCAAATCATCCCCATCCCCCCTCCCTCCAAAACTTCCCCATCCCCCCTCCCCTCCAAAACTTCCCCATCAACCCTCCCCTCCAAATCCTCCCCATCACCCATCCCTTTCAAATCTCCCCCCTTGCCCCTTCCCTCCCCTCCCTCCTAAACTCCCCCCACACCCCTCCCCTCCGAGACTCTCCCTCGCTCCTCCCCTCCTAGACTCCCCTCTCACCCCTCCTCCTCAAAGCATCCTCCCTGCTTCTTCCCCCTTCCAACTTTCACCTTCATCTCCCCCAACCTTCTGCCTCGCTCTTCCCCCTCCTCAAATAACACCTCACTGTGCCTCACCCAATCTCCATCAAACCTTTTGTCCGCCCCATTCTTCCCTTTATCCAAGCTATTCTGAAATCTCTGAAATCTCTGACACACCTTCAACAGCTCTCCCTACATCTTCCACCTCTTCCTCCTCTTCCACATCTTACCCTACCCCTCCCCCCCCCCCCCCTGTGCTGTACCTCATGCTCCCCCTTCCTCTTCATTAACGGTATGGACCTCAAACATCTGGGGCCTTCGCTCAAACTTGACTGATCTCTCCATACAGGTTGCTTCTGACAAACCAGATGTGATCTGCTTAACAGAAACTTTCCTCCTTCATGATGTCTCTGATGCCTTGGTATCTCTCCCAGGTTACTCCCTCCTCCGGTATGATAGACCTGAGCCTCGTCCTGGAGGTGGGGTTGCTATCTTTATAAAAAACTCTCTTCCTCACTCGCCCTCCACTGCCCTCTCTCCACCTCACCCCCAGGAATACCTTTGGCTACGGCTTCCCCTTCGCTCCCACCTTTTGTTCATATGTGTGTTGTACCGTCCACCAAACAGTGATGACTCCATCTACATCTCGCTGTCTGATAATATGGACCAACTTCTATCTACCCATCCCAACTCTCTCTTCCTCATATGTGGTGATTTCAATTGTCACCATGCCAGTTGGCTGGATGTGGGCACCTCTCTCACCAGCCATGGCTCTTCAGCAAAGGACTTCTGCGACTCACTGGGACTGACACAATCTGTCAATTTCCCGACCCGGATCTCAGTCAACGGAGCATCTTCTCTTCTGGACTTGGTTATGACTAACTTCCCTGAAAATGTCTGCTGCTCTTCTTCTGCTCCAATCGGCTCATCTGATCGTGTGCTTGTCAAAGTGGACATCTCTCTGACCATTCTCAGAGAGCCTCCTCAGCGTCGGCGAGTCTGGCATTTCACTCAGGCCAACTGGCACGGTCTTCAAGCAGCCATCAATCATCTGGACTGGTCTCCCATCTCTACCGCCTCTGACATCAACTCATCCTGGGAATACTTTCAAAGTAAATTGCTCTCTCTCATGCACAGATTTATCCCATCTCGTCTTCAGTTGTCATACCCTTCCTCCCGTCCATGGTACACGGAATCTTGTGGTGAGGCTGTTGCCCTGAAACAACTTGCCTTCGTCTCCTGGAAAGCAAATCCAACGGAAGGAAATCTCATTTCCTTTCACAAAGCCCGAAACAAGTGTGTGTCCACCCTCAGGAGAGCCAGGAAACAATATCTCACCGTTCTCAAGACCGAACTCTCTTATCTGTCTCCCTCTTCCAAATCCTGGTGGCGTCTGGTCAAATCTGTTTCTGGTGTTTGTTCCCCCTCCATCCCCTCCCTCACCTCAAACGGCTTAACGGCTGACTCCGCACGTGAAAAAGCTGAATGCCTCAACTCTGTGTTTGCCTCTAAATCTTGTGTCCCAAACCCATCCCTCTCTGTACCCACCGTACCCAGTCGTACCCAGCTGCTCCTGGACTCTGTGTCCTTTCCTCCTGACAAGGTGGAAAAGTTTCTGTCAACCCTCGACTCTGATTCTGCAACTGGCCCTGACGGCATCAGCCCACGGGTCCTAAAATCATGTTCTTCCGCTCTTTCACTCCCTCTTTCTGTTCTCTTCACCCTCTCTTTTGCTCAAGGTCATCTGCCATCTGCTTGGAAATCAGCCAACATCACCGCTTTGCACAAAAAAGGTGCAAAAACAGATCCTAGCAACTACAGACCAATCAGCCTTCTCCCAATTATCAGTAAAGTCATGGAATCCATCATTGCTTCAGATATGAAATCTTTCCTCTTCTCCAATGGCTTGATCTCTGATCATCAATTTGGTTTCAGACCTGGTCACTACTCTGGACATGCTGCTTCTGCTTTCTCAACAATGGATGGAGGTCCTCAACGCCAAACAGGAAATTAGAGCTGTCTCCCTTGACATTTCACGTGCCTTCGATACGGTCTGGCACCCTGCTCTGCTCACCAAACTCTCCTCCTTTGGTATCCATGGAAATCTCCACGCATGGCTGGCGGACTTCCTCTCTGGCCGTAGTCAACGTGTGGCCCTGAATGGGTTTCTCTCATCTCCTCTTCCTGTTCAGGCTGGAGTTCCCCAAGGTAGTGTTCTGGGGCCTGTGCTTTTTCTGGTCTTCATCAATGATCTCTCTGACTCTCTTGAAAATCCTCTCTATCTCTTTGCTGACGACTCTACTCTCTGTCGCTCCATTCCTCATCCCTCAGATCGGCAGTCTGCGGCCTCTTCACTCTCTGCAGACCTGGACAAAATCACAGACTGGGCAAACAAATGGAATATGTCTTTCAATCCTGATAAATCTCACACTCTTACGATGTCTCTCCAAAAAGACCGACTGGACAACCCTCCCATCCACTTTCTGAATAATCCTCTCCAAGAAGTTCTGTCACTCAAGCTTTTGGGTCTCACTATTTGCCATGATCTTTCCTGGGAAAACCACATTTCAAATCTGGCCTCCAAAGCCAGTCGCCGACTGGGCATCCTCCGTCGTGCGAAGTCCTTCCTTGGCACACCTGAGCTCCTCACCACATACAAGGCTTTCAACCGCAGCTCAATGGAATACTGCTCTCCCCTCTGGTGTGGTGCTCCTGCCTCACACCTAGCTCGTCTTCACGCTGTTGAAACCAAAGCGTTCAGAATCATTGGAATCTCCCGTGATGAAGCTAACTCCAAGGGCCTTTCACTCACTCACCGCAGGCAGGTTGGTGGTCTTTCCGTCTTCTACCGACTCCTCTCTGGCCTTGCCCCCCCAGCTCTCTCTGGGCTCTGTCCCCCAAATATTCCTACAGGTCGCACAAGATCTGCCTGCAACCCTCTTATGGTTAAACTGCCCAAATCAAGACTTTCTGCTCACCTTCACTCCTTCATTCCTCTTTTCTCCCGCCTCTGGAACAAACTCCCTCACTCTCTTCAATCCCACTCCACCCTCCAGGTCTTTAAAACAGCTGTTCACCACCATCTCTTATCCTCCCCCATCCAAAACCTTGATCTTTTCTACCCCCGCTAATGTCGGTCCCCTTGTGTTTTATACCTCTCCCCCCCACTTCCCACGCCTCCTCCCCCCAAGCCCTCTCCCTCCCACACTTCTCCCTGCTCTCAAATGTTGTGGTTGTGTGCTTTCCTTTCTCTCCCGATCTTGTCTTCCGCTCCCTCTTTTTGTATATTTTGTTTGTCTGGTTGATTTGTTTGTGAAATAAATGTTAGCTCTTCCACGAGCCTCGATTCAGTATACAAAAAAAAAAAAAAAAAAAAAAAAAAAATGATACTACTGAAACGATACCACTGTATTAAGAAACCTGGGTTTAATTTGTCCAAAGCGGACCGTGAGGCACTGAGGCATGAAGCTTAAGGCCTACATGTACCGTATTGTTGGAAGGGACGTTACGCCGATGCTTTCGATATTTGATGACCATTTTAACAATCGGTTTGTTTGTGTTTCCTCAGCATGGCGATTGTGATAGAGCATTGTGATAAAGGTAGAGCATGGCGATTGTGATATATCACAGGTTCGACAATATGATCGGCCTGAACGGCATATAAATCAAAATGGCGGTGTGTGGAGAGTCAGCCGCAGCACCGCTGTAATGACATCAGACGTAAACACATCACCCTGTCATGTGACCAGATTCTCAGCTCTGATTGGTATACGTTTGAGGGGACATACATACAGACAGACAAACACTGTTCTAGACGGCTCTGCCCGATGGGCATGGCGATTGTGCATGGCGTGCCGTAAAATGCCGTGCCGTAAAATGCCGTGCCATAAAAATGTTAAACCGCATGGAATTTTTTTTAAACATCACATAATACACTGACACGTAGACGTAGCACTGAGTTTAAAATGTAAAACGTGCTTTTGAAAGTTACGTCTCATGCTCTCACGAGTTCGTTGTATTGTAATTTATATATGGTTCAGAGCATGAAAACGCCATTTGGTGCCCCATCTATGTTCGCGCTCAGGGCGATCGCCCCGTGCACCCCGCCATCACTACGCCTATGATGCCATGCATTGAGCTAGCTGGGCTTTTGGTGTGCTTTTAAAAATAAAATACAGAACCTCGTAAATTACAAGTTTTACATTAAATTACATCTTTCAAAATGAAAGACCAGCTCCCACAGAGACCCTGTTTTTTCCTTTTCCCCACCACTCCAAAGAGCCATGATACAGTACCTGGAATAGTGAAATAGTATTCATTCGATTTTGTCACTTATGCACTGCAGTTTGTGGAAAACAGTCACCGAGGTCGTTTGTAATTGGGAAGGCAATGGTCACGGTGTATTGTTTTCTCAGAGAAATCGTTTTGGCAAAATGGATAAATGGAAAGGTGGTCATCGTGACGACGACATATTGAACACTGTTTAAGGCAAAATAAATCTTCTTGCAAAAAAAATACTTTCACACATTGACAGCACGAGCTGAGTGTATATGGCCTACTTGATGATCCGCGCGAATGATAAATGTGATGTTCTGTGTAGTCATTCACTCCTCTCCATCCCCTACCCTTCCCATCTTACCCCAACCCTGCTGATACAGAATGGGAACATTGCCAAAATGTTGACGTCCCTGGTTATGCTGGTCATAGCAAATATTCTGGGAATATTCTACACCTTCTTGGCTGAGAAATTCAACAAATGGGGTTTGTAGCGCACATTGGAACCCCCGAGTCACCGCACCAGTTATATTCACAGTCATAAGTTTATTTATTTTATCATTAAATATAAGGTTTGCAGGAGTGTTCAATCAGAGGAGAGCGAAAGGAGAGGAAAAGGAGAGGAAGGGGGGAGAGACAAAAGGAGAGGAAAAGGAGAGAGAGGAGAGGAGGGGGGGGGGAGAGAGGAGAGGAGAGGAAGGGGAGAGAGAGAGGGAGAGGAGAGGAGAGGGATAGGAGAGGAAGGGGAGAGAGAAAGAGGAGAGAGGGAGGTGAGAGAGAGAGGGAGAGGAGAGAGAGGAGAGGAAAAGGAGAGGAAAAGGAGAGAGAGGGGAGAGGAGAGGGAGATAGAGAGAGGAGAGGGAAAGGAGAGGAAAAGGAGAGAGAGAGGAGAGGGAGAGGGGGGGGGGGGAGAGAGAGGAGAGGGAGAGGAGAGGAAGGGGACAGAGAGAGGAGAGGAGAGGGAGAGGGAGATGGAGAGAGGGAGAGGAGAGGAGAGGGATAGGAGAGGAGGGGAGAGAGAAAGGAGAGGAATAGGAGAGGAAGGGGAAGAGAAAGAGGAGAGAGGGAGAGGGAGAGGAAGAGGAGAGAGAGTGAGGGGAAGAGAGGAGAGGGAGAGAAGAGGAGAGGTAAAGGGGAGGGTGAGGAGAGGGAGAGGAGAGAGAGAGGAGAGGGAGAGAGAGAGGGAGGAGGGAGAGAGAGAGGGAAGAGGGGGTGAGAGAGAGAGGAGGGGGTGAGAAAGAGAGAAGGGGGTGAGAAAGAGAGGAGGGGGTGAAAGAGAGAGGAGGGGGTGAGGGAGAGAGGAGAGGGAGAGGAGGGGTGAGAGAAAGAGAGGAGGGGGTGAAAGAGAGGGAGTGGAGAGGGAGAAGGGGGGATGAGAGGGAGATGAGGGATAGTGCGAGGAAGAATGAGAAGGAGAAGGAGAGGGAGAGAAGTTATTGTGAAAAAGTGAATGTGCTGTCAGTGTTTTTTTTTTTAATCCTCACCCCATAAACCCTCTATATCACCTACCCCCCCCCCCCCCCCCTCAAAAAATCCAAGGAAGTAAAGAAAATACAGAATGAAGAATATACACACCATGTTGATGTCCCTGTGCTGCCCCACTGTTCCATCCATGCCTCCTCACCCATCCCTAGTTAAATGAAGTAGACAGACTGATGCTTCTAATTACCCAGAAACACCCGCTCCCTTTGGGAGCAGCCTGGGGGATTTGGTGGGGGTAGGGGGAGGGGGGTGGGGGGTGGGGCAGGGGTTACGGGAGGTGGAGAAATATATATTTTGCTGTGGCTAGGACTCTCCCTTGTCTCCGTTAGCGGTCAGTAATCCACTTGCATTATGCCATGCGTACTAGCGAAAATAGTAAGTTGTCTTCTCCTCCTCCTGCGCGAGTAGGGGGGGGGGGGGGAAGGAATGGGGGGGGGGGGAGGGAGAGGTTGTTTGGCGGTTGTATTCCCATGACCTGACCTTGGGTACCCCCATCACATTGCAAAGCTTGGTGAATATTGGCCTCGCTGAGTTTTTGCTATGATTTTCAGACATACACACATACATACCCAAAGATAATTCCTTTAGTTGATACAGTCGGATGTGTTGACGTGGTGCAGGTTTGATGGACAAAATGGCCTCCTCTTGTGCCCAAGTTCCTTGCACATCCTTGTATGGGCTGGGGGTGCATTGAATTTGGGGCCTTGAGGGATATATTTTGGCAAAAAAGATTATAATTAAAAGGTCTGTGGAGGTGAGTGCGGGAGCGGAAAAGGGATGGGGCAATGGAGGGGGTGAGGGTAGAAATGGATGTCTATCAAAGATGACAGACAGCAAAGATGCAACAATCAGAGACTTGATCATGGTAATGGGTGCATTCATGGTAGATACAGGGATTTTGTTTTGTTGGATATTGGAGCAAGGATTGCATGTTGTATGGCTTCAAATAATTCGTAGCTCGTCTTCAAGTCATCTCAATATATTCTCCCCACATTGATGTTACACACGCACCATGACTAATGTTCCTCCACCATGACCTGACACAATGTCGTCCAATAGTCCATCAATCTCCGTCACTTCCACCCCTCTCAAACAACACAAAATCATATTGTTTCAATCCCTGCCACAAAATTTTCAATCCCTGCCTGCGACGGAGGATGCTCAGTCGCCGAATGGGCATCCTCCATCGTGTGAAGTCCTCCCTTGGTACACCTGAGCTCCTCGCCACGTACAAGGCTTTCATCCGCAGCTCAATGGAATACTGTTCCCCCTTCTGGGCTGGTGCTCCTGCCTCACACCTAGCTCGGCTTCACGCTGTTGAAACCAAAGCTTTCAGAATCAGTGGAATCTCCTGCGATGAAGCTACCTCCGAGGGCCTTTCACTCACTCACCGCAGGCAGGTTGGTGGACTTTCTGTCTTCTACCGACTCCTCTCCGGCCTTGCTCCCCCAGCTCTCTCTGTGCTCTGTCCCCCAAATATTCCCACAGGTCGCACAAGATCTGCCTGCAACCCTCTTATGGTTAAACTGCCAAAATCAAGACTTCCTGCTCACCTTCACTCCTTCAATTCCTCTTTTCTCCCGCATCTGAAACAAACTCCCCCACTCTCATCAATCCCACTCCTCCCTCCAGGTCTTTAAAACAGCTGTTCACCACCATCTCTTATCTTCCCCCATCCAAAACCTTGATCTTTTCTACCCCCGCTAATGTTCACCCCAGATACACTTTTTTTTCCTGAAATTCCAACTTCTTTCCTGGAAGTCCTTGCAGTGTTGATATGTTTGAAACCTCTACCACCTCCCCCCAAGCCCTCCCCCTCCCACATCTCTCTCGGTGTGTTGCTCTCAAATGTTGTGTTTGTGTCCTTCCCCCTCTCTCTCCCCATCTAGCGTTCCGCTCCCCTTATTTTGTGTTTTATGTGTCGGTTGACTTTTTGTGTGATTAATGTTAGCTCTTTCACAAGCCTCGATCTTGTGTACAAAAAAATAACTAAATAATAATAATAAAAATAGAGTTCACAAACCCCAAAAGCCCCACCTCTCCCCCCCCCCCCCCCCAAATGATCTCCCTGATCTCCCTGGTCTCCCTCCCTTCCAAGTCCATCCAATGCCCACCACCACGTGTTTCTGCCACACCACAATCCTCCAACGTACCCAAAGCACCCCCATTGGTGCCCATACTTGCAGCACCTCCAACATCAACCAAACCAATCGCAACCTCACCAGCACCCCGACCATCGTCTGCACCCCCAAACCGTTTGCACCTGCCACATCCCCACTATCACCCGCATCTGCCATAGACCGACCCTCCTAACACGACCAACCAACCATCTTCAACGAATTCTCGCCCTCCGATAAATTATGCAGAGTTTCTGTTCCTCTTCTCAACTCTTTTACCAAATCCCATCGATGAACCACCTCCAATCATTTACTGCAGGAAAGGTCCCCCCCTCCTTCGCCTTACCCACCCCAGTCACCACCAACCCGGACACCGCCCATACGTCACACCAAATATGTAACACCAAGTGCCAATCATGCCTATCCTCCAGCTTCTGGCCAAACTAACCATCTATAGGCTGTGAATTAACGATCCAATGATGACATGCTCATTCTCCTGAGACCGACTTGGAGTCGAGAAACTTAAACCCTTTTCCTGCGTCCTCACAACCACAGAACCATTGCCGACAGTCGAGTTATTCTTCGAGATGTAGGATTATGAACATTGTGTGTTACAGTAATAACTCATCCTGCTTTTCTTCTCCCACCCATCTCAACACAGAAATGCACAAGACTCAAACAGAATTTGAAGATGCTTTGGCCGCAAAGATTTTCATTTTTCAGTTTTTAAATTTCTTTTCAGCCCATATATATGTGGCCTTCTTCAAAGGGAGGTAAGATGATTGATTACCTCCGCCATTAAGGTGGACAGAGGTTATGTTTTCACCCCTGTTTGTCTGTCTGTGACCAGGTAAACTCAAAAAGTTGTGCACGGATTTGGACGAAATTTGTTGGAGAGGTTGGGTGTGTGACGAGGTCGGTATCACTAGATTTTGGTGAAGATCCGGATCTGGATCCGCATACGAGAATTTTTAGTGATTCTTCACCACTGAGAGATCGGGCCAAAAACTATATATAGCAGGATATCTCAAAACGTTGTTGACGGATTTGGACGAAACCTGATGGATGAGTTGGGTAGATGACAAGAACAATCCGATTCCATTTTGGTTGAGGTACGGATCCAGATCCGGCCTATCAGTGCCTTCAGAAAGTATTCACATCGCTTCACTTTTTCACATTTTTTTGTGTGTTACAGCCTGAATTTAAAATGTATTGAATTGAGATTTTTTTTGTTACTGATCTAAACATTTTACCCCATAATTTCAAAGTGGGAATTTTTTTTTTGGAATTTTTTACAAATCTTGTCTTGTCTTGAGTCAGAAATGTCTTGAGTGCGAAGCAGAAATGTTTTGAGTCAATAGGTATTCAACCCCTTTGCTATGACACTCCAAGTTGAGCTCACGTGCATCCAATTTCCTGTGATCATCCTTGGGATGTCTCTACAACTTGATTGGAGTCAATTTGTGGCCAATTCAATTGATTGGACAATACACCTTTCCATATAACGTCCCTCAATTGACAGTGCACGTCAGAGCAGAAACTCTACGATGAAGTCCAAAGAACTGTCCATATAACTCAGAGATAGAATTGTGAGGAGGAGTGAAGCATAGATCTGGGGAAGGGTATCAAACAATTTCCAGTGTTGAAAGTTCCAAAGAGAACAATGAGCTCCATGATTAGGAAATGGAAAGAATATGGAACTACCGAGACTCTTCCTAGAGCCGACCACCCGACCAAGCTGAGCTACCGGGCAAGAAGGACATTGGTCAGGGAGGTGACCAAGAACCCAATGACTACTCTGACAGAACTACAGAGTTCCTTGGCTGTGATGGGAGAACCTGCTGGAAGGATAACACTCTCTGCAGCCGTTCGCAAATCTAGGCTTTACAGGAGAGTGGCCAGACGGAAGTTATTCCTGAGAAAATGGACAACATGACAACACACCTGGAGTTTGCAAAAAGGCAGGTGAAAGACTCAGAGCATGAGGCAAAAGATTCTGTGGTCTGATGAGATGAAAATTGAACTCTTTCGCATGAATGTAATGTGCTGCTTTTGGCAGAAACCAAGCACAGCTCATCACCCATCCAACACCATCCCAACAGTGAAGCATGGTGAGGGCAGCATCATGCTATGGGGATGCTTTTCAGCAGCAGGGAGTGGGAGACTTGGAAGGATAGAGGGAAAAATGAATGGAGCCAAGTACAGGCAAATCCTTGAGGAGAACCTGCTTCAGAGTACAAGACATTATACTGCGGCAAAGATTAACGTTCCAACAGGACAATGAGTCCATAACCATACAGCCAAAGCAACACTGGCATGGCTACAGAATAAAAATTGGAAAGTCCATGAGTGACCCAGGCAAAGTTCAGACTTGAATTATATTGAGAACCTGTGGAAAGACTTGAAGATTGCTGTTCACCAATGCTCCTCATCTAACTTGACAAAGCTTGAGCAAATTTGCAAGGACGAAACTACCCAAATCTAGATGTGTGCAAACCTGATACAGACATACCCAAGAAGACTCGAAGCTGTTTTTGCTGCCAAAGGAGCTTCTATGAAGTATTGACTCAGGGGGTTGAATACTTGGGTGAATTAGATATTTCTGTATTTCATTTTTAATTATTTTGCAGCAATTTTTAAATTAAAAATTCCACTTTGACATTATGAAGGATAATAATGTATATATATATATATATATCAGTGACAAAAAAGATCTCAATTTAATCCATTTTAAATTCAGGCTGTAACAAAACAAAATGTGAAAAAGTCATGGGGTGTGAATACTTTCTGAAGGCACTTTATCAGTGGAATACAAAACGTAAACTGTTCACCCTGGCAGAGGTATGTGTTCTACCGAGTTCCCTTCTGGTTATGCAGTTACCGTATTAGAGTTGTAGATTTTACAAATTTATTTTGTGGAGTACTTGAGCAGGTCAATGTCTCACACACTTCTCGTTGATGACTTTGATCTTTCCTCCCTGTTTAAGGTTATCACTAATTCTCTCTCCCGTTCATTACGAGTACATTGCCTTCTCACCGTGATCAGTATATATTGAACAGTGTATGGGAAGAATTGCCAAACCCCCCTTTATGTATTCGTGCTTCTGTAAATAGTCATGTCTGTGTATGTACTTTGTGGATGAGCTTGTGCGGGTGTTTTTAGAATGAATATAGAATGGATGCCACAAGTCCCACAGATACAGGAAGAAATTCCCCAAATTCATTTTTCCATCTTGGGGCAAAATCACCTGATGGGATTGTGGTCCATGAAGACGCAGACATGTTACAATGTTGTATCAGCACAATAAATACCAAATGTTTCATTTTTGGTGCCTTTTGTCTTCTTGTAGATTTGTTGGTTATCCTGGAAACTATAATACCTTTCATGGATACCGGATGGAGGAGGTATGGTTCAAAGTCCTGCATTCTCGGACCCGTTGTAGAACAAATTTCACATTTCATTTTCAGCCCCTACCAATGTACTAGTATGACTTATCCCCATTGTACAGTTGATGTTGTTCTATAGCCCTCGACATTTCTCTCTGGACAAGCCTGTGGCATGGAGACCGCCGATCTATCTCGCAGGAGCGACCCAGAGATCCTGCACATCCAGGATGGTGTACCTCGGGCTTCACAAAGTCAGGGCCACGACAAAGTTAGAGAGAGAAAAGAGACAGAGACACGAGGACCGGTCCATGTGGACCTATGGGCACACTGACCATGACCGTGCTGCCCTGATGAATCCAGGCAGCAGGGAAGAATGGGGAACATTTGGCCCACAAATTGCGTTGGGGGGGCAAAACCATCACGAAGAGGCATCCCTGATAGGTGTCCATTTTAAAGTTGTATGGATTGTTGGTTTATATCCATAAAGAACGTGATATGGTTGTATCAAAGGGAATAAGACTTGGGATTCATTTAATACCATTTCAACCAAAAATGGTCTGCCCCATAATGATGCACATCTAATATGACGAGCAAGTAAGGAGACAGTTGAATTGGCAATATTTCCTGGTTTGGGGGACATCAAATCATACAAAATAAGGAATCTGTTTGGAATAACTACAAACTGTTTTAAAGTCTGTTCTGCATTAAATTTCAGTATTTACATCTTGAGCACATGCGCAATCACCATTTCTATTTCAATCAAAAATGATTTGTTGTTTATTGACTTTGTTCTCTCTGTTGACAGTGTCCTCTGGGAGGGTGCATGACACATCTCACCCAGGGTGTCTTTGTCTTCCTTTTTGGACAAATGGTTTTGGGAAACTTGAAGGAGCTGATCCTGACGTGAGTAGTTTATCTTTCAGGACCGTGCTGAGCACATCATTTTAAAAAGATGGTTCTTCAATAGTTTACGTTAAGAATCTTCAAATGTTAACAATAGTTTACGGTTCTAACAAGAAAGAGCAATCAGAGATTGCAGACCCTCGCCAGGACATGTTTTTAAAGCTTCGTGTGAAAACAAATATGGCGGCAGAACCACGTGACCGATGACGTCATTATTATTTTTTTCTCCACCAATTTATCCTTAGATGACACAAGAAATTTCATCTTGATCGGATGTTTTGTACTTGTCGAATTGTGACGTCATAATGGAGGCACCTATGACATCATCAACATGTGTTATTCCCCACGGATAGTTCTTTACAATGAGCCATGTCTCAAATTTTGCCATTCAGAACTTTTGGAGATATAGAGGTGCAAATTTTTTCGGTTTTTCAAAGATTGCACCTGTACCACGTGACCTATGACGTCATAATTATGAATAAAAATTCTACAAGAGGAGTTGCACCGACGGTGAAAATTTCCTCTCAATCAGACCAACAGTTGCAGAGAAAATCATATTTATTTTGTGCGGACAAACAGACAGATAGATAAACAGAGAGGCAGACAAACGGACTCAAATGCAATACCCTCTCCTCTGGCGAGGGTAATGACGTGTTATGTGTAATAAAGGTACAATGGTTTGTGAATCCATGGACATTCTTAACATTATTCTTGGTCATCGTGTGAAATTCCGATTCTTCATTCGTTATTTTTTGTTTTCTGTCTTTACAGCAAAGTAACTAAATGGTGGCGTCATAGAAAGACAAGAAAGCCTCAGAAAGAGCATGTGCTGGAACAGTGGGAGATGGATTACAGCTTACTGCCGTGGAACGGTCTATTGTACGAATACCTAGAAATTGGTAAGTGTTTAGGTTTTGGTTGTTGATCTATTCTCCATAACTATTTAGATTTATTCCAGGCTTAATTGAGTTGTTAGGGTTTTATTTAACACCACAACCGGTCTTTACTCATAAGGTGGATGGAGGTTATGTTTCCACCCCTGTCTGTTTGTGAACAAGATATCTGAAAAAGTTGTGGATGGATTCGGACGAAATTTGGTGGAGAGGTTGGGTGTGTGACATGAACGAAATTATTCGATTTTGGTGAAGATCCCAACCTGGATCCAGATGCGAGAGCTTTTAAAATTCTTAAGTGATTCTTAACCATTGAGTGATCGGGCCCAAAATGATATACAGTCGTGGCCAAAAGTATTGGCACCCTTGCACTTTTTTCAAATAATGCACCATTTCTTCCAGAAAATTGTTGAAATAAAAAATATTTTGGTATCCACAAATGCATTTCTTTGGTTTGCAGTAGAAGAAAACAAAAAAAGAATATTATTGACCTATATTATTGGCATCTTTTAGAAGTTGTTGGAAATAATTAGATTTCAAGCAGGTGATTCTCCTTTACTTTGGAATTGAACTCACCTTTGGTGAGTTGCAGATACCTGCAATATAAAAATCACTCACTCAACCAGTTTGAACAGAGAAAAGGAGTCATTCAGCTGTTTTGTGTCACCGTGTGTACCGCAATGAGCATGGAGAAAAGAAAGAAAACCAGAGAATTGTCTGAGGAGGTCAGACACAAGATTGTAGCCAAGCATGGACAACCTCAAGGCTACAAGTCCATCTCCAGAGACTTCATGTTCCTGTGTCCACCGTACGCAATGTTATGAGGAAGTTTAAGGTCCATGGCACTGCAGCCAACCTCCCTGGACGTGGCCGTAAGATAAAACTTGATCGAAGATTGCAGCGAAGGATTGTTCGAATGGTGGAGAAAGCACCTCGATCAAGTACCAAACAGATTCAAGCTGACCTTCAGACACAAGGTACGACAGTTTCAATTTGCACCATCCTTCGCCAACCAAATGAAAGGGGGGTTCCATGGCAGGAGACCCAGGGGGATCCCACTGCGAAGAGATAGACACAAGAAAGCCCAACTGGAGTTTGCCGAAACACATCTGAACAAGCCAAAATCCTTCTGGGAGAATGTCCTGTGGACAGATGAGACCAAATTAGAAGTTTTTTTGGTAAAGCACATCATCTCTATGTTTACAGAAAACAAAATAAAGCCTTCAAAGAAAAGAACACCTTCCTGACAGTCAAACATGGAGGAGGTTCAGTGATGTTTTGGGGTGTCTGTGCTGCCTCTGGCAATGGATGCCTTGAATGTGTGCATGGCATCATGACATCAGGAGATTACCAAGGCATTTTGGAGCGCAATGTTCAACCCAGTGTCAGAAAGCTGGGTCTCCGTCGAAGGTCATGGGTCTTGCAGCAGGACAATGACCCCAAACACACTTAAAAAACACCCAGGAATGGTTCAAGACAAAACGCTGGACTGTTCTGAAGTGGCCAGCAATGAGTCCAGATCTAAATCCCATTAAACACCTGTGGGGAGATCTGAAAACAGCAGTTGGGAGAAGGCACCCTTCAAGTCTGGGAAAACTGAAGCAGTTTGCACAAGAAGAGTGGGCAAAACTGCCAGTAGAGAGGTGTAGGAAGCTCATCCATGGTTACAGGAAGTGCTTGACTGCAGTTATTTTGTCCAAAGGCTGTGAGTGCCACCAAATATTAAGTTTAGGGTGTTAATAATTTTGTCAATGCCATTTTTTATTTCTTTTTTTTTTTTGTATACAGGATCGAGGCTTGTGAAAGAGCTAACATTTATCACACAAAAAATCAAACAGACACACAAAGTATATAATAAGGGTAGCGGTAGACAAGATGGGGAGAGAAGCGGAAGCACAAAAACACAACATTTGAGAGCAGGGACATGGACATCGGGAGATCTGTGGGAGGGAGAGGGCTTGGGGGAGGAGGCGTGGGAGGTGGGGGGGGGGGGGGGTGCGAGAAGTATAAAACACAAGGACACTGCAAGGACTTCCAGGAAGGAAGTTGGTATTTCAAAAAAGTGGATCTGGGTTGAATTAATGGGGGTAGAAAAGATCAAGGTTTTGGATGGGGGAAGATAAGAGATGGTGGTGAACAGCTGTTTTAAAGACCTGGAGGGAGGAGTGGGATTGAAGAGAGTGAGGGAGTTTGTTCCAGAGGCGGGAGATCAGAGGATTTGAAGGAGTGAAGGTGAGCAGAGTCTTGATTTTGGCAGTTTAACTGTATATACAGTATGTATATACAGTCAGTCATGTGAAAAAGTAAGTACACCCCATGTAAAGTTTTGACTTTTTCAACATATTTCAACATACAGCTATTTGATCTTCATTTCAACAATATTGATAGATAAAGGTGATATAATATAACAAATATCATGAAACATTTACATTTTGTAGTCCATTGTATAATTTAAATAAACATAAATGGAAATTTCGCATGTGGAAAAAGTAAGTACACCCCTACATTTATCACTTTTTGGTTACGGATTCGGCCCTAATTATGGTTGTTATTGTTATCATGGTTGGTTCTAGACATTATGCTTATGGTGGCTTAAGGGAAAGGGTTATTGTGGTTAAAAGGTTTAAAAGCGCTCCTGGTAAAATGTGGCTGGAAATCGGATGGTGACCCGGAAGACAAAGGGAGGGAGGAAGAAGAGCGCGTGAGAGGGAGGAAACGAGGCGTTTTGGAACAGCTCCGCATCCAGCGTGGTCGAGCGTCCATGGAGAATGAACTTTGAGTCCTGGAAAGGAAACTCGTGCGATCGCTGAGATAGCTGGTGTCGTGGAAAAGCCTGCGAAGCCAGGTACAGGTGTGAGATTCCGGAGAATCTTCACTTCAAGGCCACGGCTCGAGTGAGAGCCGTCCGCCATGTCGTCCCGTGCGCGGCCTTCAGCGGAATAGGTTTTTTGTCGTGTCGGGTGGGCTTATCCTCCAGTGGTTTGCCGGGGACGGCTGTGCAATAAAGCGGCGTCTGAAGATTGCCCTGCGGTTCGCCGATTGAACGGCAAAGGTGTACGCGCGTGCCTCTGGAGATTTCCCTTTCTACCGCGAGTGCTGTGTGTTGGACCACGTGACTTCTGTGTCGCTTCGGCCGTCTACGCCTCGGTTGCTCTGGAGCGAACATTGGTTCAACGATCGCCGGAGCGTATCAACTTCGCCTTGCAGGGGTATAGAGACTTTGCGGAGGGCTCGGTTCCATTTCAGGGAAGGGCCGTGAGTTTGGGGTTATGTTACCATCTCAAGATATTTATTGTATTGTATTGTATTGTATTGTGTTATTCCCGTGTGATTTTGAATATATTCTTTTGTGGCTAACCATTGGTGTGGTTTCCTTATTGTTTTGGATTGCTTCCTTTGGGGATTTCATGGAGGGTTTCAATAGTGATTGCTTTCGACACGGAATAACATCTATATCTTTCTGCCGGGGTTCCTCTCGGGGTTCGGGGGTTACCGAGACCAGGAGATTGCAGAGGACCCCGTAACAGAAATTGGGGGCTCGTCCAATTGACTCGTGGGCTCGAAATTGGGTCTGCGTCCGGGATATAAAATTCCCTAGATTTAGCGGGAAAGAATTCCCTAACATTCCCAGCATTCCCAAATTTGGAACTTGTTCCAACATTCCCAAATTTTTCCAAAAAAACAAACCAAAAAAAAAAAGATTTTTTTTTTTACATTTCTTGTGTGAAGGTTAACAGGTGTTAACAATAGTCACCATGGAGTTTGACGCAGAGAAGTTTGCAGTGACCCCGAGTGAAGCACAGTTCAGAGCGTTAGTAAAATCGGACCTCGGGAAATTAGCCAAACATTTTAGCTTGGAGGTCCGAACTAATATGAGGAAGGCAGAGATGCAGGTAGTGGTGATACAATCTATGGTGGGATTAGGAACATGGGAAGAGGTAGCCCGGGATTGGTTACCCGAGGAACCAGAAGAGGTGGAGCTCCGGAAACTGGAGTTGCAATTGCAGAGCGAGGAAAGAAGAAGAGCAGAACAGGAACGAGAACTCCAGGAAAGGTTAAAAGCAGAGGAAAGGAAAGCAGAACAGAGAAGAGAAGAGAAACAAGCAGAGGAAAGGAGAGTGGAACGAGAACTCCAGGAAAGGTTAAAAGCAGAGGAAAGGAAAGCAGAAGAGAGAGAAGAGAAAAGAAACAAGCAGAGGAACGGAGAGTGGAACGAGAACTCCAGGAAAGATTAAAAGCAGAGGAAAGGAAAGCAGAAGAGAGAAGAGAAGAGAAGAGAAACAAGCAGAGGAAAGGAGAGCTGCAAGGGAACTCGAAGCAGAGGAGAGGGAGTTAATAGACCGTGAATTGGCGTGTCAGCAGGAAATTAAAATCAAGGAGCTGGAGTTAAGGAGAGAACGGGGAGAGGTACCATCCCTGCTGACTGGTTCGACACCTAGCCAGAACACCTGGGATGTTGGCAGACATGTGAGGCTGGTTCCACCCTTCAAAGAAAAGGAGGTAGCCAAGTTTTTTCCACACTTTGAGAAAGTGGCTCGACTGTTAAACTGGCCTGAGGAGTACTGGTCCATACTAGTGCAAAGTGTTCTGGTGGGTAAAGCTCAAGATATTTATTCGGCTTTACCGATTGACCAATGTGCAGATTGGGTCCTTCCGCTTCCGGTCCGGTCTGGAGAGGACGCTGGCGTTACTTGTTCGCCACTTCTCCGACTGGGCCATTGTACATAGTTTGCTTTTCTGGTGGTCGTGGCGGATTTTTGACCGTTGGGTCTGCCCTCTGCTCGGTCCCGGCTCTGCTCCTGGCTTCGCCTGCCCAGCTCCTCCACTGTTTCCTCAGGCCCGCTCCCGTTGTTTGCGGCGGTGGCTGTTTGCCGCTGTGGTCTTGATTAGCGGCTGCAGTCGTTTGCCGCTGCGTTTGCCGCTTTGCCTCCTCGACCTTGGCCTCGTACTCGTCCCTTCGCTCCTGCCTGGCATGGCTCTGAGGTACTCCGCCGCAGGGCTTCTTCTGCTCGGTACCCGCTCCACCCCATCATGCATCTCTGCCATTAAATCAAATGGACTCCTCCGACGACCCAGGTACATTCACCGTGGCTCCGGTCGTAAGTTTGTTTATTTGCAATCAGGTCACTCCATCCCCGTCCTCTGGTCGGCTCAGCGCACTCTCACTCTTCGTCCCAGCGCACCTGGTCACAGCAACGCACACGATCGCACCTCCTGCCTACGAACCCTGGCTAAATCACCTGAATTCATCCCTGCTGTTCAAAACAACATCAAGCTCACCCTGTTCAACACCCGGTCCCTCAACAACAAATGCCTCATCCTGAACGAATACATCCTGGATAACAAACTGGACTTTCTCTGTCTCACCGAAACCTGGCAACAACCTCTGGACTACTACACACTTAACCTCACCACACCCAATGGATATACCTACGTCAATAAACCACGCTCGGAGGGCCGAGGTGGTGGAATTGCTGTTATCCACCGTCAAGACATCAAGACCAACCTCATCTCCATCTCATCTGCTCCATCATTTGAACACCTGGCTTTAAAACTCTCTGGTCGCACGCAGTCAGTCATGGCTGTCGTCTACCGCCCTCCCAAACCACACCCATCATTCCTGTCTGACTTCTCCTACTTTCTGACCCAGCTATGTTCCCTCTCCCCCTCAATCCTTCTCCTTGGTGATTTCAATATCCACATGGACTCCACTGACTCCACAATAACCACTGACTTCACTGATTTACTCACCTGCTTTAACCTCACTCAACATGTCGACTTTCCTAACCATATCCGTGGTCACATTTTGGCCCTTGTCTGCTCCACTGGATTAAATTTGCACCATCTCTATGGCTCCGACCTCACCCTCTCTGACCACTTAGCCATCACTCTGACCATCAACATCCCCGCCCCAACACCAAGGCATTATCGCACAATCAACTTCCGTAAGCTAAACGCTGTTTCACCTACCTCATTCTCATCCACCCTCTCTGAAAAAATGTCCACTTCTCCCTTCATTGACCTCCACACCCCTTCCGACCTCACTGACTACTACAACCACACTCTCTCCTCCTGCCTTGACCAGCTTGCGCCTGTAAAAACCAAAACAGTTTCTTTCGCCCATTCTGCTCCCTGGTTTACCCCTGAACTCCACCTGATGAAAACTCGTGCTCGCCAACTTGAAAGACTCCGCAATAAAACGGGTCTCACAGTTCACTCCCAAGCCTACAAGGACCACCTACAACACTACAAAGATGCCCTCTCCCGCGCCCGCTCTGCCTACTACTCTCAAATTATCCACTCTGGCTCCGGAAACCCAAAAGCACTCTTCTCGACAATAAATAAACTCCTCCGCCCCCTGAACACCACCACCCAGTCATTCACAGTAGACAACTGCATCTCCTTCCTCTCTTTCTTCCAACGCAAAATTGACAACATCTACAACAGCTTGACCACCGCCGCACCCGCTCCCCCTCCAACCACCTGCCCCCCCTTGTCCGGCCATCCCCTGTCTCGGTTCTCCCCAATCTCCCCTACTGACCTCTCTGAACTCCTCATAGGAATGAAGACTGCCACCTGCACTCTTGACCCCATCCCCTCCAGCTTTGTCAAAGCCTCCCTCCCTGCTCTCTCTCCACTTATCATTGCAACAATAAACTCCTCCTTGTCTACAGGCATCGTCCCACCTTCCCTCAAAATTGCTGCTGTTACCCCCATTCTAAAAAAACCTGGTCTAAACCCTGACACCCTAAACAACTTCAGACCCATCTCCAACCTACCCTTTCTGTCAAAAGTTTTGGAACGCGCTGTAGCCACTCAACTCAAACATCATCTCTCTGCCAATAACCTGTATGAAACATTCCAATCCGGATTCCGGTCCAACCACAGTACTGAAACTGCTCTCCTCAAAATCACCAATGACCTTCTCCTCTCCTCTGACGCTGGCAACCTCAACATTCTCGTCCTCCTTGACCTCAGCGCTGCCTTTGACACCATCGATCACACTATCCTCCTCACCCGACTTGAATCCACCTTTAACGTTACCGGCACTGCCCTCTCTTGGATTAAATCATACCTCTCTGACAGATGCCAGTTCATCTCCATCAATAACTGCAAATCCCCCACTGCTCCCCTCCCCCAAGGTGTCCCCCAAGGTTCAGTTCTTGGCCCCCTCCTCTTCATCCTTTACCTGTCCCCGCTCGGTCACTTAATCCGCCGTCATGGTCTCCAATTCCACTGCTTCGCCGATGACATCCAGCTTTTCATCTCCACCAAGTCCGTTTCCACCGACACCCACTCTATCCTGACAAACTGCATCACTGAAATAAAATCGTGGCTTCAAATCAACTTCCTCAAGCTTAACTGTGATAAATCTGAAATAATCATCATTGGCCCAAAAACGCTCACAAAATCCACCCATAACTTTGCCCTCAACATTGACGGTATCCCAGTATCCACCTCCCCTCACATCCGGAATCTTGGCGTCATCTTTGACCAAACCCTTTCCTTCGACAAATACACTAAACAGATCACAAAGTCAGCCTTCTTTCACCTGAAAAACATTGCCCGTCTCCGCTCATCCCTCTCCTCCACGGCTGCAGAAACCCTCATCCACGCCTTCATCACCTCCCGTCTGGACTACTGCAATAGCCTCCTCTATGGTTCACCCTCAAAAATCACCAATAAACTCCAATACATTCAGAACTCCGCTGCCCGTCTACTCACCCATTCCCGGACCCGTGACCACATCACCCCCGTCCTTTACAAGCTTCACTGGCTCCCCATCCCCCAGAGAATCCAGTACAAAATCCTCCTCTTGACCTACAAAGCCCTCCATAACCTGGCCCCATCCTACCTGGCTGACCTCCTCTCCAGACACACTCCCACCCGCAACCTCCGCTCTGCTGGTACCAACCTCCTGACCCCCTCCATCCGGACCAAATTCAGATCCTGGGGGGACAGGGCCTTCTCCATCGCTGCTCCCACCCTCTGGAACTCACTACCTCACACCATCAGAGACTCCTCCTCACTCACCACATTCAAAACATCACTAAAGACCCACCTGTTCAACACTGCATTCAACATTCAACCCACAGCATTTAACCCCTGACTATCTCTTTTCCTTCTCCCTCCTTTTCTTTTAAATATTTCCCTATTGATTCTTGTCTTTTTGCAATTGTTGTTTTCATGTATTGTTATGCATTATGTTTGCCACTCTGTCAAAGCGCCTTTGGGCTTCTGGAAAAGCGCTATACAAAATAAATGAATTATTATTATTATTATTATGAGGTATTGAAGAAACACATTCTCAAAGCCTATGAATTGGTCCCGGAAGCTTACCGGCAAAAATTCCGGAATGCCAGGAGGAGGGAGAGTGAGACCCACGTGGAGTTTGCCAGATTGAAAGAAACCATGTTTGATAGGTGGTGTGATTCAAAAGGAGTTGGAAAAGACTTCGAACTATTGCGACAATTGATCCTGGTGGAGGAATTCCAACAGTGTGTCCATGAGGACATTAAAGTTCATCTGGCGGAAAGGAAAGTACCAAAGCTGTATGAGGCAGCAACCATGGCAGATGACTATGCCTTAACACACAGGATGGGGTTCCACAAACCGAACTTCTCACCCAGACCTAGCCAGGGGAGCTATGGCACATCAGGGGCAGAGAATGAAAATCCATGGGGGTGGCCTCGAGATGAAAATGAGGACCACTCTGACACCACGACTTCTAGAAATAAGAAGACTGCGGTTCCAAGACAGACCTATCGTACGGGGGGCTCGAGGCAGACCGCTGCCCCCATGCCTTGGCAGACCACGAGGTTCTCCTCCGGGCCTACTTGCACTTTTCGCCATAAACCTGGACACTTGATGTCCAACTGTTATGCTCTGGGAAAGGAAAATCAGGAGCGGAGTTCGACTAGTACGACTCCAAATGCAATGGCCATTGTGAGAAATCGCCCTCAAAAGGGTTACCAACCATTTATTTCAGAGGGGTTTGTGTCACTGGATGGAGCCTTGACTTACCGGAGACCGGTTAGGATATTGAGGGACACAGGAGCACATCTATTTTTAATGCTTGAAGGCATCTTGCCATTGTCCGAGGAGACAGCAACTGGGGATAGTGTTCGTTTACAGGGGATTGTTGGCTGTGTTAGTGCTCCACTTCATGTCATCCATTTGGAGTCCGATTTGGTGTCAGGACCGGTCACCGTCGGGTTACAAGCCACTCTTCTTATAGAAGGAGTATCTTTTATTATCGGGAATGATTTAGCCGGTAGTCAAGTTTCTGGTAACCCGATGTTTGTTGAAAAGCCGAGTAGGAAGTGCCCTGAAGAGAAGAGTAAGTACCCTGAAACTATGTGTCAGCACACGCAAGTCAGGGATGGAGGCAATATTGGCAAGCTCTTTGTAGGGGGACTGAACTTCAGGACAAAGGAAGATGTTCTGGAGTCTGCTTTCAGCAAATATGGACCGCTTCTGGAAGTGCTGCGGATAAAAGACAGGGAGACACAAAAGTCAAGAGGGTTTGGCTTTGTCACGTTTGAAAACTCAAAGGACGCCAGAGTTGCAGAAAAGGATCTGAATAGCAAGGAGTTGGATGGTCGGACCATCACAGTAGGGAAGGCATTTCCTAGGGGTCGAGGGGGCTACAGAGGAGGACCAAGGAGTAGTAGTGGTGGTGGCCGCAATCGATATTATTATGGAGGCTTCCAGAGTTATGACAGCTCCCGAAGGAAGGATTATCAGAGCAGTGGCCGAGAAGGAGACAGCCAGTCAGGTGACTACTGTGACAAGTGGTCCAACCGTGATTGTTAGGAAAGTTAGAAAGAGTTGAAGCACTGAATGCTGCGGAGCAGCCGAGCCAAGATTCCTACACGGATTAACCGTGAACGCCACGTTCCTAAAGGCGTCCATATAGTGAACTTTCCGACACGGATTAACCGTTAACTCCACGTTCCTAAAGGCGTCCATGTAGTGAACTTTCCTACATGGACTAACCGTGAACTCCACTTTCCTAAAGGCGTCCATGTAGTGAATATGTCCAGGCCTCACCACCCAACCACCAAGGAACCTGGCCCTCAGCTCAGCCTCCCAGAAAAAGTGCTATCGATTTGCTTGGCTTGGGATTTTTGATCCACCCCTTAACCTTCATTCAAAAGAAACTAAAAGTAAAAGTCAGAGGTTGATGAGATGGAGTTTGGCTTTGCAGGGGTAACTTAGAAATTGAACATGAAAAGGGCAGGGACAATGTCGTTGCTGATGGGTTGTCCAGAGTGAATTAACTTTGGAAATCTCTGTAAGTTGTTCGAAGTTTTGTTGCTTTATTTTTGGGGAAACATTGATTACTTGTGTTGGTTTCAAGAATTTGCCTACAAAGAAAGTTTTCGCGGTGTTCAATCTTTCTTTCTTGAGGGGGGGAGGGTTACGGATTTGGCCCTAATTATGGTTGTTATTGTTATCATGGTTGGTTCTAGATATTATGCTTATGGTGGCTTAAGGGAAAGGGTTATTGTGGTTAAAAGGTTTAAAAGCGCTCCTGGTAAAATGTGGCCGGATATCGGATGGTGACCCGGAAGACAAGGGGAGGGAGGAAGAAGAGCGCATGAGAGGGAGGAAACGAGGCGTTTTGGAACAGCTCCGCATCCAGCGTGGTCGAGCGTCCATGGAGAATGAACTTTGGGTCCTGGAAAGGAAACTCGTGCGATCGCTGAGATAGCTGGTGTCATGGAAAAGCCTGCGAAGCCAGGTGCAGGTGTGAGATTCCGGAGAATCTTCGCCTCAAGGCCACGGCTCGAGTGAGAGCCGTCCGCCATGTTGTCCCGTGCGCGGCCTTCAGCGGAATAGGTTTTTTGTCGTGTCGGGTGGGCTTATCCTCCGGTGGTTTGCCGGGGATGGCTTGCAATAAAGCGGCGTCTGAAGATTGCCCTGCGGTTCGCCGATTGAACGGCAAAGGTGTACGCGCGCGCCTCTGGAGATTTCCCTTTCTACCGCGAGTGCTGGGTGTTGGACCACGTGACTTCTGTGTCGCTTCGGCCGTCTACGCCTCGGTTGCTCTGGAGCGGACATTGGTTCAACGATCGCCGGAGCGCATCAACTTCGCCTTGGAGGGGTATAGAGACATTGCGGAGGGCTCGGTTCCATTTCCTGGGAGGGCCGTGAGTTTGGGGTTATGTTACCATCTCAAGATATTTATTGTATTGTATTGTATTGTGTTATTCCCGTGTGATTTTGAATATATTCTTTTGTGGCTAACCATTGGTGTGGTTTCCTTATTGATTTGGATTGCTTCCTTTGAGGATTTCATGGAGGGTTTCAATAGTGATTGATTTCGACACGGAATAACATCTATATCTTTCTGCCGGGGTTCCTCTCGGGGTTCGGGGGTTACCAAGACCAGGAGATTGCAGTGGACCCCGTAACAGCCCGGTTTACGTCAAAAACCGAGTTACGTCACGGCTTATGGAACGAATTAATGACGTAGGCCGGGGTATTACTGTATACATATATATATATATATATATATATATATATATATATATATATATATATGTATATATGTATATATATATGTATATATGTATATATATATATGTATATATGTATATATATATGTATATATGTATATATATATGTATATATGTATATATATATGTATATATGTATATATATATATGTATATATATATATATTGTTGCGAATATGGAATTTGGCCTCCATATCCGCTTGTAAATATTCCCCTATTTCTCCAATACTCCCCAACTTTCCCCAATCCCCCCATTCCCTAGTCCCATTGCATGTAAATAACACTCAGTAGAGCCGACCTTCCCCTTATTCCCCCATTAAATGTCGTGCCCAGGTCCACCGCACCACACGTAGACAACTTTCCGACATCTTGCTAGTTATTCTTAATCTATGTCAGTTAAGGCCTCGTTTCCATTAATTATGACTCTTCGTTGCACCAGAATGTGATTATATGGCATCAGTAGTGAGTTTAGGACCTTTCCCATACCTCCTTCCATCTTCCATACCTCCTTCCATCTTCTTCCACAACTATAACTACAACAACAGAGGAGATGGGGGCGGCGCGGTGGCGCGGGGGAGGATGCGTCCTCACACCGGCTCGGCGCTCCACGGGGTTACCAGAGGGGCTGGCTGTCAGCTCCTCGTCAAGGGCGGAGCCTGGTAACCCCCCCGCACCCAATCAGAAGGGCGGACCGATTCCATCTGGGGCGGAGCTAACGAGCCGAGGGCGTGTCACTCCCCGCCGGATATACGTGGGGACTTACCGGAAGTGAGAGAGATGCGCCCCCAGCTGGAGAAAGAACGTTGCCTACGACCGCTGAGAGGAAGAGAACCCGCCTGTGAAAGAACGTTACCACCTCGAGCGCTGTGCAACCTTCCGCATCTCTGGACCGGACCGGGTCGACCCTGCCCCGAGCCCAGGTGCACCTGGAGCCATCGCTACCTTGCCTTTCCTAGCCATCAATCCCCGTGTGAGTCAGCTTTGTCCCGTTTATCTGTCGTCTGTTGGGAATAATATAAGATTGTGTCTAAGTGCTTGTCTTTCTATGTTGTACCTCTCGTCCCTGTAATCTGACCTTCCGTAACGAATATAATCTCCTCCGGAGGTCTTGAGAACCGTATCCCTGGTGTCGTCATTTTATAACCCAGCCGGGTGTCTTCTTTTTCTTATTGAGCCAGCGTGGCGCGGCTTCGTCAACGTTCGAGTACAATCGGGTAATTTGTGCGGACACGACGGCCATTCCGCTCGGCCCACCTTAACATCAAAGTCGTGTCTGTAACAATATATATGTATGTATATATATATATATATATGTATATATATATATATATGTATATATATATATATATGTATATATATATATATATATGTATATATGTATATATGTCTATATATGTATATATATATATATATATGTATATATGTATATATGTCTATATATGTATATATATATATATATATATACACACACACACACACACACACACACACACACACACACACACACACACAGTCATGTGGAAAAGTAAGTACACCCCATGTAAAGTTACAGTGGAGGAGGATATAATTATGGCACATCAGGAGGAGGATATAATTACAGTGGGGGAGAAAATAAGGTCTCGTCCAAACTATCAATCATAACTGGCACGTGCTTTGGTATCCAGAGGATGTTTATTGCAAACCATGTTTGATTGGCTATGATTACACCAGGTGTGCGATAAATGAGAATCACGATGTCCAACGAAATATGTTCGATTCCGTTTGGTGGCAATTGGAAAGGTCCATCTAGAAGTCTGACACGTCCATCTCGAAGTCTGCCACGTCCATCTCGAAGTTCGACACGTCCATCTCAAAGTCGGACACGTCCATCTCGAAGTTCGACACGTCCATCTTGAAGTCCATCTGGAAGTCGGACACGTCGATCTGGATGTCCGACACGTCCATCTTGTAGTCCGACACGTCCATCTGGATGTCCGACACGTCCATCTGGATGTCCGACACGTCCATCTGGATGTCCGACACGTCCATCTTGTAGTCCGACACGTCCATCTGGATGTCCGACACGTCCATCTTGTAGTCCGACACGTCCATCTGGATGTCCGACACGTCCATCTGGATGTCCGACACGTCCATCTTGTACTTGTAGTCCGACACGTCCATCTGGATGTCCGACACGTCCATCTTGTAGTCCAGAACGTGTTTCGCGTTGTCCCAAACGTACATTGGGAATTCCGAAACGTGTATTTCGAGAGGTACAAGCGAAAAACACCAAGCGAAAGTAATACCGTTTTTCGACGAGGACCGCTTTCGCTCCTATGGAAACGGTTGGGCGTGACTGAGCAAAAAATTTCCCTAACGATCAAGCAGTCTCGGTGAAAAACCGTCGTTCAAAAAACAACAACCTGGAAATATTTAAATGCACACCTGCAAATACAAGGGGGCCAATGTTGGACTCGAAATAAGGAATGGTAAGTTACTTTCTAAACACCTTGGGAACGAGTGGAAATCCACGTGATCATTTTACACAACCACTTACGGCGATGTTTACCGTGACGTCACGTACCCGATCACGTGACCGCGCTCTTTGTTTTGGTTGGGAAAACACCAGCCATGCTTGCCGTCTCTAAGAAGAAGAAGAAGAAGAAAAATAATGGGCTGAATAAGAAGAAGACCAAAGAAGAAGAAGAAGTGTCAGGCAACACGGAGGTTCTATTTATAACACCGTGTCAGCAAAGAGGTTGCAGTGAAAAAGAAGATTCTGCAATGTCGGTGAATTAAAAAGAATATTGACCATTTTAAAATGTGATTAAAAGTAAACTTTTAAAATTCGAAACAAATACTTTTACCAACAAATACTTACGGTTAGACGTGCAAGTTAAATAAATGAGCGAAAGAAGGAAAAACAGTAAGCGGAAGGTTGTAAATTCGTAACAATAAAAAAGTTTTATTCAAAAGCGATTACCAATTTTATTCATTTTTTTGTTCTTGTCAAAGGAGCCAGAAAAGTGTGAAAATATGTACTATTAAAAAGAAAACATATTGTGGCGTTCAGGCAGAGAAGGGTTGAAGAATGAGTGAAAAGCGGAAATCGCTGTTTCTTTGAGGAGATTGAGGGCTGAGGCGGCGAACTCCACAAATTAGTGGGAAAGGACAAGGTACGGTACGTCAGAACGAGACGCGGGAACGGGACAAAAAAACGATTGAGATCAGCAAAAGATGTGGAACGATTTTATAACGATTATAAAACATCACCAGTTGTTTTAATGTAAAATGTTAATTTTTAAAATGGAGTCTCCACACCTATTTTTACATTGAAGGGATATTATTGATGTTTTACGTCATAGAGTTCAACTTGAGTAGATAATTTATTTAAATAATACGATTCTTTGAGGTTGGGATATAATTTATTTGTTTGAAGGTTCAGAGTTAAATTTGTAATATGTTTCTGAACATCGATATTCCCGTGAGCAGCACTTCTTAAATCCAGTAATCCTAAATCAGAAATGTGAACGTCGGGCTCCTAGTCCTAGTTTTTGGGTAGGCCCGAGTTGTGACCCTGGTCTGCCCACAAGGCATTTGATGTGAAAACATATTATGTTTTTGGGGACTTTCGAAGAGGAAGAATGATTTATTAGAACTCGTGGTCCATCTGGGCCAACACTTCGAGCTACGTCGACGAACGCACCTGATCGTAGATCTACTGTAGTCTATATACCTCACAAGGGATAATAGCAGGACCCTTGCTACAGCTTCCATGGAGTTCTTACAAGGCGGTTTTTGTGGCGTTTTCCATAGCCGCTTCTCATTACAAAAGTAACAAGAAAGAGCAGCGTGCTTTTAGTGGTTGTTAAGGCTTTTGGGTTAAAACAAATATGGCGACCGAACCACGTGATATATGACGTCATCATTTTTTTTCCTCCAATTTATCCATAGTTGACGCTCAAGAAATTTCATCTTGATTGGATGAAGTTTTGTACTTGTTGAATTATGACATCATGAAGGAGGAACCTATGACATCATCATTAACATATGTGATTCCCATGGAGAGTTCTTTACAATGAGCCATGTCTCAATTTTTACTCCCGCCAGGGAGTAATGGATTCCATCGTGTCCGTCCGTGTGTGTGTTCGTGTGTTTGTGAACAAGATATCTGGAAAAGTTCTGAACGGATTTGGATGAAAGTTGGTGGGATGATCGCCCTTGGGATAAGGAAGAATTGATTCGTTTTTGGTGAAGCTCAGGATATTATTCCGGATCCAGGAATTTTTTGAAGGATTTTTTACCATTGGAAGATAGGGCTCCAACTTGACCCACGGTGGGAGTATGCGCTCTACTGAGTGGCGTTCTAGTTTTTCTATGCAGCGCTTTCGGAGATAGAGGTGCAACGTTTTTCAATTTTTCCAAGATTGTGCCCGTACCACGTGACTTATGGTGTCATAATTATCATTAAAAAAATGTACAATGGGAAGTGCACCTATGGTGAAATGTCCTGTCAATCGGACCAACGGTTGCAGAGAAAATCATATTTATTTTGTGCGGCAAACAAACTGTCATATATGAAGCTGCAAATATTCACCATGTGTTATAAGCCCGGTTCGTCTATCACAAATGCAGATGCCATGAGTCGGTTACCCCTTCCAGAATCCGTTGGTGATTCGCCTACACCAGGATCCATTATCGCACTGATGGATCATCTGGAAGATTGTGCTGTCGATTCCGGCCAGATCCGCACTCGTACTCGACGAGACGCCGTTCTGTCCAGAACTGTCCAGGCTGTACTGTACAGCTTGGATGGCATTTGCTACCTGAAGGTGACCCAGCTTTTGCGTGCTTTAAAAGCTGCGGATTCATTGTGACGTGCTTTAAAAGCCCCAAAAGCTGGCTCACCCTCAGGTAGCAAATGCCATCCAAGCTGTACAGCCTGGACAGTTCTGGACAGAACGGCGTCTCGTCGAGTATGAGTGCGGATCTGGCCGGAATCGACAGCACAATCTTCCAGATGATCCAAATGGCCCAGCGAACCGTGGCATCGCCTACATCTCGATTATACAGGCCCGATTAACTGCAGCGCCATCCGAGCTGGGGCGTAGGGATACCATGCGGTCACGGTGTAGGGATACAACGGTGAATATTTGCAGCTTCATACATGACACAAACAAACAAACAGACAGATAGACAGGCAAACAAACGGACTCAAATACAATACCTCTCCTCTGGCAAGGGTAATAACAACACATATGATGATAACATAACTTTTGTGATATTAGGAAACAATATCCCCACTCCCCAAGGAATCGCTGGCTTGAAAACATAGAAGAAAGAACGAGCACTAGTTTTTGGAAACCAGCTACCCAGGCCCTGGAAAGATAATGAAATTTTAATTAGATGGCATCTCTTTGTTACAAACAAACGAACTGCCCAGATGTAACGCTTATGTGGTCAGAATCAACACATGGGTGGTTGACACTTTGCCAGATCATCACCATGTATGGTATAAATGACGTCGTTAAAATGGCCGCTATATCTACTCATTGTGACGAATAAAGGGTCATTGAATCGTCAATTTTGCTGATCTTGGTGTGAATCATACATGTGTTAAGGTATCCAACATGGAGTCAGTATGGAGTCAGTCAGATGGTAAAGCAGTCAGTATCCAACAACAACATTACAATCGAACCATGTTTTAATTGCAAAAAATGATATGTGATGCCAAAATAACTATGCAGTAGGCCTATACTCACACATTTGCAAAAATGTCTTCGTATGAATGTTCTCATCCATCATATCGCCCCTATTCGAGTTTTTGAGTTCCACTTGAAGGTGTATCAACAACTTTGCTGCAGAATTGCAGCATTCTTCTGCATCACATCCACAGGCAGGAATAAATATTTGCTGCGATTGAAATAATAGTAGTAACATGATTATTGCATGATGCCGAGAACGTTCCGATAAGCCGATAGGCCGGAGCAGTTGCATTATTCCTAAAACAAACAACACTCAATCATTGAGCCAGACTGTTGTCCAATGCTGGTTTAGAGTTTCAACTATCTACCCGATGCTACGTATTCTACTTTAGAAGAACGACTCTATTGTCATCGTTAAAACAGCTGCCAAGTAATTATGCTAATTTGCCAAAAGCAGGTATGGCATCACTGACTCCAATGTCACTCATCATTGCCATCGTCATCATCGCTATCGTGGTCCTGCCTTTCAATGTTTGAGTCCTCGTCATTCTCACACGAAGTGCTGCACATGCAAAGATCAGTGCATGTTAGGTTCTTGGCCCGGCACGAACATCTCTGTGATGAACATTCAGTCTTGCACTGGCACCTTACCATCTCGATAATTGCCTTTGGTGCAGGGAGAATGTCTGTGGTAGTCGGTTTGAGTTGATCACACGTGTCCTTGTGGTATCCATTCTTCAATGGATCGAGAAATGTTTGCTGAGAAATGGCTGATTGACTCCACACATATGCCTGGATATGTACCCGCATGATATGCTGTCTCAGAGCACCAACAGTTGGTGGTAGCCTGTCGTTCTCAGCCATGTTCTTACAGAAGAGATGCCACCGAAGTTCAGGGATGCTGGAAATATTGACACCTTTTGGACAATAAGCTGAGCAGACAAATCTAGCTAAAGTTGTGTACAGGTCCTCTGACAGTTCAGCATCCATACAGAGCGTAGCAAAGGCAGCTACTATGTCGTCATCGGCCTTCAGATAGCACTGGAACCACTTTGCCTTTCCAAGTCTAGCGAACCGCCCAGTATTATCGGCACCTGTGAAAGCGTGGAAGGCTGGCAATGCCTGGGCTCTCTCCTCACCAAGGGCCTTCCAGATTGGCTCAATTTGGATAACACTAGATACCATTGAGATAGATGTGTGTCATGGCAGCAGATGATAGTTTGCTATTGCAAGAACTAGGACATCTGTATCAGGTGAGAATATCGTCAGCTCAACATCTCCCTTATGTTGCTGTGATGCGGCTATTGCTTGCTTGATCATCAGCGTGTCGGCCTCCTCAAGGTTATCTGCCTCAAATTGGAGACTCCTGTTGCTTGACGTCCGACCAGATGCTGAGACAACTACCACCTTGGTTGAATCATGGTTGTATTCTAGAGTTTTCTCTGCGAAGTAGTCCGTCAAATCAGCCTTGGTTTGATCATGAGACAGAAATCGGCTCATCGTGATGTGTTCGATACTGGTATCATCTTTGACCTGATACTGGACAGGTGCCTTTCCATGACGTCGTTTGGCTCTGGTTGTGCTCTTGAGGGAATCTTGCTTGTATGTATCAAAAACAAGTATTATGTGTTCGAAGCCCCTGGTCAGACTCAACACCCTATCATTGAAACATTCACTGAGATCCTTCACAGTCACCACCGTTGCTGGTTTCTTGGTCATTTTCTGGACAACAACCATTCCATCTATGACTGCGAGCTTCTTGCTAGTGCATGTACTGCCATCGGTTGCAATATCAGTGGACACTGGTGCCATGTGTGTGGCATCAAGCTCATCTTCTGGAGAAGACTGTGCCTCGTTGGCAAACTTCTCCAAGATGTGGATAAGCTTTGACTTGTCTGTGCAAGAAAGTAAGCTACCGTCTGGTGCAAACAGGGCCCTCGGTGTCACAGTGAACTCAAAGTTGCCAATTGCGTCCTTTTGGTTCACATCCCTGCTGGATCTGGAGAGCACCATCAGTCTACCATACAAATCTTTGGTTTCTTTTAGATCCACTGTCTTGTCCCTAATCTTGATTGCTAGTGTTGCATTGCCAGACTTGTACATTCTGTTCTTCTCCTTCTTCACTGGCGCCCATAGGCTGACATCACCATTGATCCGTTCAGCAACAAACTCTTC
Source organism: Myxine glutinosa (assembly GCF_964187855.1). Taxonomy (NCBI): domain Eukaryota; kingdom Metazoa; phylum Chordata; class Myxini; order Myxiniformes; family Myxinidae; genus Myxine; species Myxine glutinosa. The sequence goes on along the minus strand of NC_136268.1, from coordinate 21,253,135 downwards.
ATAGAGCTTCTGTCCTGTTTCATCAATATTCAGTATCTGTGGTACAAATTCTTCTGGCACTTAAGCATGGGTGACTACATTGAAGAGCTGGTTACCCTCAACTTCAAATGGATTCCCATGACTAAGTATGGCAGTCTTGATTTGGTCAATTGCATTGTGTTCACGCTTGAGGACACTTGGAGAAAGGCCATGGTGCTCACTAATCTCACTTTCCTTGAGTCCAAACTGTCCCTTAAACTCGCAAGACAGACGTGACAGTTCCAGTGCAGCCAAAAAGAATCGTTGTCTGGCATTTGCATTATTTGATATGCCAATCAGACCTGAGTGAACCTTTAGCAATCTGTTCAGATGCTCAACAGCGTGGTCTGCTCCGATCGATACAAATGGGATAGTATTCTTGGTGACTGAGATATTGCCTGCTTCGAGCTCCCTCCATGTCTCTGGATCATCTTGCAACTTTTGGTTGCAACACCAAGGCTCCTTTCTGGGAAGAATCATCTTGGCACAAAACGCATTTTGACCAGTTCGTTGATTCTTTCACCTGGCAGGGATTCGCGTCACTCAGTGGTACCTCATGCATCCTGTCGTTGGTCCTGCAAATATCATAAAAATTCTTTAGCTCAAAACAGAAAATCCATGTTTCAGATTTTTACCCCAAAAGCGTTTTTACCCCAAAACTACTGTTACCATGGCAACCAACAGTTAAAATGCAACATTTCATTATCTTATAAAATCCATTGTTAGCTATTTAAGTGTACTCCATCATCAGTTGGTTATCTTGTATTGTTTAAGAATTCTTCAAATTAAAATTTAGAAAAAAGTGATTTTCGCCCCAAATCTGCTGTTTCCATGGCAACCAACAGATTGAAAAAAATCTGAAACATCATATTTTTATTTAAATAGATCCTAAACTTCTCAAAAATCTATAGGTTTGCTACTCTCCAAGAAATTCCGGCGAAATTACACAAGGAACCTGACTAGCAGCAGTTTTTCACTTCTTGCAGCTGCAAGATACAAGCTCGACACAGTGGGCACAGCAAGCAGAATCATCCAGGCAACTTCCAGTTCATCTTCTGTTTCTCTCCATTCCCCTGTTGACGATGGCAATCCAACATTCTCTCGATCAGCCTTCATTCAACCACATCTTGGCCTGGTAATTCGCCCTTCCATAATGTAACTGGAGAGCATCCTTCATTGTTGGACGATTTTCCATCTCCTTTTTCCCCTTACTGAACATTACAAACCAAGACCAATGTGCTTTGGTGTCAGTTTTCTGCCCTTGTAGTCAGGTTCAGTATGTCCGGATTTAAAGTTTCGTTGGATTTTTTGGGGGATTTGGAAAACTATATATTTTTGGAAACTATATTGTATAGTCAGTCAGAAAACCAATGTTGCTATTTGCACAGAGTCCTGTATGGCGGCCATCTTGGATTTTCAAAATTGCCGCCGTAGAACTAATTTTACTCAATATCTCAGCTTCTAAATAACATAGAGCTTTGATTCTAACGGCTAAACATACATTTTCAAGGGCCCCGAATCCAATGGTAACAAGTTCGATAAGCTAGACATGACCATAGAGCTCCTATGTGGCGGCCATCTTGGATTTTTCAAACTGGCCGCCGTAAAACTGATGTTTCTCAATATCTCAGCTTCTAAACAACATAAAGCTTTGATTCCAACGGCTAAACATACATTTTCAAGGGCCCCGAATCCAATGGTAATAAGTTCGATAAGCTAGACATGACCATAGAGCTCCTATGTGGAGCTCCGATACATCGCAGACATGTATGACCTAAGAACCAATCACCCTTCGTTCGGGCCTTCGTTCAAACTTAACTGATCTCTCCATACAGGTTGCTTCTGTCAAACCAGACGTGATCTACTTAACAGAAACTTTCCTCCTTTATGATGTCTCTGATCCTTCTTGGATCCTTCTTGGAGATCTTGGAGACGGCGGCAGGGATTTTCGAAGCTCCACACGGTCTCTACGTTTTTCGAAGTTAAGTCTGTTCACAATTGTATTTTGTCGAAACTGTATTTATCTTTCGGTGTGTGAAGTTATTGTGTGCAACTTTGGTTGTTTCTCGGTGTTTATCTTTCATAAATTGATCGTCTGTTTGCCGTGTCGCGAGCAAGGCCTTGTACAGTGTGCACTGTACAACCTTGAGGCTTTGTTTTTCTCTCAGTGGTCCGTCGTGGAGATCTTGGAGATCTTGGAGATCCTTCTTGGAGATCTTGGAGACGGCGGCAGGGATTTTCGAAGCTCCACACGGTCTCTACGTTTTTCGAAGTTAAGTCTGTTCACAATTGTATTTTGTCGAAACTGTATTTATCTTTCGGTGTGTGAAGTTATTGTGTGCAACTTTGGTTGTTTCTCGGTGTTTATCTTTCATAAATTGATCGTCTGTTTGCCGTGTCGCGAGCAAGGCCTTGTACAGTGTGCACTGTACAACCTTGAGGCTTTGTTTTTCTCTCAGTGGTCCGTCGTTTGTGATCCAATAACTTTCGTTCTCTGTATTCCCAGTCTTTTCACCCATAGCCTACTTCCTTGTGTAAATCTCAACTCAAAAAAAAAAAAAAAAAAAAAACATTTCCTTCTCTGTTCTCATTCGTTTATTCATTCTTATTCGTTCGTTCGTTCTTCGACCACGTGTTTCTCCCCCATTTCCCCAGATAGTTTTCACTCATTAACCTTCAATGTTTACACTTTCCCCTCAAGTTATGTATTCCGTCATATTTTATAACACCTTTTTCTTCTTCTTCTTTAAAAGGCTGCTTTCGACTTGCTCACCAAATCAATTCATCCCAAAAAAAATATCCATCTCCTATAGTGCCTTTGTTCTACATTCCCTAAACTCTCCTGCACTCCATCCTCCATCCAGCGTCCTTAAACGTATTTTTAACTTGAAGGTCACAAGAAACTCATTTTGCAATAAATGTTCGTTTCCCATAAATCGTACACTTTCAAAAATCCAATCTCACCCCTCCCCTCCAAATCTTCCCCATAACCCCTCCCCTCCAAATCTTCCCCATCACCCCTCCCCTCCAAATCTTCCCCATCAACCATCCCTTTCAAATCTCCCCCCTTGCCCCCTCCCTCCTAAACTACTCCCTCACCCCTCCCCGCCAAGACGCCCCCTCGCCCCTCCCCTCCTAGACTCCTGCCTCACCCCTCCCCTCCAAATCTCCCCCATATCCCATCCCTTTCAAATCCCTCCCCTTGTCCCTTCCCTCCCAAACTCCCCCCTCACCCCTCCCCTTCAAATCTCCCCACCCTCATTGCTTCTCAATTTCCCCCCGCTCACTCCCCCTCCTCAAAGCGTCCTCCCCGCTTCTTCCCCCTTCAAACTCTCACCTCCATCTCCCCCAACCTTCTGCCTCGCTCTTCCCCCTCCTCAAATAACACCTCATTGTGGCTCACCCAATCACCATCAAACCTTTTGTCCACCCCATCCTTCCCTTTCTCCGAGCTATTCTGAAATCTCTGACACACCTTCAACAGCTCTCCCTACCTCTTCCACCTCTTCCACATCTTACCCTACCCCTCCTCCCCCCTGTTCTGTATCTGATGCTCCCCCTTCCTTTTCATTAACGGTATGGACCTCAAACATCCGGGGCCTTCGTTCAAACTTAACTGATCTCTCCATACAGGTTGCTTCTGTCAAACCAGACGTGATCTGCTTAACAGAAACTTTCCTCCTTTATGATGTCTCTGATTCCATAGTATCTCTCCCGGGCTACTCCCTCCTCCGGTATGATAGACCTGAGCCTCGTCCTGGAGGCGGGGTTGCTATCTTTATCAAAAACTCTCTTCCTCACTCGCCCTGCACTGCACTCTCTCCACCTCACCCCCAGGAATACCTCTGGCTACGGCTTCCCCTTCGCTCCCACCTCTTGTTCATATGTGTGTTGTACCGTCCACCAAACAGTGATGACTCCATCTACATCTCGCTGTCTGATGATATGGACCAACTTCTATCTACTCATCCCAACTCTCTCTTCCTCATATGTGGTGATTTCAACTGTCATCATGCCAGTTGGCTGGGTGTGGGTACCTCTCTCACCAGCCATGGCTCCTCAGCAAAGGACTTCTGCGACTCACTGGGACTGACACAATCTGTCAATTTCCCGACCCGGATCTCAGTCAACGGAACATCTTCTCTTCTGGACTTGGTTATGACTAACTTCCCTGAAAATGTCTGCTGCTCTTCTTCTGCTCCGATCGGATCATCTGATCATGTCCTTGTTAAAGTGGACATCTCTCTGACCATCCTCAGGGAGCCTGCTCAGCGTCGACGAGTCTGGCATTTCACTCAGGCCAACTGGCACGGTCTTCAAGCAGCCATCAATCATCTGGACTGGTCTCCCATCTCTACCACCTCTGACATCAACTCATCCTGGGAATTCTTCCAAAGTAAATTGCTCTCTCTCATGCACAGATTTATCCCATCTCGTCTTCAGTTGTCATACCCTTCCTCCCGTCCATGGTACACGGAATCTTGTGGTGAGGCTGTTGCCCAGAAACAACTTGCCTTCGTCTCCTGGAAAGCAAATCCAACGGAAGGAAATCTCATTTCCTTTCACAAAGCCCGAAACAAGTGTGTGTCCACCCTCAGGAGAGCCAGGAAACAATATCTCTCCGTTCTCAAGACCGAACTCTCTTATCTGTCTCCCTCTTCCAAATCCTGGTGGCGTCTGGTCAAATCCGTTTCTGGTGTTTGTTCCCCCTCCATCCCCTCCCTTACCTCAAACGGCTACACAGCTGACTCCGCACGTGAAAAAGCAGAATGCCTCAACTCTGTGTTTGCCTCTAAATCTTGTGTCCCAAACCCATCCCTCTCTGTACCCACCATACCCAGTCGTACCCTGCTGCTCCTGGACTCCGTGTCCTTTCCTCCTGACAAGGTGGAAAAGTTTCTGTCAACCCTCGACTCTGATTCTGCAACTGGACCCGACGGCATCAGCCCACGGGTCCTAAAATCCTGCTCTGCTGCTCTATCTCACCCTCTCTCTGTTCTCTTCACCCTCTCTTTTGCTCAAGGTCAACTGCCATCTGCTTGGAAATCAGCCAACATCACCGCTTTGCACAAAAAAGGTGCAAAAACAGATCCTAGCAACTACAGACCAATCAGCCTTCTCCCAATTATCAGCAAAGTCATGGAATCCATCATTGCTTCTGATATGAAATCTTTCCTCTTCTCCAATGGCTTGATCTCTGATCATCAATTTGGTTTCAGACCAGGTCACTCTACTCTGGACATGCTGCTTCTGCTGTCTCAACAATGGATGGAGGTCCTCAATGCCAAACAGGAAATTAGAGCTGTCTCCCTCGACATATCACGTGCCTTCGACACGGTCTGGCACCCCGCTCTGCTCACCAAACTCTCCTCCTTTGGTATCCATGGAAATCTCCACGCATGGCTGGCGGACTTCCTCTCTAGTCGTCGTCAACGTGTGGCCCTGAATGGGTTTCTCTCATCTCCTCTTCCTGTTCAGGCTGGAGTTCCCCAAGGCAGTGTTCTGGGCCCCGTGCTTTTTCTGGTCTTCATCAATGATCTCTCTGACTCTCTCGAAAATCCTCTCTATCTCTTTGCTGATGACTCCACTCTCTGCCGCTCCATTCCTCTTCCCTCAGATCGGCAGTCTGCTGCCTCCTCACTCTCTGAAGACCTGGACAAAATCACAGACTGGTCAAACAAGTGGAACATGTCTTTCAATCCTGACAAATCTCACACTCTTACTATGTCTCTCCGAAAAGATCGACTGGACAACCCTCCCATCTACTTTCTCAACAATCCTCTCCAAGAAGTTCTGTCGCTCAAGATTTTGGGTCTCACTATCTGCCATGATCTTTCTTGGGAAAACCACATTTCCAAGCTGGCCTCCAAAGCCAGTCGCCGACTGGGCATCCTCCGTCGTGCGAAGTCCTTCCTCGGCACACCTGAGCTCCTCACCACATACAAGGCTTTCATCCGCAGCTCAATGGAATACTGTTCTCCCCTATGGGCCGGTGCTCCTGCCTCACACCTAGCTCGGCTTCACGCTGTTGAAACCAAAGCTTTCAGAATTATTGGAATCTCCCGCGATGAAGCTATCTCTGAGGGCCTTTCACTCACTCACCGCAGGCAGGTAGGTGGTCTTTCTGTCTTCTACCGACTCCTCTCCGGCCTTGCACCCCCAGCTCTCTCTGTGCTCTGTCCCCCAAATATTCCTACAGGTCGCACAAGATCTGCCAGCAACCCTCTGATGGTTAAACTGCCGAAATCTCGGCTCTCCGCTCACCTTCACTCTTTCATTCCTCTTTTCTCCCGCCTCTGGAACAAACTCCCTCACTCCCTTCAATCCCACTCCTCCCTCCAGGTCTTTAAAACAGCTGTTCACCACCATCTCTTATCTTCCCCCATCCAAAACCTTGATCTTTTCTACCCCTGCTAATTCACCCCAGATCCACCTTGTTTGAAATTCCAACTTCTTTCCTGGAAGTCCTGGCAGTGTCCATATGTTTTATACCTCTCCCACTGCCCCCTTCCCACGCCCCCCCCCCCCCCAAAGCCCTCGCCCTCTCTCAGATCTCTCGATGTCTCCATGTCTCTCGGTCCCTGCTCTCAAATGTTGTGTTTGTGTCCTTCCCCCTCTCTCCCCATCTTGTCTACCGCTCCCTATGTTATATGTTTTATGTGTCGGTTTGTCTTTCTGTGTGTTCATGTGATTAATGTTCGCTCTTTCACGAGCCTCGATATTGTATACAAAAAAAAAAAAAAAAAAAAAAAAAAAAACCCTAGGACCTGGGAAGAACTAGGAGCTGGCAATCTATCAGTAACCAAGAATGACATCCCGTTTGTATCCATTGGACCAGATCATGCATGTGAACATCTGAACAAGCTGATGAAGATTCACTCTGGACTGATTGGCATCTCTAACAATGCCAATGCTAGACAGAGATTCTTCATGGTTACACCAGAATTATCACGCCTGTCAAAAGACTTCAAGAGTCAGTTTGGCCTGGAAGGTGACAAGATCACAGAACATCATGACCTTGATCCAAGTGCAGTCAAGAGGGAGCATGAAGCAATCAACAAGATCAAGGCTGCGATACTGAGTCACGGGAATCCATTTGACACTGAAGGTGACAAGCTGCACAATGTGATAACGAATGCTTACATCCCAGACGAGTATGTACCACAGATCTTGAACATTGATGTCACTGGTCAGAAGTTGTATGAAGACTACGTGTCGGAGCGTATCAATGGAGATGTTAGCCTCTGGGCACCAGTCAATAAGGAGAACAACAAGATGTTCACGTTTGGGAACAAGAGAACCACTGAAACTCAGAGACAGGACTGTGGATCTGAAGGAGACTAAGGAACTGTACGGAAGGCTCATGGTCCTTGCCAAGTCAAACAGAGACGTCAACCAGAAATATGCCATCGGAAATTACGAGTTCACTGTGACACCAAGAGCACTGTTCGCTCCAGATGGGACAATTCTTCCATGCACTGACAAGTCGAAGTTAATTCATCTCCTCGACAAGTTAGCAAGAGCAGAAATTCACCCCGAAGATCAGCAGCAGACACCAGCTGCATTGCTGCAAGTGTTCTACAAGAAGATCCAATGGACACAAGAACTATCGCATCCACATCTAGTAAACCTACAAGTCGGAAGATTGCACTGGTGGATGGGATGGTACTTGTGCATAAGCTGACAAAGAAACCAGCCACTGTAGTGAAAGTCAACGATCTGGGTGAATGCTTCAATGACAGACTCATGTCTCTAACAAAAGATTGTGATGAGATCATACTGGTCTTTGACACGTACAAAAACGATTCTCTGAAGAGTGCTACCAGGGCTAAAAGCAGGCAAGGAAAGGATGCAGTACAGTATCAAGTCAGAGATGACACCAACATCAAACACATCCCAATGAGCAGATTCCTTTCTCATGACAAAACAAAGGCTGATCTGACTGACTATCTGGCAGCGAAAACTCTAGAATACAACAGTCACTCATCCAAGTTGATCATCACGTCTGCTTCAGGGCGTACTAGGAGCAACAGTGACCTGCTCTTCGAGGACAACAACCATGAAGAAGCTGACACCCTGTTGATCCACCAGGCCGTGCTGGCATCCCAGCGAAACCCACATGATGCGCAGTTGGTGTTCTTCTCTCCCGACACAGATGTCCTGGTACTAGTCATAGCAAACTATGACCTACTGCTGAGGAATACATCCATTTCCATGGCCTCTGGAATACTTCAAATAGAGCCACTTCAAATAGACAGCTCTAGGGGTCGAAAGAGCAAAGGCGTTGCCAGCCTTTCATGCTTTCACAGGGGCAGACACCACTGGGAGGTTCTCTCGAATAGGCAAAGCAACCTGGCTGCATGTCTACCTCAAAGCAAGTGAAGATGTCATAGACACCGTGCGAATGCTTTCAGATGCAACTGAAGTGACGGAGGACATGTTGTCCACACTAGCTAACTTTGTATGCGCTGCTTACTCTCCAAATGGCATCCACATCGACAGCATCCCCGAACTACGATGGTATCTCTTTTGCAAACACATGGCAGAAAGTGACAGGCTTCCTCCTACTCTTGGAGCTCTCAAGCAGCACATCCTTAGAGTCCATATCCAAGCCAGAGTGTGGGGTCAGGCAAGCATTGCTCAACAGGATCCTCAGCTGAATCCCCTGCAAAACGGCTTTTACAAAGACATGGATGGACAAGTGAAACCAACCACAACTGAGGAGCCTCCAGCCCCCAAGGCCATCATTCAAATGGTTAGATGTCAGTGCAAAACAGACTGTTCTTCATCTAGATGTTCCTGCAGAACAAACAACTTGGCTTGTACAGACCTTTGTCAGTGTGACATCCAGTGCCAAAATGATGAGGACTCTCAAGATGTGATGAACGAAAGCGATGATGAGGATGATGATGACTTTACTCAATGATGAATCAAAGCTCTGTGCTCTTTAGAAGGTGAGTTACATCAGTTTTACGGCGGCCAGTTTGAAAAATCCAAGATGGCCGCCAATAGGAGCTCTATGGTCATGTCAAGCTTATCGAACTTGTTACCATTGGATTCGGGGCCCTTGAAAATGTATGTTTAGCCGTTAGAATCAAAGCTTTATGTTGTTTAGAAGCTGAGATATTGAGAAACATCAAGTTTACGGCAGCCAGTTTGAAAAATCCAAGATGGCCGCCACATAGGAGCTCTATGGTCATGTCTAGCTTATCGAACTTGTTACCATTGGATTCGGGGCCCTTGAAAATGTATGTTTAGCCGTTAGAATCAAAGCTCTATGTTATTTAGAAGCTGAGATATTGAGAAAAATTAGTTCTACGGCAGCAATTTTGAAAATCCAAGATGGCCGCCATACAGGAGTCTGTGCAAATAGCAACATTGGTTTTCTGACTGACTATACAATATAGTTTCCAAAAATATATAGTTTTCCAAATCCCCCAAAAATTCCAACGAAATTACATGGTGAACCTGACTATTGGATGCAATGAAAATAACATCTTGGGCAACGCTGCAGATTTTCGTTTGTAAGTCGTCAGTCGTTTCTTGCTTATCTCATGCCTCTAGTACAGCATTCCCTCCGAATAGAACACACAAAAAGAGATGGAAGCTGTTTGGTATTATCTCTGTGACATGGTCATTGCCGATTCCATGTCATCCTGCATCATTCCCCCGTGCAACTTGTAAATCTGCACGCAATTGCAGAGCAGTATATTCACAATCTTTCGCAGCAAGCGACATGTCCTGCAAAGCGAGATTGGGACATGTTTCATCTGATGTGATGGATGAGATAGCAGTCTGCCATAGCGACCCTCTCTAGTGTATGTGCTACAGCCATGGTCTTCAGGTCACTTGGGTACAGCAGCAATGGCTTTGTTGGGTTCAGTAGATGAACAGTGCTGCACCTGAGGCCAATGAGCTTCTTCATGTCATTATAGAAGCTCTGTCTTCTCGATAAATACTTTGGATGGATAGCTTGCCCACTACTGTGACAGATATCCTGATACTGGTGCCACACGTAGGACATATCATTCACATATCTCTGGGGTAGTCCTTGCACCATATCATAACACATCTCATCCAAGTAAATGCCACCAATGGTTTCAGTGTTGGTTCCTTGGGTTAGGTTTCAGCGAGGCATCGAAAAACTCCAACACTCCAAGTGATATTTACCTTCTGCTGTGCAAAGGTCCCCAACAACTTGTGCCAATCTGACCTGCATAGTGATATAATTTACTGCCAGATCGAGTACTTTCTAGAACATGCTGAATGTAGACACATTTTACATACCATCTTTTTTTTCAGTGTTCTGGCAGAACATAAATAGTTCCCAGTTCATCAGTGACATGGAAGATTATCTTGATTGTCTCACTGCTGTTTGGTCCTGTTCAAAGGCTGAATTCTCAAGTTTGTGATTAATCCGTATTTGATTTCTGACGCAATCGTTGAAATGTTGTTTCCGTGGTAAAATTCCCATAACATGATCTATGCCAGACAAACATACCCTCGGACTAGTCATCGTCAGTCAGTTCTGCTAGTTTCTGCAAAAGGTCTGTTGACTAAAGATCTCCTCATCGTATGTGTTCATCTCCAACCTGTCGGTGAAAATACCATGCCATCTATTTATTACGTAAGCAAAAATATCAGAATTTCCCTCTTCCCCTGCAATGTATTCTCCATACGTGAAAGGTGGTGGACTGATAAGACATTGTTCTACACGGAGGGGAAGACGCATGTGATCTCAAAAATTCCTCTCTCGTGCATATGTAAATCCATTGCCTCAAAAAGGGAACCATGACAATTACAACTACATATGGGCAGGGTACAGCCCGAAGTGGAGATCGGTTTCTGAGGTTTGGGACATGGAATGTAGGGACAATGACAGGGAGATCAGGAGAAGTGGTGGAAGTATTGGTCAGAAGAAGAGTGGACATATGTTGTGTGCAAGAGACGAGATGGAAGGGAAGTGGTGTGAGAATGGTGAAGGGTAGGCAGGGACAGAAATACAAGTTTGTGTGGCAAGGGTGCCTGGAGGGCGTGAATGGTGTTGGTGTCCTGTTTTCTGAGGAGTTTGTAGACAGTGTGGTGAGTGTGACTAGAGTGAGTGATAGGTTGATGATGGTGAAAATGATGATTGGAAAGCTCTTGGTGAACGTCATCTCGGGATATGCTCCGCAGGTTGGTCGAAGCGATGAAGAAAAGGACAAGTTCTGGTGTGCGAAAGAGAAGCTGATGGAAAACGTGAAAGATGAGGAAGTTGTTGTGGTAGGAGAAGACCTAAATGGACATGTGGGAAGGAGTATGGATGGTTTTGACGGAGTTCATGGGGGTTACGGATATGGTGTGAGAAATGGAGAAGGTGAAAGGATTTTGGAGTTTGCTGATGGAGCTGATTTGTTGATTTGTAATACTCAGTTCCAGAAAGAGGATAATAAGCTTGTTACATACACGTCAGGTGGGTCGACGACAACCGTTGACTACCTGATGGTGCGTAGGCGAGATAGGGGGCACCTCCGGGACACAAAGGTGATCCCGGGGGAGGAGGCTGTTTCACAGCACCACTTGGTTGTCTGCGACGTAAGGGTGAAAGGTGCGAGGAGAGCTCGGCGGGTGAAGTACCAACCGAGAATGAAGGCGTGGAGGTTGAAAGAGGTGACAGTAAGGGAGGCATTAAAAGAGAGGCTGAGTAGGGTCGAGGATGATGTGGTTGAGCTTGAAAGTGGTTGGATGTCAATGAAAGCTTGTCTGTTGGGAGCCGTTGGTGAGGTATGTGGATGGACAAAAGGACCACCGAGGCACTCGGAAACATGGTGGTGGGATGATGAAGTTGGAAAGAGGATTGACGAGAAGAGGAAGAAGTTCAAGGAGTGGCAGAAGGCGAAGGGTACGGGAGCAGAAACAGCAGAGCATGAAAGTTATAAGGCAGCCAGGAAGGCTGCAAAGAAAGAGGTAGCAAAGGCGCAGGAGGCATGTAGGAAAATGTTCGGAGAACGCTTGGATTCTGAAGAGGGTCAGAACGCAGTATTCAGGATTGCAAAGCAGATAGCGAAAGAGAGGTGTGATGTGATGGGGGTGAGTTGCTTGAAGGATGAAGTGGGACAAATCGTTGTCGACACAGATGGAATTAAAGGAAGATGGAAAAGATATATGGAAATGCTGTTGAATACAGAGAATGAATGGGATGGCAACATAGAGAGTAACCCTGTTTTAGGACCGGCAGAGAAGATAACTGAGAAGGAAGTTGAGGAAGCGATAAAAGCAATGAAGGGTAGAAAAGCGGGAGGGCCGACGGGAGTTGTGGGAGATATGTTGAAGGCAGCATGAAGTTGGGGTGTGAAGAGAATGACAGAGATCTGTAATCTGGTGGTGAAAGAAGGCCGCATTCCAGTGGATTGGGAACTGAGTACCCTCGTCCCTCTATACAAGGGGAAAGGCGACCCTCTGGAGTGTGGCTCGTATCGAGCGATAAAGTTATTGGAGCATGGAATGAAGGTATTGGAAAGGGTGTTGGAGAGGAGGATAAGGAAGAAAGTGAAGATCGACGAAATGCAGTTTGGATTCATGCCAGGAAGAGGAACGACAGACGCACTTTTCATTGTGAGGCAGTTGCAGGAGAAGTACATGGAGAAGAGGAAGAAGTTGTTTCTTGGGTTTGTTGATCTGGAGAAAGCATTCGATAGGGTTCCACGCAAAGTATTGACATGGGCATTGAGGAAGTTAGGAGTGGAGGAATGGTTGATCAGAGTAGTGATGGCAATGTACAAAAGAGCAAGCACAGCTGTAAGGACGAAGGACGGGAACAGTGGTGAGTTTGAGGTGAAGGTGGGAGTGCATCAGGGGTCGGTACTAAGTCCACTACTATTTGTAGCTGTGATGGAGGTGCTGGCTCAGAACGTAAAGGAGGGTTTACCGTGGGAGTTGTATGCAGATGATCTGGTGTTGATTGCGGAAAGTATGGATGGACTGAAGGAAAAGATGAACAAGTGGAAGGAATGTATGGAGACAAAAGGTCTGAAGGTGAATATCGGAAAGACGAAGGTGATGGCAAGTGGTAAAGCATGTGGTGAGGTGGAAAGAACTGGGAAGTGGCCCTGTGCTGTGTGTAGGAAGGGTGTCGGAGTGAACTCCATTCAATGTACAATGTGCGCTGAGTGGGTTCATCAAAAATGTAGTGGTCTGAGAGGGTCATTAACCAGTGTGGCAGCTCGGAGACATGCTGAATGGAGAAGGTGGATCAGACTCGGCAACGGTTGCTCGAGTGAGATGTGCATGGAAGAAGTTTCGGGAACTGGGTGGCGTGCTGATGATGAGGGGAGTGTCGTTGAAGCTGAAGGGAAAGGTGTATGCTGCATGTGTGAGAAGTGTTATGATTTATGGGAGCGAGACATGGGTAATGAACGCAGAGCAGCAACGAAGGTTGGAAAGGGTGGAAATGCGAATGGTTCGGTGGATGTGTGGAGTATCGTTGAGAGAGAGGAAGACAAATGATGAATTGCGAAAGATGATGGGAATAGAGCCTGTGATTGATGCTGTGAAGAGGAACAGGTTGAGATGGTTTGGTCATGTGTTGAGGAAGGATGAAAGTGACTGGTTGAGAAGAGTGATGGAAATGAATGTAGAAGGAAGCAGAGGACGGGGAAAACCGAAAAATACTTGGCTAAAGATGGTGGAAGAAGAAATGTGGGCAAGGGGGTTAACAAGGAGAGATGCAGAAAATAGGGCAAAATGGAGAAGATTGTCATGGGGACCGCAAGGCTAACCCCCGCTCTAGCAGGGAAAATGGTCTTTTTTTTTTTTTCTTTTTTTTTTGTATACTGAATCGAGGCTCGTGAAAGAGCTAACATTTAGACGAAGGTGATGGCAAGTTGTGGCTGTGATCGGCTACTTTACTACAAATCTACAAACTACATCGGCTACTTTCGGCTACTTTAAAATGCATGTTGTTGTTTGTTGTGCATATGTAAATCGATCTCTATCTGTAAGATTAGTATTCCCATCAGTGAAGCGACGGGTCTTGCCTTCAGGTGCATATGAAATGTTTACATTTGGTATTTTGTCACAAATTTTCAAACGAGAGTGCAAACCGATTCTGATGGGTTTGGGTTTATTACCTGACACAGGTTTGTCATCTGCAGATTCACTTGTGGAAGGTAATACGTTCACAAGTATGGATGTGGGAAAAGACGAGTGAGGATAAGAAAGAAAATTTTGTCTAAAACCTTTGTGTCTATCAAGGTGATGTCCTATTCCCTGCAATGTTTTTTGACCTCCATTGCAGTCGGTGATTTATTTGGTGAAAAGCTGTTGTTACCCGACTCACTTTAAGTGAAAAGCAATTGGTTCATGTCCATCTGTCTTATCAGTTTATGATCGATGAACGTTTATTTAAATTCATTGTTATATTTTGTACACGAATCGGATCATGAATAGGAAGACAAATTTGCCGTTTTACCATACATTGGCTTTGAAATCGTCCCAATCGTGCATGCACACAGATGAGTGAGATAATATTTTTACCCTGCCTGTCTGGCAGTCAAATAAAAATTGAAAATCATTCCAAAGAGGAAACTTACTGTTTTTTAGGGACGTTATAAATGACACAAACAGACATGAACGACTAATGTAACGTGTTTGATAGGGTGATGTAATAGACACTGGGTAAAATATCAGTACGACACGTAATTAATGTATTTATATGCTTTTAAACCTTTATTTAAACTAGTGGGGCCTGTTGGTCCATTGGAACAAATTTTCATTTGTCTTTACAGCCTTGTAGCATAAACTTCCTGCTGTAATGCTTGGGCAATAGCTTGCCTTTCACCAGGCACAGATGTGCTTGGGCCAGGGTAGGGGGAGTGGGATTATATGTTCATTATCAAAGGGAGGTGCAAAGCGCCCCTCCCTTTATATAAGGGATCATTTCTATGTATTCAGCTTTAACATGGGGATTGAAAATAAATTTCTCGGCTTCTACTGGACGAAATCGGCTGCACATTTCAGAAGTAAATGCTTTGTACGTTGAGGTAATATGTTCCAAATTTCAACAACGTCCGTTTATGCATTCTTGAGTTGTATTTAGAAAACCCTTGAACTTATGTTGGTGTCCGTCCATCCATCCATCCATCTGTCCGTCCGTCTGTCCGTCCGCCCAAAATGTGTTGGTGCTCATATCTCAAGGACTATACATTGAGACTAGCTGAATATACATCGGGCAATAGGTCTGGTTAATGGCTTTCGAAACAAATTCCACCTAAGTGCTATCGTTTTTGCTTTATTATTAAATGTATATAAATATATAAACAAATAAATATATAAAATATATATACACACTGCTGGCGGACGGACGGACGGTGTGTGCTGGCTGTGCTGGTGTGCTGGCAGCACATTTAATGTGCTGGCCCAATGGCCTAATGGATAAAGCACCAGACTCCCAAGCTGGGGGTTGTGGGTTCGAATCCCATCTGGGTTGAATATATTTTTCCCCTTACCCTTTCAAGTCTTTTATATCGTCTTGAATAATGAACAAATTAACATCTTGTACAATGAGCAAATGCATTGTGTTCGTATTTAAAACGTAATTATTCTTAAACCTGAATTTCAGCGTCATTATGAGTATTGTACCACATCAAATTGCTTAAATTGTATGGAAATCAAGGGAGGCGCCCCTTCCTTTTTTGGGGACGGTTTCTCTGAATGCAAATTTAATATGGAGACTGAAAATTTGTTTCTCCGTTTCTACTGGTATATACACTTTATACACCTTACAAATTTTTATTTATTTTTTCTAACGTGCTGGCTCAATGGCCTAATGGATAAAGCCTAAAGTAATGAACTTTTCTAGAGCATTACTTGGTTCCTCCTCAGAACACAAGGGTAGTCCAGCGTGCACACGAGATTTTTTTGAATGCCCCTTATTAGTCCCCTACCGGTGTACATCGGAGGGGACTATAGGTTTGCACTCAGTCTGTCAGTCTGTCAGTCCGTCATGCAAAGAACAGTTTTCCGGACTTTTTTTTCTAAACTCTTAATGCTAATGATTTCAAACTTGGTACATGGTTTCCTCATGTTAAGCTCCAGAACAAGTTCGAACTTCACGACATTCCGATCGTTTTTGACAAAGTTATGGCACTTTGAACTTTGGTAATTTCCCCAACAGTTTTCCGGACGACAGACTGCCGGTAGGGGACATGTATTGCAGCGCAATACTCAGAATGCTTGTTTTGTATTGTTTGGCATTTTCTACAAGCTATGGAATGTCCCTTGTTTTCTATACTTTGCCACATGGCACATATCCTTATATAAAGGGGCCTTTTCTATGCCCCTTGCATTTTACCCAATAATTACTATTATCAAATTATACTAATGTTGTTATTGTTGTTAATGTTATTCATATTAATGAATTATGCTTTGTTAATGTTGTCATTGTTTTTATTACCCTCGCCAGAGGAGAGGGTATTGCATTTGAGTCCGTTTGTTTGTCTGTCTGTTTGTTTGTCTGTTTGTCCGCACAGAATAAATATGATTTTCTCTGCAACCGTTGGTTCGATTGACAGGAAATTTTCACCATAGAATTGCAACTCCACCTGTAGAATTTTTTAATGATAATTTTGTCATCGGTTACGTGGTTTGGCCGCCATCTTGGAAAAATCAAAAAACTTTGCACCTCTATATCTCGGAAAGCGCTGAATAGAAAAAATTGAGACATGGCTCATTGTAAAAAACTCTCCATGGGGAATAAAATATGTTAATGATGATGTCATAGGTGCCTCCATTATGACGTCAAAATTCGACAAGTACAAAACTTCATCCAATCCAGATGAAATTTATTGAGCGCCATGTCGGCATAAACTGGTGGAGAAAAAATAATAATGATGACGTCATCGGTCACGTGGTTCGGCCGACATCTTGGATAAACCGAAAAACTTTGCACCTCCATATCTCCAAAAGCGCTGAATAGAAAAAAATTGAGACATGGCTCATTGTAAAGAACTCTCCTTGGGGAATAAAATATGTTAATGATGATGTCATGGGTGCCTCCATTATGATGTCATAATTTGACAAGTACAAAACTAATCCGATCAAGATGAAATTTCTTGAGCATAATCTAGGAATAAATTAGTTTAGAAAAAAAAATGATGACGTCATTGGTCACGTGGTTCGGCCGCCGTATTTTTGTTTTAATACAAAAGCCTTAAAAACCACTGAAAATACATCCTGGCGAGGGTTTGCAATCTCTGATTGCTCTTTTTCTTGTTTATCTTGTAATTAGAATACCATGCCATGGAGGCCCTATTAATCTGCTCTATCCACCTTAACATGGTGCGCGCGTTTAGAAACATTGGAATTTTCCGGATTATTTGTAGTTAATTATGAACTCAGGCTATCATGACGATCATTTTGGTGTATCACAATCCACATCAGAAAGCTCTAGTAGAACTCCACAAAAAAATTTGCCCCACCTCCCCCCCCCACACACTCACACACACACACACACACACACACACACACACACACACACACACACACACACACACACACACACACACACACACATACACACACACACCTCATCCATTCATAGTCGATTGAACTATATCCTTGAACATTGTGGAACATAAATCACATTCATAATACGTACTTCCGAGAACCTCCAGTTTATCAATACGTGGACATGTTCTATACCTATAGCGTGGTGTCTAAGGGAAATGAATAAGACTGCTTCAACAGCGCTAAACTTCCGGATGTATTTAACGATCTTTAAAATCATGTGTTAAAATTGAAGTACTGTATAGTGTATATATACTTAAACACTGTGCGAGTATCGTGTTTTCCGAACTATTTAATTTACTCTGTGACTGATTTGTTCTCCTTTGTGCTCATTTGCCCCGTGTAGACATTGTAGGAGAATGTTTAAGCCTCAGGAGACTTGAGACGCCCAAACAGCTTTATAAAGTAAGGATTTATTATAATTAATGTCACTTGTTTCAATTCAATAAAGACTACAATAGCTAAACGGATTGGTACTCCAGTCGTTGGTTATTCTTCCTTGGCCGGTCCTCTCCTCGCGCTGTTTCTCGTTCCGTACTCGTTCGTTCCGTTGGGCAGCGATTCTCGTGACAAGTGTGTCGAGTCCAGGAAATGTTCACGCTTTTATGGGCACCGCAGTGTTAATCCTCCCTGCGCTAATGTTAATCTCTTCTCCGCAGAAATGTTACTCCGTCATCCCCGCTCGCCTCACCGGCACCAGCTCGCTCCCCCCTGCTG
Source organism: Myxine glutinosa (assembly GCF_964187855.1). Classification (NCBI taxonomy): domain Eukaryota; kingdom Metazoa; phylum Chordata; class Myxini; order Myxiniformes; family Myxinidae; genus Myxine; species Myxine glutinosa. Next base: position 21,234,856 of record NC_136268.1, on the reverse strand, counting down.
GGAATTCCTTCAATGCTACATTTGCTTCACAATAGTGAAAGCCTAGGAATGTGCTCTAGCCCGGGGCCGTGACAAGGTGGACAAAAGGACTCCCAGGTTCCATGTTCCGAGGTACATTCCTGACATTCCTGACATTCTTACGAACCACTCATTGGTTCACTCACCAATCTCATAACTAGTTACATAGTATAAAGATTTATTCTACCACAACATTATGCCGAATTCCCTTGACAGTAAGTGGAAAAATAAACTTATGGAGGAGTTGGATGAAATAGAATTGATGAAGGAGCAACTTTCTGTGAACCTGTTGAAGTTCTTCCAATTTGTGAGTAATAATGTGGGAGAACTCAGGCTTCGGATGTTTGCAAAGTTATGTCATAATTTTGGTTTGTGTGATTATATATTGTGAATGTTGGGGTTGGACATCATGCGCCTCCTCACTGTGCAGGTCAAAGTACAGACTCGCAAATATTAGTCAGCTATTTATTTAGTAGCAGCAAAGGTACCCGGCATTGCAGGGTGACGCAGGCTTGCTTTGTGACGGGAATATTAAAAGAGGGGGAGAAAGAGACAGGGGAGGAGGGTAGCAGAGAGAGCGGGGAGGAGGGTAGTGGGGAGAGCGGGGAGGAGGGTAGTGGGGAGAGAAGGGGAGAGAAGGAAGATTGAGTGAAGAGGAGAAGGGAGGAGAAATGGGTGGGGGAGAGAGAGGAAGGGGATGAGGGGTGAGTGAGGAGAGGAGGGGAATGGAAGGCAGCGTGAGGAGAGGAGAAGGGAAAGCAGTGTGAGGAGATGGGAATTCAGGTGGGGGAGAAAGGGGAGGAAGGCAGCTGGAGGGGAGGGCAAGGGAAGCAAAGGCGGCATGAGGAGGGGAGGAGAAGCCAAGGCAGTGTGAGGAGAGGGGAGGGGAAGTGACGGCAACATGAGGAGAGGGGAGGGGAAGCCAATTCAGTGTGAGGAGAGGGGAGGGGAAGCAAAGGCAGCGTGAGGAGAGGGGAGGGGAAGTGAAGGCAGCGTGAGGAGAGGGGAGGGGAAGTGAAGGCAGCGTGAGGAGAGGGGAGGGGAAGCGAAGGCAGCGTGTGGAGTTGTTAGGGACCAAGGGGCACATACAATTATTATTTTGTGATTAATACTGTAGTACAGCACAGTAATGAGGTTTTATAAGCACCCCCCTTTTTTGTAATTGTACAATCAACAACTCCCTCTTTTTTGTAATGGTACAATCCACACTTTGAATCGGGAAGCATTTAAAATGAAATGCGCCCTTAACTTCACGGACGTAAGAATAGCACTCAATGTTGAACATCAAAGTCGAAAGACAAATAAAAGGTAAGAGATAAAAGGTAAAGCAACTGAAAGGTAAGAGAAGGGTGAACAGTTTTTTTTGGGGCATCACACTCCCTAGTCATGTCATGAAGGTGCTGGAGAGGGTTCTGGATGGGAGGATAAAGAAGAGTGTGGAGAGCAGCATGGGTTTAGAAAAAGGTAGGGGAACGACAGATGGGATGTTTCCACTGAGACAGCTGGTGGAGAAGAGGTTGGAGGTGCAAGGTGAAATTGGCATTGGGATTTGTGGATCTGGAGAAGGCCTACCCTACAACACTATCCCAAGAGAGGTGATGGTGACACTGAGATTAATGAGAGTCCCAGAGGCAAAAGTTAGGTTAGTGGAAGGGATGTACAAGGGAACGAAGGAAAAAATTATTATTATTATTTTTTTTTGTATACTGAATCGAGGCTCGTGAAAGAGCTGACATTTACTTCACAAACAAATCAACCAGACAAACAAAATATATAAAAAGAGCGAGCGGAAGACAAGAGAAGGGGAAGCACACAAACACTTGAGAGCACACAACATTTAAGAGCAGGGAGATGTGTGGGAGGGAGAGGGCTTGGGGGGAGGACGCGTGGGAAGGGGGGGGGGGGCGTGGGGTGGGAGAAGTATAGAACACAAGGACTTCCAGGACAGAAGTTGGTATTTCAAAAAAGTAGAATTGGGGTGAAATTAGCGGGGATAGAAAAGATCAAGGTTTTGGATGGTGGAAGATAAGAGATTTTTTTTTTTTTTTTTGTATACAAGATCGAGGCTCGTGAAAGAGCGAACATTAATCACACAGAAAGACAAACCGACACATAAAACATATAACATCGGGAGCGGTAGACAAGATGGGGAGAGAGGGGGAAGGACACAAACACAACATTTGAGAGCAGGGACCGAGAGACATGGAGACATCGAGAGATCTGAGAGAGGGCGAGGGCTTTGGGGGGGGGGGGCATGGGAAGGGGGCGGTGGGAGAGGTATAAAACATATGGACACTGCCAGGACTTCCAGGAAAGAAGTTGGAATTTCAAACAAGGTGGATCTGGGGTGAATTAGCGGGGGTAGAAAAGATCAAGGTTTTGGATGGGGGAAGATAAGAGATGGTGGTGAACAGCTGTTTTAAAGACCTGGAGGGAGGAGTGGGATTGAAGGGAGTGAGGGAGTTTGTTCCAGAGGCGGGAGAAAAGAGGAATGAAAGAGTGAAGGTGAGCAGAGAGCCGAGATTTCGGCAGTTTAACCATCAGAGGGTTGCTGGCAGATCTTGTGCGACCTGTAGGAATATTTGGGGGACAGAGCACAGAGAGAGCTGGGGGTGCAAGGCCGGAGAGGAGTCGGTAGAAGACAGAAAGACCACCTACCTGCCTGCGGTGAGTGAGTGAAAGGCCCTCAGAGATAGCTTCATCGCGGGAGATTCCAATAATTCTGAAAGCTTTGGTTTCAACAGCGTGAAGCCGAGCTAGCTGTGAGGCAGGAGCACCGGCCCATAGGGGAGAACAGTATTCCATTGAGCTGCGGATGAAAGCCTTGTATGTGGTGAGGAGCTCAGGTGTGCCGAGGAAGGACTTCGCACGACGGAGGATGCCCAGTCGGCGACTGGCTTTGGAGGCCAGCTTGGAAATGTGGTTTTCCCAAGAAAGATCATGGCAGATAGTGAGACCCAAAATCTTGAGCGACAGAACTTCTTGGAGAGGATTGTTGAGAAAGTAGATGGGAGGGTTGTCCAGTCGATCTTTTCGGAGAGACATAGTAAGAGTGTGAGATTTGTCAGGATTGAAAGACATGTTCCACTTGTTTGACCAGTCTGTGATTTTGTCCAGGTCTTCAGAGAGTGAGGAGGCAGCAGACTGCCGATCTGAGGGAAGAGGAATGGAGCGGCAGAGAGTGGAGTCATCAGCAAAGAGATAGAGAGGATTTTCGAGAGAGTCAGAGAGATCATTGATGAAGACCAGAAAAAGCACGGGGCCCAGAACACTGCCTTGGGGAACTCCAGCCTGAACAGGAAGAGGAGATGAGAGAAACCCATTCAGGGCCACACGTTGACGACGACTAGAGAGGAAGTCCGCCAGCCATGCGTGGAGATTTCCATGGATACCAAAGGAGGAGAGTTTAGTGAGCAGAGCGGGGTGCCAGACCGTGTCGAAGGCACGTGATATGTCGAGGGAGACAGCTCTAATTTCCTGTTTGGCATTGAGGACCTCCATCCATTGTTGAGACAGCAGAAGCAGCATGTCCAGAGTAGAGTGACCTGGTCTGAAACCAAATTGATGATCAGAGATCAAGCCATTGGAGAAGAGGAAAGATTTCATATCCGAAGCAATGATGGATTCCATGACTTTGCTGATAATTGGGAGAAGGCTGATTGGTCTGTAGTTGCTAGGATCTGTTTTTGCACCTTTTTTGTGCAAAGCAGTGATGTTGGCTGATTTCCAAGCAGATGGCAGTTGACCTTGAGCAAAAGAGAGGGTGAAGAGAACAGAGAGAGGGTGAGATAGAGCAGCAGAGCAGGATTTTAGGACCCGTGGGCTGATGCCGTCGGGTCCAGTTGCAGAATCAGAGTCGAGGGTTGACAGAAACTTTTCCACCTTGTCAGGAGGAAAGGACACGGAGTCCAGGAGCAGCAGGGTACGACTGGGTATGGTGGGTACAGAGAGGGATGGGTTTGGGACACAAGATTTAGAGGCAAACACAGAGTTGAGGCATTCAGCTTTTTCACGTGCGGAGTCAGCTGTGTAGCCGTTTGAGGTAAGGGAGGGGATGGAGGGGGAACAAACACCAGAAACGGATTTGACCAGACGCCACCAGGATTTGGAAGAGGGAGACAGATAAGAGAGTTCGGTCTTGAGAACGGAGAGATATTGTTTCCTGGCTCTCCTGAGGGTGGACACACACTTGTTTCGGGCTTTGTGAAAGGAAATGAGATTTCCTTCCGTTGGATTTGCTTTCCAGGAGACGAAGGCAAGTTGTTTCTGGGCAACAGCCTCACCACAAGATTCCGTGTACCATGGACGGGAGGAAGGGTATGACAACTGAAGACGAGATGGGATAAATCTGTGCATGAGAGAGAGCAATTTACTTTGGAAGAATTCCCAGGATGAGTTGATGTCAGAGGTGGTAGAGATGGGAGACCAGTCCAGATGATTGATGGCTGCTTGAAGACCGTGCCAGTTGGCCTGAGTGAAATGCCAGACTCGTCGACGCTGAGCAGGCTCCCTGAGGATGGTCAGAGAGATGTCCACTTTAACAAGGACATGATCAGATGATCCGATCGGAGCAGAAGAAGAGCAGCAGACATTTTCAGGGAAGTTAGTCATAACCAAGTCCAGAAGAGAAGATGTTCCGTTGACTGAGATCCGGGTCGGGAAATTGACAGATTGTGTCAGTCCCAGTGAGTCGCAGAAGTCCTTTGCTGAGGAGCCATGGCTGGTGAGAGAGGTACCCACACCCAGCCAACTGGCATGATGACAGTTGAAATCACCACATATGAGGAAGAGAGAGTTGGGATGAGTAGATAGAAGTTGGTCCATATCATCAGACAGCGAGATGTAGATGGAGTCATCACTGTTTGGTGGACGGTACAACACACATATGAACAAGAGGTGGGAGCGAAGGGGAAGCCTTAGCCAGAGGTATTCCTGGGGGTGAGGTGGAGAGAGTGCAGTGCAGGGCGAGTGAGGAAGAGAGTTTTTGATAAAGATAGCAACCCCGCCTCCAGGACGAGGCTCAGGTCTATCATACCGGAGGAGGGAGTAGCCCGGGAGAGATACTATGGAATCAGAGACATCATAAAGGAGGAAAGTTTCTGTTAAGCAGATCACGTCTGGTTTGACAGAAGCAACCTGTATGGAGAGATCAGTTAAGTTTGAACGAAGGCCCCGGATGTTTGAGGTCCATACTGTTAATGAAGAGGAAGGGGGAGCATCAGATACAGAACAGGGGGGAGGAGGGGTAGGGTAAGATGTGGAAGAGGTGGAAGAGGTAGGGAGAGCTGTTGAAGGTGTGTCAGAGATTTCAGAATAGCTCGGAGAAAGGGAAGGATGGGGCGGACAAAAGGTTTGATGGTGATTGGGTGAGCCACAATGAGGTGTTATTTGAGGAGGGGGAAGAGCGAGGCAGAAGGTTGGGGGAGATGGAGGTGAGAGTTTGAAGGGGGAAGAAGCGGGGAGGACGCTTTGAGGAGGGAGAGTGAGAGGGGGGAAATTGAGAAGCAATGAGGGTGGGGAGATTTGAAGGGGAGGGGTGAGGGGGGAGTTTGGGAGGGAAGGGACAAGGGGAGGGATTTGAAAGGGATGGGATATGGGGGAGATTTGGAGGGGAGGGGTGAGGCAGGAGTCTAGGAGGGGAGGGGCGAGGGGGCGTCTTGGCGGGGAGGGGTGAGGGGTAGTTTCGGAGGGAGGGGGCAAAGGGGGAGATTTGAAAGGGATGGGTGATGGGGAAGATTTGGAGGGGAGGGGTGATGGGGAAGATTTGGAGGGGAGGGGTTATGGGGAAGATTTGGAGGGGAGGGGTGAGATTGGATTTTTGAAAGTGTACGATTTATGGGAAACGAACATTTATTGCAAAGTGAGTTTCTTGTGACCTTCGAGTTAAAAATACGTTTAAGGACGCTGGATGGAGGATGGAGTGCAGGAGAGTTTAGGGAATGTAGAAAAAAGGCACTATAGGAGATGGATATTTTTTTTGGGATGAATTGATTTGGTGAGCAAGTCGAAAGCAGCCTTTTAAAGAAGAAGAAGAAAAAGGTGTTATAAAATATGACGGAATACATAACTTGAGGGGAAAGTGTAAACATTGAAGGTTAATGAGTGAAAACTATCTGGGGAAATGGGGGAGAAACACGTGGTCGAAGAACGAACGAACGAATAAGAATGAATAAACGAATGAGAACAGAGAAGGAAATGTGTTTTTTTTTTTTTTTTTTTTTTTTTTTTGGAGTTGAGATTTACACAAGGAAGAAGGCTATGGGTGAAAAGACTGGGAATACAGAGAACGAAAGTTATTGGATCACAAAGGACGGACCGCTGAGAAAAACAAAGCCTCAAGGTTGTACAGTGCACACTGTACAAGGCTTCAAGACACGACACGAATTAACACGATTTTCAATACAGGTATGAAAGATTTGCACCGAAAAATCTTCGTCGGGACACAATATACGTACAACACCATAAATAAATACAGTTTTAACGAAAATACAAATGGGAACAATCACTTAACTTCGATTTCAAATCGTTCGCGACGCGGCAAAGGCCTTGCTCGCGACACGGCAAACAGACGATCAATTTATGAAAGATAAACACCGAGAAACAAGCAAAGTTGCACACAATAACTTGACACACCGAAAGATAAATACAGTTTCGACAAAATACAATTGTGAACAGACTTAACTTCGAAAAACGTGGAGACCGTGTGGAGCTTCGAAAATCCCTGCCGCCGTCTCCAAGATCTCGCGAGACCTCCCGATCTCGCGAGACCTCCCGATCTCGCGAGACCTCGCGAGATGGTGGTGAACAGCTGTTTTAAAGACCTGGAGGGTGGAGTGGGATTGAAGAGAGTGAGGGAGTTTGTTCCAGAGGTGGGAGAAAAGAGGGATGAAGGAGTGAAGGTGAGCAGAGAGTCTTGATTTTGGCAGTTTAACCATAAGAGGGTTGCAGGCAGATCTTGTGCGACCTGTAGGAATATTTGCGGGACAGAGCCCAGAGAGAGCTGGGGGGGCAAGGCCAGAGAGGAGTCTGTAGAAGACGGAAAGACCACCAACCTGCCTATGGCGAGTGAGTGAGAGGCCCTTGGAGTTAGCTTCATCGCGGGAGATTCCAATGATTCTGAATGCTTTGGTTTCAACAGCGTTAAGACGAGCTAGGTGTGAGGCAGGAGCACCAGCCCAGAGGGGAGAGCAGTATTCCATTGAGCTGCGGATGAAAGCCTTGTATGTGGTGAGGAGCTCAGGTGTGCCAAGGAAGGACTTTGCACGACGGAGGATGCCCAGTCGGCGACTGGCTTTGGAGGCCAGATTTGAAATGTGGTTTTCCCAGGAAAGATCATGGCAGATAGTGAGACCCAAAAGCTTGAGTGACAGAACTTCTTGGAGAGGATTATTCAGAAAGTGGATGGGAGGGTTGTCCAGTCGGTCTTTTCGGAGAGACATCGTAAGAGTGTGAGATTTGTCAGGATTGAAAGACATGTTCCACTTGTTTGCCCAGTCTGTGATTTTGTCCAGGTCTGCAGAGAGTGAGGAGGCTGCAGACTGCCGATCTGAGGGATGAAGAATGGAGCGACAGAGAGTAGAGTCATCAGCAAAGAGATAGAGAGGCTTTTCAAGAGAGTCAGAGAGATCATTGATGAAGACCAGAAAAAACACAGGGCCCAGAACACTGCCTTGGGGAACTCCAGCCTGGACAGGAAGAGGAGATGAGAGAAACCCATTCAGGGCCACACGTTGACTACGACTAGAGAGGAAGTCCGCCAGCCATAAGTGGAGATTTCCATGGATACCAAAAGAGGAGAGTTTGGTGAGCAGAGCGGGGTGCCAGACCGTATCAAAGGCACGTGATATGTCAAGGGAGACAGCTCTAATTTCCTGTTTGGCATTGAGGACCTCCATCCATTGTTGAGAAAGCAGAAGCAGCATGTCCAGAGTAGAGTGACCAGGTCTGAAACCAAATTGATGATCAGAGATCAAGCCATTGGAGAAGAGGTAAGATTTCATATCTGAAGCAATGATGGATTCCATGACTTTGCTGATAATTGGGAGAAGGCTGATTGGTCTGTAGTTGCTGGGATCTGTTTTTGCACCTTTTTTGTGCAAAGCGGTGATGTTGGCAGATTTCCAAGCAGATGGCAGATGACCTTGAGCAAAAGAGAGGGTGAAGAGAACAGAGAGAGGGAGTGAAAGAGCGGAAGAACAGGATTTTAGGACCCGTGGGCTGATGCCGTCAGGTGCAGTTGCAGAATCAGAGTCGAGGGTTGACACAAACTTTTCCACCTTGTCAGAAGGAAAGGACACAGAGTCCAGGAGCAGCTGGGTACGACTGGGTACGGTGGGTACAGAGAGGGATGGGTTTGGGACACAAGATTTAGAGGCAAACAAAGAGTTGAGGCATTCAGCTTTTTCACGTGTGGCGTTAGCCATGTGGCCGTTTGAGGAGGGAGGGGATAGAGGGGGAACAAACACCAGAAACAGATTTGACCAGACGCCATCAGGATTTGGAAGAGGGAGACAGATAAGAGAGTTCTGTCCTGAGAACGGAGAGATATTGTTTCCTGGCTCTCCTGAGAGTGGGGTGTTCCATTACCAAGCTGCTTGTTGTAGAGCGCTCGCCAAGTGGCTTAAGCACCTTTTGGTTCTTTGGCCAAGTGGCTTTACAAAAAGCTTCATGGTTCTTTTTAATTGTTTTACGGAAATGTCCTTAATGTGTCTGTTGTCATCTATATTAACGTTTTCTATTAACGTTTTGTAATACTAATCCTTTTACTATTATTATTATTTAGATTATTATTTTACAATATGGTACTGCAATGTTAATATTATTATGCTATTATCATTACTCTTGTTATTACTTTCGCTATTTGAAGTGACCTGCGAAAAATTCCATGATAACGTGCAACGACGCTCAAGCTGCTACATATTTATACACCTTCCCAAGGTGGAAAACGGCATTAAAACATGGAAATTCCTCTGGATTTTTTGCAATCGAGTCTAAAACGAGTGATAATAGCATGGAGGGAGTCCTCTTAGTTGTGATACAATTGAAGGTTCTGAAGCATCACTCATAATACCCTCTCCCACCACCACTGGAAGCAGCGCCAGACGATACACGTTTACAAAGACAATATGCGTGGCTCTACCTTCGGAACTCCACATGAGGGGAGCATTTGAAGTCGCTACAACCTTTGCCTGACCTGTAAGCCCCCTTGGCAAGTTTAGTTGATTGAGATTGCATAATGATAAGTATCGACCGAATACATCGATGAAGATGTATCAAATAATTTGACACAAGTGTCCTCACGGGCCACCCAGGACTAGGTTTTGGTGGCCCGGCGGAGTTTTTGTTGGCATTCGGCACCGAGAACACCGCTTATTTCGAACCCTGCAGGTGGACAAAGAGGTTGTTGAATGTATGTATGAGATGGGTCATTTTCAGAGGAGTGGAGGACAGGGTTAATTGTGCCGATGTGGAAGGGGATGGGGGATGTTCAAGATCCGGGAAAGTACAGGGGCATCACACTCCCTAGTCATGTCATGAAGGTGCTGGAGAGGGTTCTGGATGGGAGGATAAAGAAGAGTGTGGAGAAGGAGATCGGAGAAGAGCAGCATGGGTTTAGAAAAAGGTAGGGGAATGACAGATGGGATGTTTCCACTGAGACAGCTGGTGGAGAAGAGGTTGGAGGTGCAAGGTGAAATTGGCATTGGGATTTGTGGATCTGGAGAAGGCCTACAACACTATCCCAAGAGAGGTGATGGCGACACTGAGATTAATGAGAGTCCCAGAGGCAAAAGTTAGGTTAGTGGAAGGGATGTACAAGGGAACGAAGGAAATTTTTTTTTTTTTCGTATACTGAATCGAGGCTCGTGATAGAGCTGACATTTACTTCACAAACAAATCAACCAGACAAACAAAATATATAAAAAGTGGGAGCGGAAGACAAGATGGGGAGAGATGGGGAAGCACACAAACACTTGAGAGCACACAACATTTGAGAGCAGGGAGATGTGTGGGAGGGAGAGGGCTTGGGGGGAGGAGGCGTGGGAAGGGGGGTGGGGGGGGGGGGAGAAGTATAAAACACAAGGACACCAAGGACTTCCAGGACAGAAGTTGGTATTTCAAAAAAGTGGAATTGGGGTGAAATTAGCGGGGGTAGAAAATATCAAGGTTTTGGATGGGGGAAGATAAGAGATGGTGGTGAACAGCTGTTTTCAAGACCTGGAGGGTGGAGTGGGATTGAAGAGAGTGAGGGAGTTTGTTCCAGAGGCGGGAGAAAAGAGGAATGAAGGAGTGAAGGTGAGCAGAGAGTCTTGATTTTGGCAGTTTAACCATAAGAGGGTTGCAGGCAGATCTTGTGCGACCTGTAGGAATATTTGTGGGACAGAGCCCAGAGAGAGCTGGGCGGGCAAGGCCAGAGAGGAGTCGGTAGAAGACGGAAAGACCACCAACCTGCCTGCGGTGAGTGAGTGAGAGGCCCTTGGAGTTAGCTTCATCGCGGGAGATTGCAATGATTCTGAATGCTTTGGTTTCAACAGCGTGAAGACGAGCTAGGTGTGAGGCAGGAGCACCAGCCCAGAGGGGAGAGCAGTATTCCATTGAGCTGCGGATGAAAGCCTTGTATGTGGTGAGGAGCTCAGGTGTGCCAAGGAAGGACTTCGCACGACGGAGGATGCCCAGTCGGCGACTGGCTTTGGAGGCCAGATTTGAAATGTGGTTTTCCCAGGAAAGATCATGGCAGATAGTGAGACCCAAAAGCTTGAGTGACAGAACTTCTTGGAGAGGATTATTCAGAAAGTGTATGGGAGGGTTGTCCAGTCGGTCTTTTTCGGAGAGACATCGTAAGAGTGAGATTTGTCAGGATTGAAAGACATGTTCCACTTGTTTGCCCAGTCTGTGATTTTGTCCAGGTCTGCAGAGAGTGAGGAGGCTGCAGACTGCCGATCTGAGGGATGAAGAATGGAGCGACAGAGAGTGGAGTCATCAGCAAAGAGATAGAGAGGCTTTTCAAGAGAGTCAGAGAGATCATTGATGAAGACCAGAAAAAGCACAGGGCCCAGAACACTGCCTTGGGGAACTCCAGCCTGAACAGGAAGAGGAGATGAGAGAAACCCGTTCAGGGCCACACGTTGACTACGACTAGAGAGGAAGTCCGCCAGCCATGCGTGGAGATTTCCATGGATACCAAAAGAGGAGAGTTTTGTGAGCAGAGCGGGGTGCCAGACCGTATCGAAGGCACGTGATATGTCAAGGGAGACAGCTCTAATTTCCTGTTTGGCATTGAGGACCTCCATCCATTTTTGAGAAAGCAGAAGCAGCATGTCCAGAGTAGAGTGACCAGGTCTGAAACCAAATTGATGATCAGAGATCAAGCCATTGGAGAAGAGGAAAGATTTCATATCTGAAGCAATGATGAATTCCATGACTTTGCTGATAATTGGGAGAAGGCTGATTGGTCTGTAGTTGCTGGGATCTGTTTTTGCACCTTTTTTGTGCAAAGCGGTGATGTTGGCAGATTTCCAAGCAGATGGCAGATGACCTTGAGCAAAAGAGAGGGTGAAGAGAGAGGGAGTGAAAGAGCAGAACAACAGGATTTTAGGACCCGTGGGCTGATGCCGTCAGGTCCAGTTGCAGAATCAGAGTCGAGGGTTGACAGAAACTTTTCCACCTTGTCAGGAGGAAAGGACACAGAGTCCAGGAGCAGCTGGGTACGACTGGGTACGGTGGGTACAGAGAGGGATGGGTTTGGGACACAAGATTTAGAGGCAAACACAGAGTTGAGGCATTCAGCTTTTTCACGTGCGGAGTCAGCCGTGTGGCCGTTTGAGGTGAGGGAGGGGATGGCGGGGGAACAAACGGACAAAGGAACAAACAAACAAACAAACAAAGCGGGGAAACAAAGATCTCATATCATTGAATCAGTAATTCAATGATGCTCAGTAATTTAAGATACAATCTTCAAGCGTAAAGCCAGTAATTGTTTTTTTTAGCTTTATTTATTTATTTTTGATGTTTTAACTATTGTTCCATTAACTTTGCAGATGATCTTGTACTTTAAAAAAATTCCTGCATCGTATTTATTGTTCCATCTGCTGTTTCTATTGCTGTCCTGATTGCATTGGCCATGGCAGTGCAGTTTAACTTAATGGAGTGACCTGCTTTGATCAGGCATCCTATGTCTGTCTGATTGTACATGTTGCTTGATGTTAACTATGATATGGTTGACCCCATTTATTCCTTTCTCCACACATCTCCACACTTTCTTTTCCTGGAGCAGGAGATGAAGCTTCGTGCACGGTGCTCATCGCCGGACGTTCGGCAGATCGACCTGGACGTGAACAGAACGTTCCGTGACCACATTATGTTCCGAGACCGTTTCGGTGTAAAGTGAGCTTTCCTTTGCTTTCCCTGATGCAGTTAATTCATAAACATCCTTCACTGTTGTATTACAATAGAAAGACACGACAGGCTATTTTACAATGCAGAGTCTCACCAGGATGTAGATTAGCTAATAAGCTAATTCACTTAGAATCTCATTATGCTATGTACATCATGATAAATGTTTGTCATGTGCAAACAAACCTCCACTATGAGGAGTAGAGGGATTGCCGTTGACAACAACACAAACATAAACTGGGTGAATAAATTACCCAAATTATAAAACACAGGATTAATAGTCACAATCGTGGACAGAATGCACATTCTCGGGAAGAAAAATAAACGCGTGGTTAAATTTTATACAACTTTGCTGAACTGTGATTAAGGCTGATTGGGCACGCTAGGCGAGCTCATAGGCCTTGTTCCATCCATACCATGGGTGGTGCTGGCAAATGCACTCAGGAATGGTGGGATAACTTTGACACTATCAGCATGGTTCAATAAGATGTTAAGGTTATATAACTTTGTCAAACTGTACTTAAGGCGGCTTGGGCGCCATCTTTAGTAGGCTGCCCTGGAGCACGATATTTAGGCCGTCGGCCGTGCAGCATGAGATGGGGTCTTGCAATTGTGTGACTGTGTATGTCTGTCCAGGCCATAACACATTTACCATTTGGGTTTTTCATCAAATTTTCACCAAATCTTTATTATGATAACATGGAAAAGGCAAATGAATAATTTTGTCAAAAAGTCAAAAGGTTAAAGGTCAGCGTCACCTAAAATCATCAATTGGTTTCCGGTGGACTTCCGTTTCCGGTCTTGCTGGCGAGGGTTCGTTTATTCTCAGCTCTCCATGCTATCCATCGAAATCGAAGTTAAGTAATTGTTCCCATTTGTATTTTCGTTATAACTATTTATTTTATGGTGTATATATTGTCTCCCGACGAAGATTTTCGGTGCAAATCTTTCATACCTGTATTGAAAATCGTGTTAATTCGGGTCGTGTTTTAAGGCCTTGTAGTTGTACACTACAGTGAACACTGTACAACCTTGAGGCTTTGTTTTTCTCTCAGCGGTCCGTGTTTTTGTGATCCAATAACTTTCGTTCTCTGTTTTCCCAATCTTTTCACCCCATAGCCCTACCCTCTTCCTTGTGTAAATCACAACTCAAAAAAATCCCAAAAAAAACATTTCCTTCTCTGTTCTCATTCGTTTATTCATTCTTATTCGTTCGTTCGTTCTTCGACCACGTGTTTCTCCCCCATTTCCCCAGATAGATTGTCAAATTTCAACTCGTTATTTTATCGTCCATGCGTTATTGTTTTGATTATAGTTACTTTTGGTTTGAATTTCCTGTAACTTGTAATTATTTAATCGTGTTCTGCTCCTCGTGTGCGGCCTTGTAGTTGTACCCCCATCGGTGTTTGTTATCTTATTCGTGTTTTGCTTGGCTCTTAGTTTTTTTCCCTTCTACCCCGAACATAATACTCTGTCTAACGTTCTAAATCCCCACCTCCCCCCCCCCCCCCCACCCCCAAAAACCAAACAAACAAAAAAAAAACCAAAAACATTTATTTTCCTTTCTCCACGTGTACTGTTGACTCATCCTGTATTTTCTGTCCAGGTGTGCTGTTCGCCCCGCCCCCATTAACTCCTTGCCATCCACCGTTTGCCCTTCACGTGACTCGTGGTGGTCCCTCTCGGCTCTCCCCCCGTTGGTATTTTTGTGCACATAAGATTGTTCACGGTTCTGTTTAAATATTATTTAAATATGTATAACCTTTCCCCTTCAGTGTTTTACTCGGTGGTATTTTACAACACGCTGTTTTTCTTCCTATTTAAAAGGCTTTTCTCAATTTCCTCTCCAACTCATTCCACCTCAAAAAAAAGAAATTCAATATCTTATACGTCTCCCTCACTACATGGTCTAAATTCACATTCATTCCATCCCTCCTCCATCATTCTGAACCGGATTGCTAACTTGAAAATCACAACAAACCCAATTTGTTTTCAATGTTCGTCTTTCATTAATCATCCACTTTCTAAACTCCCCTCTTGCCCCTCCCATCCAAATCCCTCCCCTTGCACCTACACTCCTAAACTCCCCCCTTGCCCCGCCACTCTTAAACTCCCCCCCTACCCCTCCACTCCTGAACTCCCCCCTTGCCCTTCCACTCCTGAACTCCCCCCTTGCCCTTCCCCTCCTAAACTCCCCCCTCACTCCTCCCCTTCAAAACTCCCCCCCAACCCCTCCCATTCAAATCTCCCCCCATACCATTCCTCTCCAATTCTCCCTCCTCCCCCCTCCTCCTCAAAGCTGCCTCCTCCCCACTTCGTCTCCCTTCTATCTCATACCTCCACCCCCCCCCCCAACCTTCTTCTTTCCTCTGCCCCCCCTCAAACAACCCCTCTCTGTGCCTCATCCCTTCACCTTCAAACCTTTCATCCTCCTCATCCTTCCCTTTCTTGGAACTCTTCTGCAATCGCTGACACACTAACAACTGCTCTCCCTACCTCCCCCTCTCATCCTTCATCTTACCCTACTCCTCCCCTCCCCTGTCCTGTACCCGATGCTCCCCCTCTCTCTTCATTAACGGTATGGACCTCAAACATCCGGGGCCTTCGCTCAAACCTGACTGATCTCTCCATACAGGTTGCTTCTGACAATCCAGACTTGATCTGCTTAACAGAGACTTTCCTCCTTCAAGATGTCTCTGATTCCTTAATATCTCTTCCTGGTTACTCCCTCCTCCGGTATGATAGACCTGAGCCTCGGCCTGGTGGTGGGGTGGCTATCTTTATCAAAAACTCTCTTCCTCACTCTCCTTGCACTGCCCTCTCTCCTCCTCACCCCCAGGAGTACCTCTGGCTACGGCTTCCTCTCCGCTCCCACCTTTTGTTCATATGTGTTCTGTACCGTCCCCCAAACAGTGATGACTCCATCTACATTTCACTGTCTGACAACATGGACCAACTTCTATCCACTCATCCCAACTCTCTCTTCCTCATATGTGGTGACTTCAATTGTCATCATGCCACCTGGTTGGGTGTGGGTTCCTCTCTCACCAGTCATGGCACCTCAGCAAAGGACTTCTGTGACTCACTGGGATTGACACAATCTGTCAATTTCCCGACCCGGATCTCAGCCAATGGAGTATCTTCTCTTCTAGACTTGGTTATGACTAACTTCCCTGCTAATGTCTGCTGCTCTTCTTCTGCTCCAATCGGTTCTTCTGATCATGTGCTTGTCAAAGTGGACATCTCTCTGGCCATTCTCAGAGAGCCTCCTCAGCGTCGACGAGTCTGGCATTTCACTCAGGCCGACTGGGACGGTCTTCAAGCAGCCATCAATCGTCTGGATTGGTCTCCCATCTCCACTGCCTCTGACATCAATTCTTCCTGGGAATTCTTCCAAAGCAAACTGATCTCTCTCATGCACAGATTTATCCCATCTCGCCTTCAGTTGTCTTACCCTTCCTCCCGTCCATGGTACACTGAATCTTGTGGTGAGGCAGTTGCCCTGAAACAACTTGCCTTTGCCTCTTGGAAGGCTAATCCAACTGAAGGAAATCTCAGTTCCTTCCACCAAGCTCGGAACAAGTGTGTGTCTACCCTCAGGAGTGCCAGGAAGCACTATCTCTCCTCACTCAAGAATGAACTCTCAAACCTGTCTCCTTCCTCCAAATCCTGGTGGCGTCTGGTCAAATCTGTTTCTGGTGTTTGTTCCCCCTCCATCCCCTCCTTTACCTCAAATGGCCACACAGTTGACATCGCACGTGACAAAGCCGAATGCCTCAACTCTGTGTTTGCCTCAAAATCCTTAGTCCCAAACCCATCTCTCTCTGTTCCCACCTTTCCCAGTCGAACCAAACTGCTCCTGGACTCTGTGACCTTCTCTGACAAGGTGGAGGAGTTTTTGTCAAACCTCGACTCTGATTCTGCAACTGGACCAGATGGCATCAGCCCACGGTTCCTAAAATCCTGCTCTGCCGCTCTATCTCACCCTCTCTCTGTTCTTTTCACCCTATCCTTTGCTCAAGGTCATCTGCCAGCATCCTGGAAATCAGCAAACATTACCGCTTTACACAAAAAAGGTGCAAAAACAGATCCTTGCAACTACAGACCAATCAGCCTGCTCCCAATTATCAGCAAAGTCATGGAATCCATCATTGCTTCGGATATGAAATCTTTCCTCTTCTCCAATGGCTTGATCTCTGATCATCAATTTGGTTTCAGACCAGGTCACTCTACTCTGGACATGCTGCTTCTGCTGGCCCTGAATCGTGTGGCCCTGAATGGATTTCTCTCATCTCCCCTTCCCGTTCAGGCTGGAGTTCCCCAAGGCAGTGTGCTGGGCCCTGTGCTTTTTCTGGTCTTTATCAATGATCTCTCCGACTCTCTGGAAAATCCTCTGTATCTCTTTGCTGATGACTCCACTCTCTGCCGCTCCATTCCTCTTCCCTCAGATCGGCAGTCTGCAGCCTCCTCACTCTCTGAAGACCTGGACAAAATCACAGACTCGTCAAACATGTGGAACATGTCTTTCAATCCTGACAAATCTCACATTCTTACTATGTCTCTCCGAAAAGATCGACTGGACAACCCTCCCATCTACTTTCTCAACAATCCTCTCCAAGAAGTTCTGTCGCTCAAGCTTTTGGGTCTCACCATCTGCCATGATCTTTCTTGGGAAAACCACATTTCCAAGCTGGCCTCCAAAGCCAGTCGCCGACTGGGCATCCTCCGTCGTGCGAAGTCCTTCCTAGGCACACCTGAGCTCCTCACCACATACAAGGCTTTCATCCGCAGCTCAATGGAATACTGTTCTCCCCTATGGGCTGGTGCTCCTGCCTCACACCTGGCTCGGCTTCACGCTGTTGAATCCAAAGCTTTCAGAATCATTGGAATCTCCCGCGATGAAGCTATCTCTGAGGGCCTTTCACTCACTCACCGCAGGCAGGTAGGTCGTCTTTCTGTCTTCTACCGACTCCTCTCCGGCCTTGCTCCCCCAGCTCTCTCTGTGCTCTGTCCCCGAAATATTCCTACAGGTCGCACAAGATCTGCCAGCCACCCTCTGATGGTTAAACTGCCGAAATCTCGGCTCTCTGCTCACCTTCACTCTTTCATTCCTCTTTTCTCCCGCCTCTGGAACAAACTCCCACACTCACTTCAATCACACTCCTCCCTCCAGGTCTTCAAAACAGCTGTTCACCACCATCTCTTATCTTCCCCCATCCAAAACCTTGATCTTTTCTACCCCCACTAATTCACCCCAGATCCACCTTGTTTGAAATTCCAACTTCTTTCCTGGAAGTCTTGGCAGTGTCCATATGTTTTATACCTCTCCCACCCCCCCCCCCCCTTTCCATGCCTCCCCCCAAAGCCCTCTCCCTCCCACAGTTCTCTCGATGTCTCCATCCATGTCTCTCGGTCCCTGCTCTCAAATGTTGTGTTTGTGTCCTTCCCCCTCTCTCCCCATCTTGTCTACCGCTCCCGATGTTATTTGTTTTGTGTGTCTGTTTGTCTTTCTGTGTGATTAATGTTCGCTCTTTCACGAGCCTCGATCTTGTATACAAAAAAAAAAAAAAAAAAAAAAAAAATTTTTTTTTCATCCAATTGACCTGAAATTTAAATTTACCATTTGCATTTTGTCAAATTTTCAACAAAGCTTTATTATGAGAATATGGAGAAGGCAAATTAATAATTTGGTGAAAAGGTCAAAGGTCAGCGTCACCTAAAATTATCAATTTTCATCCAATTGACCTGAAATTTAAATTTACCATTTGAGTTTTGTCATCAAATTTTCAAAAAACCTTTATTATACTAAAATGGGGAACATTAATCTTACTATAATTCGCCAAATGTCTGTCCGTCCGTTCGAAGGTACTGCAAGAACGGCTCAACCGATCGCAACAATATTTTGGGTGGGTATTCCTGGGACCCCTGGGAGTAAAATAGGCTATATTGTTTTTCCAAATTTTCCAGTTTTTCCAAACACGATGGAATAATATTTACCGATATGAACAGTGATGTGGCTTTTGTTGAAATTCTACAAATACTGTTTATTCTACGTACCAGGAGAGAGTAGATCGACTCCTGACGAACTCTTCCTGTATAAACGTGTGGCTCCGAAGTAACATGGCAGCGTGTGCATAGCGACTGAGAAACGGGTGTAGCTTCCGTGTTACAGATTCGGCGCGCACTCTTCACACATAAACGGTGCGACTGAGAAAGACGTGCGGCGGCCGCTTCCGTTTTGCAGAATTAATATAATTCACCTGTTTATTTTTTATCCATTTTCGTCAAGTTTAGTGTGGGTACAAAAGTGGATGTGGACGGGCTTTGCATTTTGAGATGCTTTCTAGTTTTGGACTTGCTTTGTATCTCACAGCAGTGATGTTTAGTTTGTTTATTTGATGTAGAATAATTATCCTCCATGCTGCAGTGTAACTTGGGTCCCATTAGTCAACTCACTTTCTCGTACTGTGTAGTTTCTGGGAAATCAAGTCAGCGTTCCATTCCTATATCGTGTTACCATGAAGGATCCAGTGTTGAAAGAACATCTTAAGCAAATGTCCCACAAAATCTTCCTGGAAATTTAGTTGAGTTTGGATACATTGGAAAATCCTGCTCATGGGAATTGCAAAAAAATTGTTGCTGGTTGAGGTGGGAATGGATTGTTTGACATCGTGCTGACAGGTGAGATGTCATATGGTTGTCGTAAGACATACTCATCCAGGATGGAGTCTTGATGGACTTGCAGTTCACCAAAACTTCACCCCACCCCAAATAGAATGTCATTTTGTGCAATTCCCAAGTGGAAGATTTCCCACTGGGCTTTAACGATACCAACTTCCAATGGGAATTTTGTTTTTGACACTTGTGTGAGGCTCTCTCCCATGTGATGGATTATCAAGACAGCTGTACCACCATTGGCTCACTGATAGTGCTGTGCTGTTTGTGTTCATTGCAGGCAGCAAGCATTGTTTCACGTTTTATTGGCGTACTCCATGTATAATGTGGTAAGTTTAGTCGTGTGCATTGCTTGACCCTACAACCCCACTCCCCCTCCACCCCAACCATTATTTTCCTTTTGCATGGCATCACAAAGTGTACTGTCCCTCGCTTGAGTGTTAAACTGGACACCCCATCTGTTAGCATCAACTGGTGGATGTTAAAAACCCCACAGGGTATTTTGTGAAGAGTAGGCGATTTATCGCAGGCCTTATCTTATACTGTAGCCATATCTCATTCACTCGAGGAAGAAGATGGGACAGAGAGGAGAGGAGAGGATGAGATAGAGAGAGAATGAAACCTGTTACTTGTGGCAATGTTGGCCACATTGTGGGCTCTGTGTAGCCATCTGTACGGGGTTGATATTCGACCTCGTTCTCTGCACGTCAGCCAGGAAGAGGAAAAACACCAGGGAACTGCATCTGATCACCAGAGTGTCTTGCAGCATTGGAGATCGGAGATCTCAACTCCTGATAGGCAGCACCCGACAAAGCCCAGAAAACTCTTCAAGAGGACCCCACAGCTCCCAAAGACTCTTGGGTGACCCGAATAACTTTACGTTGTGTTCCCATTTTTATTTAACTTCCCTGACTCGTCGAGCACGCTCATGGAAAATTTGAATATCAAAATGAAAACTGGAAATTTGGAAGGTGGGTTTTAGGTGGGGGTAGGAGGTGAACGAGGGTAGAAAATGTCATGGTCTTGAAATGGGGACAATTGGAGACGGTGGTGAACAGCTGTCTTTGAATACCCAGAGGGAAGAATGATATTGAAGAGAATGTTGAAGTTGGTTCCACAGGTGTTGTCGTGAAAATCAAGCTCAGACACGACTTGACCTCTGGGTAGGCTTTAATATCATTTAGATCTGCAGTACATCCTGTAAGAATACATGCATGCAACAGGCATTAAATCAGAGCATTTCATGAGCAGCAATGGTAGTTTCAATATAACAATGGTTAGCGCAGCGCATTGTCAGCGCAGCATTTGTGGCGTACATACCATTCAAACTACTGGATAATGTCACAGTGAGTTCCGCTGAAGTGTCCGCACGCCCCGGTTGTCCCGGGTCTTATAGACGGGCCCCCTCCGTAGCGAGCACCCCTGGGTTCACCTTGGTATAATTTCACTACATTCTCCCCGCCATTAGAACTATACTGCCGCTCGGCAGGTTGCAAGCAAGCATCAGCAATAAACGAATGGGTCACGTCAATCCACGTCAGTCGGTCCACCCGTAGCGGTCGAGGCGGCGAACCTCCCTGCCAGTTCGTGTTCGGAATCTACCTGGCACGGCGTCCCCGAGCCCGGAGTCCCCCGCGTCGGAATAGCCGCCGGAGGTTGGAGTCGGAGGGGGCGCCCCTGCGCCTTCGGGCACGGGAGCGGGGGACGACGGGAGTAACAGTGGTAGTTCCATAGGGGAAGCTTCGATAGAGTCCATAGACTCGTAGACGGGTTCGTCGATATCCCTGTCGTCGTCCCCACATGGGGCAAGATGGCGTACGGAGACAGTAGACTCGCGGCCATCCGCCGTTAACACGCGAGCATGCTCGGGATTAGCCTGGAGGACCTGCACCTTGTCAACAAGGGGGTCGTACTTGCTAGCGCGAACCGTTCGTTTGAGATAGGCGGGCCCCGGTTCAGCGAGCCAGCTGGGTAAAGATTGGATACTGCCGGAGCTTCTAGGGTGGTGGAACAGTCGTTCGTGAGGAGTCTGGTTGGTGGCAGTACATAGGAGAGCCCGGATCGAGTTTAGAGCGGCAGGTAGCGACCACGCCCATTTATCGAGGCCTCGGCCGAGGGTCCGAAGGCTTAGCATGACGGCCCGCCATATAATCCCATTAAAGCGTTCGATCTGTCCATTCGCTTGGGGCCGGTACGGGGTGGTGTAGCTCGAAGCGACATTATGCTGGAGCAAGTAGCCCCTCACCTCCTGGGACAGGAACACCGCACCCCGATCGGTATGCACGTAGGCCGGATACCCGAACATAGAAAACAAATTCTGCAGGCACCAAATAACCGTGGCAGCCGACATATCCCCGCACGTGTAAGCAAAGGGGAATCGGGAATACTCATCGACGATAGTGAGCAGATAGCAAGAGTTGCTCGACATCGGCAGCGGCCCTTTGAAGTCCATAGCCAAGCGCTCCCACGGTCTAGTAGCCCTAACGAGTGTCCCCAGAGGGGGGCTATAAAAACGCGGTTTGAGTTCCGCACAGATCGCGCAATCACGGCAGATGCGGCGGATGTCCTCCATCGAGTACGGCAGATTGCCCGCGCACACAAAATGCGCGAAGCGCGTTACCCCGGGATGACACATAGTGCTGTGCAAAGTGCGCAGCCCCTCCAAAGTTACAACCCCCGCGCAAGTGGCCGGCCTCGATAAGGCGTCAGCGACCAGGTTATCCTTCCCCGGGCGGTATTTGATGGTGTAGCAGAAGTCGGCGAGTTCGATACGCCAACGGGTGATTTTCTCATTCTTAATGCGCTGAGCATGTAAGGTGTCGTACATAAACGCAACACTCTGTTGGTCCGTGATGATTTGGAAACTCCGCCCAAGCAGATACGGACGCCATCGCCGAATTGATTCGACGATCGCGTACGCTTCCTTTTCGACAGACGAATGCCTCCGCTCGGCGGAGGTGAGAGTCCGCGAGAAGAAAGCCACAGGGCGGCCTCCTTGGGAGAGAGTCGCCGCTATCGCATGATCCGAGGCATCACTCTCCAAAACGAAAGAGGCACCCTCGTCAATCGTCGCGACAGCGGCGCCAGCAATGTCGACTTTAAGGCCCTCGAAGGCCGCCAGGGCGGCCGGGCCCATGGGGAAAGTGTCGCAGGCCACGAGGGGGCGGAGCTTTGCGGAGAAATTTTGCACCCACTTTGAGTAGTGGGCGAACAACCCTAGAGCGCGTTTCAGCGAAGCCCGATCGCTAGGCGGAGCCATATCGAGCAAAGGGCGCAGACGCTCCTTATCCGGAGAGACGGAGCCATGGGTCACGGTGTACCCCAAAAGGTCTACCGTGCGTAGAGAGTATTGACACTTCGCCGCATTCATGGTTAAGCGATATTTCCGCGCGACCTCGAGGAAGCGTTTCAGATTAGCGTCGTGATGCTCCTGGTCATACCCACAAACCGTAAGATTGTCCAGATAGACAAAGACATCGGTCAAATTCTCCTTCGCAACGAGGTCATCCATAGCTCTCTGAAAACAAGCGACGCCGTTCGTTAGTGGTAAGTTTAGTCGTGTGCATTGCTTGACCCTACAACCCCACTCCCCCTCCACCCCAACCATTATTTTCCTTTTGCATGGCATCACAAAGTGTACTGTCCCTCGATTGAGTGTTAAACTGGACACCCCATCTGTTAGCATCAACTGGTGGATGTTAAAAACCCCACAGGGTATTTTGTGAAGAGTAGGCGATTTATCGCAGGCCTTATCTTATACTGTAGCCATATCTCATTCACTCGAGGAAGAAGATGGGACAGAGAGGAGAGGAGAGGATGAGATAGAGAGAGAATGAAACCTGTTACTTGTGGCAATGTTGGCCACATGGTGGGCTCTGTGTAGCCATCTGTACGGGGTTGATATTCGACCTCGTTCTCTGCACGTCAGCCAGGAAGAGGAAAAACACCAGGGAACTGCATCTGATCACCAGAGTGTCTTGCAGCATTGGAGATCGGAGATCTCAACTCCTGATAGGCAGCACCCGACAAAGCCCAGAAAACTCTTCAAGAGGACCCCACAGCTCCCAAAGACTCTTGGGTGACCCGAATAACTTTACGTTGTGTTCCCATTTTTATTTAACTTCCCTGACTCGTCGAGCACGCTCATGGAAAATTTGAATATCAAAATGAAAACTGGAAATTTGGAAGGTGGGTTTTAGGTGGGGGTAGGAGGTGAACGAGGGTAGAAAATGTCATGGTCTTGAAATGGGGACAATTGGAGACGGTGGTGAACAGCTGTCTTTGAATACCCAGAGGGAAGAATGACATTGAAGAGAATGTTGAAGTTGGTTCCACAGGTGTTGTCGTGAAAATCAAGCTCAGACACGACTTGACCTCTGGGTAGGCTTTAATATCATTTAGATCTGCAGTACATCCTGTAAGAATACATGCATGCAACAGGCATTAAATCAGAGCATTTCATGAGCAGCAATGGTAGTTTCAATATAACAATGGTTAGTGCAGCGCATTGTCAGCGCAGCATTTGGGGCGTACATACCATTCAAACTACTGGGTAATGTCACAGTGAGTTCCGCTGAAGTGTCCGCACGCCCCGGTTGTCCCGGGTCTTATAGACGGCCCCCTCCGTAGCGAGCACCCCTGGGTTCACCTTGGTATAATTTCACTACAGGTGTATTCTGATGGAAGCCCAATTCCCCCTCAATTCCCCCTCAGCCACGTATTGGAGTGTTGTTGCTTCCACAGGGTGCACAAAGCCCGAGGAATTGGAAGTCATCGTTTATCCAATGGCTGCCTATTCTCCTAATTAGCATGATGGGCAGAGGAGAAGTCTCCACTCTAAAGATTGCAAACAAACAAAGATTGCAAAAAAATAATTAAATAAATGGTGTGAATAAAAAAAAACCCTCGTATAATATTGTTTAAACTATTACAAAAAGGCACCAATCCTGCACAGAGGCCTGAACAAGACAAACACTGCACGCGTACCTTAACTTAAAACGTGACTAATGCTCCAAGCCTGGTGACAAGTGGAGAGGTATGGATTGGTCGGGTGGGCAGATAATTAAGCTAAACACCAAAGATAGAAAAGAGATGATGTAGGGGATTACTTTACTGCTGCAACATACAGACTTGGCATTTAATATGGAATATCTTTTTTGTGGGGCTGAACTTGCTTTTCAAGATGTCTTAGAACCAAAAGTTCATTGGAATTATGTTGAAATTATTCTAGATTTTGTTAATGTGACCTTTAAAAGAAACAAAAACAACATTTGACATTTCGAAACAAATAAATTGATCCTTGAAAGTGATGTAAACTGATATCGAACTCAATTCATGGACAGTACTGTGTTAAACTTCTGTACGTTTTCCAGAAGTATCTCTTTATTTTGCACATTAGCCAATTTTTTTTTAAACAAAAACAAAAGTTAAATTACGACTGGGATTACGGACAGTAAAATTACAGTTCAGTACTTCGTGTAACCCCCACGAGCATTCAGGAGAGCACGTACACGTTGAGGCATGCTGTTCACGAGATTTGCCAAGGTTTGGACAGGAATCGCTTGCCATGCAGTGACAATAGCCTGCTGCAATTCACACACAGAGGTCGGCTGCTGGTCCAAGTGGTCAATTTGACACTTTAATTCTGCCCACAAGTTCTCTATCGGATTCATATCCGGGGACATGGCAGGCCACTCCATATGCTCTACACCACGGTCAGCAAGAAAGTGTTGGATCATGTGAGCACGATGAGGCCGTGCATTGTCATCTTGGAAGACAAAGTTTCCTCGAAAGGCTGCACGAGCAAATGGAAGCAATGTTTCTTCCAGAATGGCCCTGTACTTGAACTGGTTCAGGTTTCCATTCAGAACAACCAGGTCAGTTTTGCCCCCTGCATGAAAAGCAGCCCAAACGGTCACCCCACCACCTCCAGCTTGGACTCTTGGCACTATACAATCTTTGTTGAAGGCTTCATGCACTTGTCTGCACACTCGGACGCGGCCATCTTGACGATAGACCAGAAATCTAGACTCGTCACTGAAGATCACGTGATTCCAGTGTCCTGGCTGCTATTGATGGTGCTCTCTGGCCCACTGCAATCGGCGCTGGCGGTGTTGTCTGGCCAGGCGTGGATTTCTCACGGGACGCCTGGCACAATAGCCTGGTTGAACCAGTTGTTGGTTGAATAGCCTTCTGGATACAGGCACATTTGTCAGTTGCTGCCACTCAGCCCTAAGCCGATTAGCTGACTTGGTACGGCCATTGTGGACTAACCGGTGCAGCTGACGATCATCCCTCCTTGTGGTTCTGCGGGGACGTCCTGGCCTCGGTATTGGAGTAGGGACACCCCGCTGAGCATTTCGTTTCAGGATCTTTGACACCTGACCTTGAGTGATGCCATACTGCCGAGCAATAGCACACTGTTTAAATAACCACCTTTAGAGGCCATTTTTCCCCGCAAGCGGGGGTTGGCCTTTTTCGGGCACCGTGGTTGTTGTTGTTTTTTTTTGGTCCCCTTTTTGAAGCAATGTTTTACGGCCGGATGCCCTTCCTGACGCCAACCCTTTTTGCCGCCTTTAACGACAAACAGGGAATTACCAGTGAACTGGTACTCAATTAGCCGACCTCGGAAGGATGACAGGCTGAGTCAACCCCCCTGGCGTTAATTCAGCAATCGACCGGGATTCGAACCCAGGATCCTAGGTATCCTAAGCCGGCACCCGAGCCGCTAGCCCAACACCAAACCAACACCAGGTTCAAACACTGTTTCATGCCGTAATTTCGTAAAGCCACCACTCCATGACAAACAGCATTGTCGAGTTGACGGACCATCTCCAGAGGAAGCGGCAATAACCTTTGGAGACGTGCAGCAGTTGTTTTCCACTAATACAGAACGCAACAACCCTTGTATACCCGACTGTGAAGCCAATTGTTACATATTTATGTGAATTACTATTCAGATCTTTGCTTATCAATGTGTAGTCGATTAAGGGTTGTTGTGGTTGGAGGGTCAGGAGCCCTTCTGGAAAAAGAGACCGGAAACGGAAGAAGAAACACACGAGGTCAAGAGAAGCGACGAGGATTCGTCTTCCTCGCCCCGCTCCGACGAAAGGTGGGATCGATCTTGAGCCGCGTGAAACAGCGGCGTTCCCAAGCCCGTCTGGCGAGAGGAGTTACCGGGACGTGTACATACCCGGTGGACACGTCCAGTTGCCGTGGGGCCGTGCACCGACCCAGCGTCTGGCACCGTTCGCGGCACCGTCTACAAAGACGCGTACGGGTCGCACGTTGAGGCCTAACACGCGTTGCAAGTGGCTTTTGGCTTGCTTTACAGTACCCGCTTCGCGTGGCCACGAGGGGGCTGCAGCCGGGGTTCCCGGTACGATACATGCCCGGTGGAAACACGTCCACCCGGGGTTCGTTCAACCGCCCGAGTGCGGCGAAGCCGACCATCATCTTGGTCAGGAGGGGCCCAGAGACATTGTGAGGGACAGGGACCAAAGGGGGTCGTGAGTACAAAAGGGGACACACATATATAAGATGGCCATCTTACTCATCTAGGGGATTGATTGGGGATTGTGAATTGTTGATGGTGGATTGCTCGGGGAAAATCTCCGTGGTTGTATCATTGAAATTGTATGGTATCATTACCATTGAAATATATCATTGAACATCAGTTTTCTCTTGGGTGGAATTCATATGGATTGCGTGGCGAAAGCGCATATATAATACAACTTTCTGGCGAAGTTCCTCTCACGGTCCGGGGGTCACCGAGACCAGGTATTCACCGAGGGGACCACGTAACACAATCATCAAATGCACCTGTCCGTACATTTTGCCACGCCACCTGGGATATAATCCTGTTGTTGACTTCTTGCTGTGACAGACAATCAGTCACATGGTTCTTTTAACAAATAAATCAACAAAGTGTAAAAGAAACTCACCAGATTGATATACTGAGTTAAGAACGTAAACCCAAGTCAAGAAAAAAAAAAATTCCATATTAAATGCGAAGTCTGTATTTACTGAAGGTTTGGCAGGTTGGTCCAAAGATGTGGCTGTTTTGGGGGTGCAGCAGGCCTGTTGCTCTGGCGACCCTCCAGCACATGGTAAACAAAGAATCTCGTCCTTTCTCTCTTTAACAAAGTCTCAATGCACTCGACTCTGCATTCAGATTTCTGCACTCTGAATGCAGAAATGTCTGTGAGCCTTTCCTCCTCTCCTTCTCAGGCTGCGGCCTCCTTTTATAAACTCGACCGCAGCGTGGAGTCTCGTATCGCTTGCAATGGTGTGTTCTTGTACATATAAAATGAAATCCCAGCCAAGTAGCTTGGCAGGGATGGAGTGGCATTTGAAATTGGTGAGTTGTTGGGGGAGCACAGGGGGCTTGTAATAATAAAAGGAGAGGGGAGATCAGTTAACACATGTATGTGCGACAAGCTGCGGCTCTAAATCTCCTTTATTATATGTTATATGTGTTAGCTCTTACATGTGCCTCAACTTATACAAAAAAAAAATGATTGGCAGCTGGCCTCGTGCATTGCTATAAAGCCCCGGCCCACCAAGACAAATCTGACAGCATGAATAATCACAGTGGCGATTTCTATCGCACCGATGCACCGTGGGTTGCCACAGCCCTTAAAAACGATCAATCCATTTCAGTCACTTAAATGCACAACAAGTACTGGAGGCCTTTGATTTGAGAAATTTCAGAGATGTTTTGTTCATATCCAGGAGTTTATCAAACTCTTAAAGGATTGGATGATAACACCTCTTTAATCAGAGAAAAACTTCCTGCGCAGGGAAAAGTGTATTTTTAATTTGTTTGTTGCTGATGTTTTTGCAGGAAGTAGGTTACTGCCAAGGCATGAGCCAGAATGTTGCATTGCTGCTCATGTACCTGAACGAGGAGGATGCTTTCTGGGCTTTGGCTCGCTTGCTTACCAACAGCAAACACGCCATGCACGGTGAGTGCGCTCACCAGCACCACGTGCAGGCCTTGTGCTTGGTTTGAGGTTCAAGCACGACCAAAATGAATTAGGTTTGTGCTGGGGAGCTAGTCCCGATTGCGAGGTCTAACGGTATTTGAGGAAAAAAAAAAAAAAAACCAACGGAATCTTCATTCGTACGAGCACAGTTTGAATCAACTAATGTAATAATACATTGTTCATTTTTGGGTGAACATGTATATAATCTCTTACTGAGGTGTTGGTAGTCCCAGGAGTTTGTGGTTGCTGTAGGGCTGCAGGAACTACTTTACCTTTGAGAAAGGCAGTGCAAATTGTTCCGATGATCATCTGTGCAATCCAAGCTGGTTTCTGCTGCTGTGTTTTCATTTAAATTCCTCACCTGTGGAAGTCATACTGAGGTCTTCACAGCTGTAACCATACTGACCTGAATAATTGCCCCTCGCTAAATTGGGTACCGAGGTGGTGTCTTCTTTTTTTTGTATGTAAAGTCGAGGCTCGTGGAAGACGTAGAACACAGAACAGACCAGAACAAGAGGAACGTAGTGGAAAGGTGGGAGATGCATCAACGCCAAGGTAGAGGGAGACAACAGCGGTATACTTCGAGGAAGAATAGGCATGAGGAAGAATGGACAACGAGGATGAACAAGCTGAATAAAATCTCTAACACAGCAAGAGTAAGAGATGAAAAGCCAGGGATGAAACTAATGGAAAAAACATGAAAAAGAGGATCCCTCGTGCTGTCTCACTCTGGAATTCACTACCTGTAATGTGCTTCTCATTATCCTAGAATCCACTCAGCTTTAAGAGGAATGTCAATTATACTTATTTGTTATTGTTTGATACAAGTTACTGTAGGAGTAACTGTAGTTACT
Source organism: Myxine glutinosa (assembly GCF_964187855.1). Lineage (NCBI taxonomy): Eukaryota > Metazoa > Chordata > Myxini > Myxiniformes > Myxinidae > Myxine > Myxine glutinosa. The sequence continues at coordinate 21,205,932 of NC_136268.1, read as the reverse complement.
GTTGTGTCCTCCCGGACCACTGACTCCAGATCAGAAGGTTGCGTGTTCAAATCACGTCGGGGTCACCAATGTAGGAGTTGCGGACACGAGAGGACGAGACACTTCGTGGCTTGTTCAAAGCTCCTTTATTCCAAAAGAACTAAACTAATACCGGAACTCACGCATCTTTTATAACGCAAATCACTCTTAAGGGGGCGTGGCTCCAACAACCGAGCGCACGCCGCGCCCATACCATCAATAGCCCCACTGGTCCCGTGCCTGTGGATTATGTCCCAATGGGGTAACCCCCACATTACTACTTATTTGAGGTTTAATCACATTTACCTGACTTCTGGTACTTCCTATGTCTTGGATGTTTTTTTATTTTTTATTTATTTATTTATTTTTATTTTGTTTTGCTTTAACCTTTCCTATCCCCTTACCTAGAGTGGCATTATGCATTATTTGGGGGTGATTTCCATTAATAAACAAACAAGAAATATGTCGTGCATAGCACGATACTTGCAAAAACCCTAAAATAAGTTGTTGGCCGATGATGACCTCAAAAATAATTGGTGGTTGAATATAGTGTCCAGATATGCAAATCCTCTTAAAATTTCAAGTCAATTGGATGAAAATTGAGGATTTTAGAAATCTGGCCTATGTTGACCTTTTGGCCTATGTTGACCTCAAAAATAGTTGGGCGTTGAATTCATTGTCCAGATATGCTGCAAATCCTCATAAAATTCAAAGTCGATCAGATGAAAATTGATGATTTTAGAAATTTGGCCTATGTTGACCTTTTGGCCTAAGTTGACCGAAAATATAATTGGTGATTGAATTCAGTGACCATATATGCAAATCCTCTTCAAATTTCAAGGCAATCGGATGAAAATTGAGGATTTTAGTAATTTGACAAAGTTGGTAACCTTTGGCCTATGTTTACCTATTGACCCCAAAAACAATAGGCTTCTTGCTTATGACCAACTCGACCATTTGGTGAATTTTCGCGACGATCTGTTGAAAATTGTGACCTGTAGGCGACTGACATACAGACAAACAGATGAAAAATCACTCATAGAGCAACACTTGGCAAAGCAGAACAAAGTAGAATGGCACTCCTTTTGAAAATCCCCAAAAAATTCAAAAAAAAAAAATTCCAAGTATTACAAACAGGCAAACGGACAGAACGAGAACGGCACTCAGTAGTGAGCATACCACTGCCAGGTGAACAGTTGACGTTTTGTATCGCAGAGTAAACCAGAAAAGCACAATACAGAATCAAATTTAATCAAAATCATCCGTCCAACTTTTTGAGATATCATGCTATGTATCGTTTTTGGCCATATCTCTCAATGGTGAAGAATCACTTAAATAATTATACTAGCCGAATCCAGATCTTCACCAAAATCGAATCGATTCTTCCTTGTCCCACACACAAACTGTCCACCAAGTTTCGTCCAAATCCATCCATGACTTTGAGATATCCTGCTATATGCTGGTTTTAGCCCCATCACTCAATGGTGAAGAATCACATAAAAATTAAATAATTCTCATATCCGAATCCATATTCAGATCTTCACCAAAATCGAATCGATTCTTCCTTGTCCCACACCCAACCTGTCCACCAAGTGTCGTCCAAATCCGTCCACATCATTTTGAGATATCATGCTATGTATCGTTTTTGGCCCTATCTCCCAATGGTGAAGAATCACTTTAAAATTCTAGTAGCCTAATCCGGATCTTCACCAAAATCTAATCGTTTCATCCTTGTCACAAACAATACCTCTCTGTCAAATTTCGCCCGAATCAGTCCACAGCTTTTTGAGATATCTTGTTCACAAACAAACCCCTTATGGACAACAACAACAACAACAACATGCATTTTAAGGCCATTTTCCCTGCTAGAGCGGGGGTTAGCCTTGCGGTCCCCATGACAATCTTCTCCATTTTGCCCTATTTTCTGCATCTCTCCTTGTTAACCCCCTTGCCCGCATTTCTTCTTCCACCATCTTTAGCCAAGTCTTTCTCGGTCTTCCCCGTCCTCTACTTCCTTCTACATTAACTTCCATCACTCTTCTCAACCAGTCACTTTCATCCTTCCTCAACACATGACCAAACCATCTCAACCTGTTCCTCTTCACAGCATCAATCACAGGCAATATTCCCATCATCTTTCGCAATTCATCATTTGTCTTCCTCTCTCTCAACGATACTCCGCACATCCATCGAACCATTCGCATTTCCACCCTTTCCAGCCTTCGTTGCTGCTCTACGTTCATTACCCATGTCTCGCTCCCATAAATCATAACACTTCTCACACATGCAGCATACACCTTTCCCTTCAGCTTCAGCGACACTCCCCTCCTCATCAGCACGCCACTCAGTTCCCGAAACTTCTTCCATGCACATCTCACTCGAACAACCGTTGCCGAGTCTGATCCACCTTCTCCATTCAGCATGTTTCCGAGGTAGCAAAATGTTTTCACACCTTCCAGCTTCACGCCGTCTCCAAGATCCAACTCAACATTTCCTCCATCTGCAGCTCCCTCTGTGCACACCTTACATTTGAATGTAGCTGCCACACTGGTAAATGACCCTCTCAGACCACTACATTTTTGATGAACCCACTCAGCGCACATTGTACATTGAATGGAGTTCACTCCGACACCCTTCCTGCACACAGCACACGGCCACTTCCCAGTTCTTTCCACCTCACCACATGCTTTACCACTTGCCATCACCTTCGTCTTTCCGATATTCACCTTCAGACCTTTTGTCTCCATACATTCCTTCCACTTGTTCATCTTTTCCTTCAGTCCATCCATACTTTCCGCAATCAACACCAGATCATCTGCATACAACAACTCCCACGGTAAACCCTCCTTTACGTTCTGAGCCAGCACCTCCATGACAGCTACAAATAGTAGTGGACTTAGTACCGACCCCTGATGCACTCCCACCTTCACCTCAAACTCACCATTGTTCCCGTCCTTCGTCCTTACAGCTGTGCGTGCTCTTTTGTACATTGCCATCACTACTCTGATCAACCATTCCTCCACTCTTACTTCCTCAATGCCCATGTCAATACTTTGCGTGGAACCCTATCGAATGCTTTCTCCAGATCAACAAACCCAAGAAACAACTTCTTCCTCTTCTCCATGTACTTCTCCTGCAACTGCCTCACAATGAAAAGTGCGTCTGTCGTTCCTCTTCCTGGCATGAATCCAAACTGCATTTCGTCGATCTTCACTTTCTTCCTTATCCTCCTCTCCAACACCCTTTCCAATACCTTCATTCCATGCTCCAATAACTTTATCGCTCGATACGAGCCACACTCCAGAGGGTCGCCTTTCCCCTTGTATAGAGGGACGAGGGTACTCAGTTCCCAATCCACTGGAATGCGGCCTTCTTTCACCACCAGATTACAGATCTCTGTCATTCTGTTCACACCCCAACTTCCTGCTGCCTTCAACATATCTCCCACAACTCCCGTCGGCCCTCCCGCTTTTCCACTCTTCATTGCTTTTATCACTTCCTCAACTTCCTTCTCAGTTATCTTCTCTGCTGGTTCTAAAACTGGGTTACTCTCTATGTTGCCATCCCATTCATTCTCTGTATTCAACAGCATTTCCATATATCTTTTCCATCTTCCTTTAATTCCATCTGGGTCGACAACGATTTGTCCCACTTCATCCTTCAAGCAACTCACCCCCATCACATCACACCTCTCTTTCGCTATGTGCTTTGCAATCTTGAATACTGCTTTCTGACCCTCTTCCGAATCCAAGCGTTCTCCGAACATTTTCCTACATGCCTCCTGCGCCTTTGCTACCTCTTTCTTTGCAGCCTTCTTGGCTGCCTTATAACTTTCATGCTCTGCTGTTTCTGCTCCCGTACCCGTCGCCTTCTGCCACTCCTTGAACTTCTTCCTCTTCTCGTCAATCCTCTTTCCAACTTCATCATCCCACCACCATGTTTCCGAGTGCCTCGGTGGTCCTTTTGTCCATCCACATACCTCACCAACGGCTCCCAACAGACTAGCTTTCATTGACATCCAACCACTTTAAAGCTCAACCACATCATCCTCTACCCTACTCAGCCTCTCTTTTAATGCCTCCCTTACTGTCACCTCTTTCAACCTCCACACCTTCATTCTTGGTTGGTACTTCACCCGCCGAGCTCTCCTCGCACCTTTCACCCTTATGTCGCAGACAACCAAGTGGTGCTGTGAAACAGCCTCCTCCCCCGGGATCACCTTTGTGTCCCGGAGGTGCCCCCTATCTCGCCTACGCACCATTAGGTAGTCAACGGTTGTCGTCGACCCACCTGACGTGTATGTAACAAGCTTATTATCCTCTTTCTGGAACTGAGTATTACAAATCAACAAATCAGCTCCATCAGCAAACTCCAAAATCCTTTCACCTTCTCCATTTCTCACACCATATCCGTAACCCCCATGAACTCCCTCAAAACCATCCATACTCCTTCCCACATGTCCATTCAGGTCTCCTCCCACCACAACAACTTCCTCATCTTTCACGTTTTCCATCAGCTTCTCTATCGCACACCAGAACCTGTCCTTCTCTTCATCGCTTCGACCAACCTGCGGAGCATATCCCGAGATGACGTTCACCAAGAGCTTTCCAATCATCATTTTCACCATCATCAACCTATCACTCACTCTAGTCACACTCACCACACTGTCTACAAACTCCTCAGAAAACAGGACACCAACACCATTCACGCCCTCCGGGCACCCTTGCCCTTATGGACGCATGGGTGAAAACAGACAGGGGTGAAAACATAACCTCCATCCACCTTTGGTGGTGGAAGTAATAACGCACAAGACCAACCAATATACATGTACTTGAAAAATCTTCGATTTTCGCAAGTAATAAACAAGAAGACGTAATGCGGAGCACGATACTTGCAAAATCCGCCCCTCACCCCCAAGAAAAACAATTCCATTGATGCAGCAAATTGTCCATTTCATCAAGATTAAAATTGACAATCTTGATCAAAGCTTGGGTCAACAGGAAGAAAAGTGACGAATTTTGAGATGAAAATTATGATTTTGGAAGGTTGACCTTGAGTTGACCTTTGACCTTTTGACCTCAGTTGGTTTCCCTATTCAGTGACTCAATGTGCAAATGCTGTTTAATTTTCAAGTCAATCGGATGAAAATTGAGGATTTTTAAAACTTTGTCTATGTTGACCTTTTGGTCTATGTTGACCTCAAAAATAGTTGGTGGTTGAATTCAGTGACCATATATGTAAATCCTCTTAGAATTTCAAGTCAATCAAATGAAAATTGGTGATTTTAGAAATTCGGCCCATGTTGACCTTTTGGCCAATGTTCACCTAAAATATAATTTGTGGTTGAATTCAGTGACCAGATATGCATGTCCTCTTCAAATTTCAAGTCAATCGGATGAAAATTGAGGATTTTAGAAATTTGGCAAAGTTGGTGACCTTTCGCCTATGTTAACCTTTTGACCCCCCCGAAAATAGGCTTCTCAATTGGGACGACCTATACAACTTGGTGAAGTTTCGTGACCTGTAGGCCGGTGACAGACAGACAGACAGAACCACAAACGCAACCGACCAATATACTTGAAAAATCTTCGATTTTGCAAGTAATAAAAAGTGAGAGAAGAGGCGCAGATGCAACTGGAGTTGAGGTAGTAGGTTGTAGACAGGAACCACCCAGGGTAGTACTACCGTTTGGACTTCGGAGCGTTAAAGTGGTGCTCGGAACCATCTTGCACGCTCCGTGTCAAGATTGCTGGTCTTACTTTCTGTCTCACTCAAACTACAGCTCACGGGCCCCGCTTCAATCTCTTTCTCGCAAACAAACATCATACACCTTTCGGCATACACTTTTCTTCTCTTTTATTTAAGGGCTGGCCTCGATGAGGGTTATATAGTCCATGCCTAGAGCCTTCAACATAAAAAAGAACGCCACTCGGTAGAGCACATACCTCCACCAGGCTGAACAGTTGATGTTTTGTATCCACTGATAGGCTGGATCTGCATTCGGACCTGAACCAAAATCAAATCGGCTTGTTCTCGTCACTTATCCAACTCATCTACCAAGTTTCATCCGAATCGTTAACTTTGAGATATCGTGCTATAAATCGTTTTGGACCCCATGTCTCAACGAGGACGAATCGCTTCGAAAAATTAAAAAATTGTCCTATTCGTATCCGCATTCGGATCTTCACCTAAAGCGAATCAATTCATTCTGGTCATGCACCCAACCTGTCCACCAAGTTTCGTCCGAATGTGTCCATAACCTTTTGAGATATCGTGCTCACAGACAAACAAACAGGTGTCAATACATACCGTCCGTTCATATTCGAACTTGCTGAACTGAACTTGCCCTCACTCGTGAATGTATCATGATATCATGGTCAGTAGTTGCTGGTCTGTTATCTGTGCTTCACATTCGCTTTGGACACCCGAGCAGCAAACACGAGCTGAAGCAAATGTTCCATCGATATTTCTTCGCTCTGGACCTTGACGGTTCCATTGAAAGTGTTACTGAGTCATGTCATACCTGCACATCCCTGAGGCACTTTCCCAACCTGGTCATTGAGCAGACAATTTCGACCTACGCCCAGGATACAGGAGCAGTTTCCTTTGCTGCTGACATTCTTAAATAGAAGAACCACCTTTAAGAGGCCATGTGCCGACATTCTTAAATACTACCGCCAATTGATCTTTGTTCTTCGGGAGACTGCCACTTCCTTCACCACCACCTGTTTTATCAACAACGAATGCAAAGCGACACAACTCGATGTCCTGACTCGTTTATGCATAGATTTATGTCCTGTTCATTGTCCCCTTATAACTGTACACACTGATCCCGCTCTTGGATTGAAAGTCATGGCCAATAGTCCCACGCTCGGCGGTTTGGGTATCTCCATAGACATTGGATGAATCAAGAACACCAATGAGGATCCCGTGGCCGAACGAACTACTTGAGGAGCTGAGGGACAAGTTACAACTTGAAACCCCTGAAGGTTGTGCTGTTACATCTCATACCCTCACCTTTGGGACATACAGCCAGAACTCCTGCATACGCAATCGTGGCCTGTCTGCCCGTGAGATGTTATACCGATGTGATAAGTTCACCAACTTGCCCCCACCTCTGAGATGATCAGATTTCCTGAATTCCATGTCCTTACATCCTTATTGTACAAAATGTTGAGCATTGTAATGTTTCACTTTTTTGCTAATTTGAATGATTTGATTTCATATCGAGTTGTACATTTCTAAAAACTAGCTAATGTTTCATTATCAACTGCATGTGATCTCGATTTGGGGGTTGTTGTTAGGGAGTAAAAAGGGAGTGAGGAAGTTTTTGTCACTCTGTTCGTTTATTTGGCGGTTACAGGTGTGCACAGGTTCACATAGGTACACATGAGGGTATGACTGTGCGAAGCAGTACTACGATTCTGGGTTATTTATTCAAAAAGACGTTTTATTTTGCCCTTGCCTACTAACTCGTGAATCTTTGTTCCACAGGCTCTTGGCCAGGAATTTTTGCCTGAAGTTGATTGACAAAATTTTCCCTTTTTGACCTAGAGCGGCTCATGAAACTGGAGATGGAAGGACTCGTTTACTTCCTGCAATATGAGCTCGCACAGAACTTTCAGGTCGATGACGACATGGTCGTGGAACAGCTTCAGGCTTCCATGTCTGAACTGCGCAAGTTGAAGCTTGCTCTGCCTTCTCCAGGTAAGGGAGCACACTTTGTTTAACCCCATTATCTTTAACACTGGATCTTCCCTGCTTTTATCAATCACTGGTGGGCTCGACACAATCTGGTGTTTTTACCGCTTATTGTAGTCTAACCCTTCGGACATCAGCCCCTAGTTGCTCAAAGCTCGGATAAGCACTATCCTGTGGATAAGTTACTTATCCCGGGATAAAATTTATCCAATGGATAATGTCCGTTGTTCAAAGCCTGGATAACCTTTTCCGCTGGATAAGGTGTTGATTTTCCAGATAACTTTATCCGAGTCTCCTCTGGCCTGGATAAACGCCTTGCCCATGATTACTAAGGCGTACCTAGGTTTGTCAAATTCGTAAGGCATGGAAGGCGTCGTGGCAATCACCAACCACGCTTCTTCTCATCATACGTTACGGTGTTGGAAAATTTACTCCTGATGACCCTGATATACTCTTGTCACCTGACACAACATATCCCTTGCATTTGGTGTAAAGTTTGCCTTCCTCTTTCTCTTTTGACACTCTTCTGCCACCATTATTGTTTTGCCAGCAGACAACAGTGCAATGCATTGTGGGATACCATGTACCTGCCAAACGTTTATCCACACCTTATCCAGCAGTTAGCTATCCTACCCTTATCCACCCTTTGAACAACTGTAGTTTATCCTTCGGTTAGTTAACCCTCGGATACGAATTTTAACCAGAGGAATAGCTCTTATCCTGTGGTTAAATTATCCGAGTTTTGATGAATTGGGGCCTGGGAGTTTTTATTGTCCAACTATCTTTGTGTCCATTTTGTAAGTTTGGGTATCCATCAAAATGATTTCCACCCTTCTGTTTGACCATGCCCTCCACGACTAATTTTTCTTTTCTTTTGTACTTTTCTAGGAAAGCCTGAAGAATTTCCACAGAGGCCTTCGGGCCAACTTCCTCAGGAGACGAGCCCACCAGTCGAGCTTAATGGTACAGTGAATGGGCAACAAAAGAGTAGCAAAGCTGTTACACCAACAGCCAAGGCTGAGGGTCGAGTCTTGGCAATCAGCACTACTGCAGCAGCGACATCTCTTCGTTCTGTGGAGTCATCAGCAGTGACTCGAGGCAAGAGAAAGAAACAAATTGTGGGACATCGTTCTCCTTCAAGCCCGGAAAATGGTTTGACAAACCTGCTGGCGAATGAGAATGTGTCGCCATCGTCTCACTTTGTCCCACAGTGGAGGAAACCTGCAGAGAGCGTAGACAGGTCAACTACTGCCACAGATGGTGCTTCTACTTCAAAAATGATTCCAGTCACAGACACTTTCCTGCAGAACTGGAGTACAGTTATAAGTGTGGACAATGTAGTGCGAGGGGATGATCATATTTCCGAGCGACGCACGTCGAGGCATTCGCTTTATGAAAATGTGATTGAGAGTTCTGATGGAGGCTTGAATGGTGAAAGTGAAACTTTGGTTATAGACAGTAGGCCTGTGCTTAGCTTTTCGAAAAGGCAGAGCATAGTTGGAAACGATTCTCACAACAGCATGGAGCAATTGGGGAGGAATGCACCCTCCAAAGGTGTGGAACACGAAACTTGTTTGGTGCAAGGTTCAGTCAAGGGTTCTCCTTCGCTTTGCAGCAGCCGCTCTGCTCACGGTACACCACTGCATGCTCCTGCCTTATCCCGTGAAGTAAGCAGCATGCCTGTCATTCCGATAGCAGCAGCGACGTCAGGCGAAGTATATCCCGAAGTATATCCCGGGCACTTCAGGGGGGAGGGGGGAGCATAGATTTTCAAGTGCTGTGCTGGGCAGAGATAAAAAAAAAACAGTCAGGGAAATTCCCCCTTCCCCTGCTCCTCCTCCCCCCTTCCCCTGCTCCTCCTCCCCCCTTCCCCTGCTCCTCCTCCCCCCCTTCCCCAGCTCCTCCTTCCCACATGTTAAATTGCACCATTTCTGCACCTGATAGGTTCTGTTCATATTGGGATCAATTGAACAGCATGAGAGAAGGGGGAAGGCTTATACCTGGAAGTGCATTCCTATTTCGCACCCCAGTACCATTGGTGCTGATAAAGGATTAATCAGTGATTGAGACACACTCATGCCCTGCACCCCAAAGATTGAAAACCAAAGGATTCGACACGGTGAAGATGAACTGATGTTCAATTTAATGAGAATGTAATTGGCCTTGATATGCAAACCATTTCCTATCAAACAAACCCTTTTGGGGTCTGCGTTCGTGCCCATGGACACCTGGGGTTCACTTATTGCTGGTCTGGAGAGGGTTGGGAGGAAAACAAGCGGATCAGGGTCTCTGTTCAATTCCAGAAGTTATCATCAGAGGCTATTACTGTATTCGGATTAATGCTCACTCAGTCACTCTCCTTCCAATGCCAGTGGAAACCACTTTTCGCACTTGTGCTGGCATTGAAAACCACTTTCCGCACTTGAGCTACTGTTGTAAACCACTTTTCGCACTTGTGTTAGTGTTGCAGAACCACTTTTCGCACTTGTGCTGGCATTGAAAACCACTTTCCGCACTCGTGCTACTGTTGTAAACCACTTTTCGCACTTGTGTTAGTGTTGCAAAACCACTTTTCGCACTTGTGTTAGTGTTGCAAAACCACTTTTCGCATTTGTGCTAGTGTTGCAAAACCACTTTTCGCACTTGTGTTAGTGTTGCAAAACCACTTTTCGCACTTGTGTTAGTGTTGCAAAACCACTTTTCGCACTTGTCTTAGTGTTGCAAAACCATTTTCCACACTTGCGCTTGTGTTGCAAAACCACTTATCGCACTCGTGCTACTGTTGTAAACCACGTTTCTCACCTGTGTTAGTGATGCAAAACCACTTTTCGCATTTGTGCTAGTGTTGCAAAACCACTTTTCGCACTTGTGTTAGTGTTGCAAAACCACTTTTCGCACTTGTGTTAGTGTTGCAAAACCACTTTTCGCACTTGTGTTAGTGTTGCAAAACCATTTTCCACACTTGCGCTTGTGTTGCAAAACCACTTATCGCACTCGTGCTACTGTTGTAAACCACGTTTCTCACCTGTGTTAGTGATGCAAAACCACTTTTCGCATTTGTGTTAGTGTTGCAAAACCACTTTCTGCACTTGAGCTAGTGTTGCAGAACTACTTTCCGCACTTGAGCTAGTGTTGCAGAACCACTTTTCGCACTTGTGCTGGCATTGAAACCACTTTTCGCACTTGTGTTGGTGTTGCAAAACCACTTTTCGCATTTGTGTTGGTGTTGCAAAACCATTTTCCGCACTTGTGTTGGTGTTGCAAAACCACTTTTTGCACTTGTGTTAGAACTCTACAACCCGTCACACTCCTCTACAACCCCTCACACTCCTCTACAACCCCTCACACTCCTCTACAACCCCTCACACTCCTCTACAACCCCTCACACTCCTCTCCAACCCCTAGCACCTCGCTCTCCAACCCCTCGTTCCTCTCCCTCCAACCCCTCGCTCCTCTCCAACCCGCCTCACCGCTGTTGCAGCAGCATCCTGTGCGGTTCTCCCGTCTCGTGCGGTCTCTGTGCGGTTCTCGCTACATCCTGTTCAAGTCTGCGTTCTTCATCGACCGTCGCATTCATTTTGTAAATGGAAGTTTCCACGCTACGCATGAATTGTCACGATCCTCAAGAAGAAGTGTCTCGTAATCATCAAATGACAAGTAAATTACATTGTGAAAATTAAAGATTTCAAATAAACCTATTTAAAGTGTATGCGCACATAACTAATAAAAAAAAACGAAGAAATATCTCTCGGTAATTTCCTGAAACATAATTTACTTCCGGATAATAATGTTGAATGGAATAAGAAAGAACGGAGATATATGTCGTTTTTGTGCAGACTGTCATAAAACGTAAAAGTAATAAATGTTAACGGAAAAGAAAACGCGAATTTTTAATATATGTCGACATTTTCCCCGACTGTTATTTTAGGCGGTGTATTTTCGTGTAGCATCATGGCGCGATTTTTATAAATATATCTCGGCAATTTCCCGTGTTTGCGTGAATATTCTCAATTATTTCTGACGTGAGGGTCACGATAAGGGTGACGTGAGGGTGACTCAATGAATGGGCTTTATTTAACAGGCCTTTGTGAAATCATTTCGTTCGAAAACGGAAACTTTCATGGGACTCTCTTATGCATGGCATATATATATTTTATATGTATACGCATGACCATCGAAGTCCCCGTTATGGCGGGAGCTTTGTGCACTCCTTGTACTCACCTGTGCTTTGTTTGTCAACAATACCTATACAGTGCAGATTCTAAGGTCTCGTCCAGACTATCAATCATAACTGGCACGTGCTTTGGTATCCAGAGGATGTTTATTGCAAACCATGTTTGATTGGCTATGATTACACCAGGTGTGCGATAAATGAGAATCACGATGTCCAACGAAATATGTTCGATTCCGTTTGGTGGCAATTGGAAAGGTCCATCTCGAAGTCTGACACGTCCATCTCGAAGTCTGCCACGTCCATCTCGAAGTCTGCCACGTCCATCTCGAAGTCTGCCACGTCCATCTCGAAGTCTGCCACGTCCATCTCGAAGTCTGCCACGTCCATCTCGAAGTTCGACACGTCCATCTCGAAGTCGGACACGTCCATCTCGAAGTTCGACACGTCGATCTGGAGGTCCGACACGTCCATCTTGAAGTCCGAAACGTCCATCTTGAAGTCCATCTGGAAGTCGGACACGTCGATCTGGATGTCCGACACGTCCATCTTGTAGTCCGACACGTCCATCTGGATGTCCGACACGTCCATCTTGTAGTCCGACACGTCCATCTGGATGTCCGACACGTCCATCTTGTAGTCCGACACGTCCATCTGGATGTCCGACACGTCCATCTTGTAGTCCGACACGTCCATCTGGATGTCCGACACGTCCATCTTGTAGTCCGACACGTCCATCTGGATGTCCGACACGTCCATCTTGTAGTCCGACACGTCCATCTGGATGTCTGACACGTCCATCTTGTACTTGTAGTCCGACACGTCCATCTGGATGTCCGACACGTCCATCTTGTAGTCCAGAACGTGTTTCGCGTTGTCCCAAACGTACATTGGGAATTCCGAAACGTGTATTTCGAGAGGTACAAGCGAAAAACACCAAGCGAAAGTAATACCGTTTTTCGACGAGAACCGCTTTCGCTCCTATGGAAACGGTTGGGCGTAACTGAGCAAAAAATTTCCCTAACGTTCAAGCAGTCTCGGTGAAAAACCGTCGTTCAAAAAACAACAACCTGGATATATTTTAATGCACACCTGCAAATACAAGGGGGCCAATGTTGGACTCGAAATAAGGAATGGTAAGTTACTTTCTAAACACCTTGGGAACGAGTGGAAATCCACGTGATCATTTTACACAACCATTACGGCGATGTTTACCGTGACGTCACGTACCCGATCACGTGACCGCGCTCTTTGTTTTGGTTGGGAAAACACCAGCCATGCTTGCCGTCTCTAAGAAGAAGAAGAAAAATAGGGGGCCGAAAAAGAAGAAGACGAAAGAAGAAGAAGAAGTGCCAGTCAACACGGAGGTTCTATTTATAACACCGTGTCAGCAAAGAGGTTGCAGTGAAAAAGAAGATTCTGCAATGTCGGTGAATTAAAAAGAATATTGACCATTTTAAAATGTGATTAAAAGTAAACTTTTAAAATTCGAAACAAATACTTTTACCAACAAATACTTACGGTTAGACGTGCAAGTTAAATAAATGAGCGAAAGAAGGAAAAACAGTAAGAGGAAGGTTGTAAATTCGTAACAATAAAAAAGTTTTATCCAAAAGCGATTACCAATTTTATTCATTTTTTTGTTCTTGTCAAAGGAGCCAGAAAAGTGTGAAAATATGTACTATTAAAAAGAAAACATATTGTGGCGTTCAGGCAGAGAAGGGTTGAAGAATGAGTGAAAAGCGGAAATCGCTGTTTCTTTGAGGAGATTGGGGGCTGAGGCGGCGAACTCCACAAATTAGTGGGAAAGGACGAGACGCGGGAACGGGACAAAAAAACGATTGAGATCAGCAAAAGATGTGGAACGATTTTATAACGATTATAAAACATCACCAGTTGTTTTAATGTAAAATGTTAATTTTTAAAATGGAGTCTCCACACCTATTTTTACATTGAAGGGATATTATTGATGTTTTACGTCATAGAGTTCAACTTGAGTAGATAATTTATTTAAATAATACGATTCTTTGAGGTTGGGATATAATTTATTTGTTTGAAGGTTCAGAGTTAAATTTGTAATATGTTTCTGAACATCGATATTCCCGTGAGCAGCACTTCTTAAATCCAGTAATCCTAAATCAGAAATGTGAACGTCGGGCTCCTAGTCCTAGTTTTTGGGTAGGCCCGAGTTGTGACCCTGGGCCTGGTCTGCCCACAAGGCATTTGATGTGAAAACATATTATGTTTTTGGGGACTTTCGAAGAGGAAGAATGATTTATTAGAACTCGTGGTCCATCTGGGCCAACACTTCGAGCTACGTCGACGAACGCACCTGATCGTAGATCTACTGTAGTCTATATACCTCACAAGGGATAATAGCAGGACCCTTGCTACAGCTTCCATGGAGTTCTTACAAGGCGTTTTTTGTGGCGTTTTCCATAGCCGCTTCTCATTACAAAAGTAACAAGAAAGAGCAGCGTGCTTTCAGTGGTTGTTAAGGCTTTTGGGTTAAAACAAATATGGCGACCGAACCACGTGATATATGACGTCATCATTTTTTTTCCTCCAATTTATCCATAGTTGACGCTCAAGAAATTTCATCTTGATTGGATGAAGTTTTGTACTTGTTGAATTATGACATCATGAAGGAGGAACCTATGACATCATCATTAACATATGTGATTCCCATGGAGAGTTCTTTACAATGAGGCATGTCTCAATTTTTACTCCCGCCAGGGAGTGATGGATTCGATCGTGTCCGTCCGTGTGTGTGTTCGTGTGTTTGTGAACAAGATATCTGGAAAAGTTCTGAACGGATTTGGATGAAAGTTGGTGGGATGATCGCCCTTGGGATAAGGAAGAATTGATTCGTTTTTGGTGAAGCTCAGGATATTATTCCGGATCCAGGAATTTTTTGAAGGATTTTTTACCATTGGAAGATAGGGCTCCAACTTGACCCACGGTGGGAGTATGCGCTCTACTGAGTGGCGTTCTAGTTTTTCTATGCAGCGCTTTCGGAGATAGAGGTGCAACGTTTTTCAATTTTTCCAAGATTGTGCCCGTACCACGTGACTTATGGTGTCATAATTATCATTTTAAAAATGTACAATGGGAAGTGCACCTATGGTGAAATGTCCTGTCAATCGGACCAACGGTTGCAGAGAAAATCATATTTATTTTGTGCGGCAAACAAACTCATATATGAAGCTGCAAATATTCACCATATGTTATGAGCCCGGTTCGTCTATCACAAATGCAGATGCCATGAGTCGGTTACCCCTTCCAGAATCCGTTGGTGATTCGCCTACACCAGGATCCATTATCGCACTGATGGATCATCTGGGAGATTGTGCTGTCGATTCCGGCCAGATCCGCACTCGTACTCGACGAGACGCCGTTCTGTCCAGAACTGTCCAGGCTGTACAGCTTGGATGGCATTTGCTACCTGAAGGTGACCCAGCTTTTGCGTGCTTTAAAAGCCGCGGATTCATTGTGACGTGCTTTAAAAGCCCCAAAAGCTGGCTCACCCTCAGGTAGCAAATGCCATCCAAGCTGTACAGCCTGGACAGTTCTGGACAGAACGGCGTCTCGTCGAGTATGAGTGCGGATCTGGCCGGAATCGACAGCACAATCTTCCAGATGATCCAAATGGCCCAGCGAACCGTGGCATCGCCTACATCTCGATTATACAGGCCCGATTAACTGCAGCGCCATCCGAGCTGGGGCGTAGGGATACCATGCGGTCACGGTGTAGTGATACAACGGTGAATATTTGCAGCTTCATACATGACACAAACAAACAAACAGACAGATAGACAGGCAAACAAACGGACGCAAATACAATACCTCTCCTCTGGCAAGGGTAAAAACAACACATATGATGATAACATAACTTTTGTGATATTAGGAAACAATATCCCCACTCCCCAAGGAATCGCTGGCTTGAAAACATAGAAGAAAGAACGAGCACTAGTTGTTGGAAACCAGCTACCCAGGCCCTGGAAAGATAATGAAATTTTAATTAGATGGAATCTCTTTGTTACAAACAAACTAACTGCCCAGATGTAACGCTTATGTGGTCAGAATCAACACGTGGGTGGTTGACACTTTGCCAGATCATCACCATGTATGGTATAAATGACGTCGTTAAAATGGCTGCTATATCTACTCATTGTGACGAATAAAGGGTCATTGAATCGTCAATTTTGCTGATCTTGGTGTGAATCATACATGTGTTAAGGTATCCAACATGGAGTCAGTATGGAGTCAGTCAGATGGTAAAGGAGTCAGTATCCAACAACAACATTACAATCTAACCATGTTTTAATTGCAAAAAATGATATGTGATGCCAAAATAACTATGCAGTTGGCCTATACTCACACATTTGCAAAAATGTCTTCGTATGAATGTTCTCATCCATCATATCGCCCCTATTCGAGTTTTTGAGTTCCACTTGAAGGTGTATCAACAACTTTGCTGCAGAATTGCAGCATTCTTCTGCATCACATCCACAGGCAGGAATAAATATTTGCTGCGATTTTGTACATTTGCAGGCATAGTCAGGTTCCTTGTGTCCATAATCTGATGCTCGCTGGAATATTTTGGAGAGTTGCCAACCCTCACATTTTTGGAAAGTTTAAACAATGCCAAAACAGAAAATCCATGTTTCAGATTTTTAAAATGTACATAACACGGTCAAATAGGTCGTTTTGGGGCAAAAAGCCAATTTTTCGAATTTTAGCTCTGAAAATTCAAAATTACTCGCAAGGAAGTAACTGATGATGCATAACTGTAAACTAGAGGACTGTTCTTGATACAGATCATATATATCTGCACTTTGAGTGATGGTTGCCATGGAAACTGCTTTAAATTTGTTCAAATTAACGTTTTTAATGCATTGCTTTCAGTACTTGAATCAAGTAACGCATGATAGAATATAGTGATCAGTGACAGTCCGAATATGAATTGAGTGCAACTTGGCTTAAAGGTTGTCATGCCAAAAGCTATGTTTGGGATAAAACTCTTATTATATGTATTGAAATAATAGTAGTAACATGATTATTGCATGATGCCGAGAACGTTCCGATAAGCCGATAGGCCGGAGCAGTTGCATTATTCCTAAAACAAACAACACTCAATGATTGAGCCAGACTGTTGTCCAATGCTGGTTTAGAGTTTCAACTATCTACCCGATGCTACGTATTCTACTTTAGAAGAACGACTCTATTGTCATCGTTAAAACAGCTGCCAAGTAATTATGCTAATTTTCCAAAAGCAGGTATGGCATCACTGACTCCAATGTCACTCATCATTGCCATCGTCATCATCGCTATCGTGGTCCTGCCTTTCAATGTTTGAGTCCTCGTCATTCTCACACGAAGTGCTGCACATGCAAAGATCAGTGCATGTTAGGTTCTTGGCCCGGCACGAACATCTCTGTGATGAACATTCAGTCTTGCACTGGCACCTTACCATCTCGATAATTGCCTTTGGTGCAGGGAGAATGTCTGTGGTAGTCGGTTTGAGTTGATCACACGTGTCCTTGTGGTATCCATTCTTCAATGGATCGAGAAATGTTTGCTGAGAAATGGCTGATTGACCCCACACATATGCCTGGATATGTACCCGCATGATATGCTGTCTCAGAGCACCAACAGTTGGTGGTAGCCTGTCGTTCTCAGCCATGTTCTTACAGAAGAGATGCCACCGAAGTTCAGGGATGCTGGAAATATTGACACCTTTTGGACAATAAGCTGAGCAGACCAATCTAGCTAAAGTTGTGTACAGGTCCTCTGACAGTTCAGCATCCGTACAGAGCGTAGCAAAGGCAGCTACTATGTCGTCATCGGCCTTCAGATAGCACTGGAACCACTTTGCCTTTCCAAGTCTAGCGAACCGCCCAGTATTATCGGCACCTGTGAAAGCGTGGAAGGCTGGCAATGCCTGGGCTCTCTCCTCACCAAGGGCCTTCCAGATTGGCTCAATTTGGATAACACTAGATACCATTGAGATAGATGTGTGTCTTGGCAGCAGATGATAGTTTGCTATTGCAAGAACTAGGACATCTGTATCAGGTGAGAATATCGTCAGCTCAACATCTCCCTTATGTTGCTGTGATGCGGCTATTGCTTGCTTGATCATCAGCGTGTCGGCCTCCTCAAGGTTATCTGCCTCAAATTGGAGACTCCTGTTGCTTGACGTCCGACCAGATGCTGAGACAACTACCACCTTGGTTGAATCATGGTTGTATTCTAGAGTTTTCTCTGCCAAGTAGTCCGTCAAATCAGCCTTGGTTTGATCATGAGACAGAAATCGGCTCATCGTGATGTGTTCGATACTGGTATCATCCTTGACCTGATACTGGACAGGTGCCTTTCCATGACGTCGTTTGGCTCTGGTTGTGCTCTTGAGGGAATCTTGCTTGTATGTATCAAAAACAAGTATTATGTGTTCGAAGCCCCTGGTCAGACTCAACACCCTATCATTGAAACATTCACTGAGATCCTTCACAGTCACCACCGTTGCTGGTTTCTTGGTCATTTTCTGGACAACAACCATTCCATCTATGACTGCGAGCTTCTTGCTAGTGCATGTACTGCCATCGGTTGCAATATCAGTGGACACTGGTGCCATGTGTGTGGCATCAAGCTCATCTTCTGGAGAAGACTGTGCCTCGTTGGCAAACTTCTCCAAGATGTGGATAAGCTTTGACTTGTCTGTGCAAGAAAGTAAGCTACCGTCTGGTGCAAACAGGGCCCTCGGTGTCACAGTGAACTCAAAGTTGCCAATTGCGTCCTTTTGGCTCACATCCCTGCTGGATCTGGAGAGCACCATCAGTCTACCATACAAATCTTTGGTTTCTTTTAGATCCACTGTCTTGTCCCTAATCTTGATTGCTAGTGTTGCATTGCCAGACTTGTACATTCTGTTCTTCTCCTTCTTCACTGGCGCCCATAGGCTGACATCACCATTGATCCGTTCAGCAACAAACTCTTCATAGAGCTTCTGTCCTGTTTCATCAATATTCAGTATCTGTGGTACAAATTCTTCTGGCACTTAAGCATGGGTGACTACATTGAAGAGCTGGTTACCCTCAACTTCAAATGGATTCCCATGACTAAGTATGGCAGTCTTGATTTGGTCAATTGCATTGTGTTCACGCTTGAGGACACTTGGAGAAAGGCCATGGTGCTCACTAATCTCACTTTCCTCGAGTCCAAACTGTCCCTTAAACTCGCAAGACAGACGTGACAGTTCCGGTGCAGCCAAAAAGAATCGTTGTCTGGCATTTGCATTATTTGATATGCCAATCAGACCTGAGTGAACCTTTAGCAATCTGTTCAGATGCTCAACAGTGTGGTCTGCTCCGATCGATACAAATGGGATTATTGGTGACTGAGATATTGCCTGCTTCGAGCTCCCTCCATGTCTCTGGATCATCTTGCAACTTTTGGTTGCAACACCAAGGCTCCTTTCTGGGAAGAATCATCTTGGCACAGAACGCATTTTGACCAGTTCGTTGATTCTTTCACCTGGCAGGGATTCGCGTCACTCAGTGGTACCTCATGCATCCTGTCGTTGGTCCTGCAAATATCATAAAAATTCTTTAGCTCAAAACAGAAAATCCATGTTTCAGATTTTTACCCCAAAAGCGTTTTTACCCCAAAACTACTGTTACCATGGCAACCAACAGTTAAAATGCAACATTTCATTATCTTATAAAATCCATTGTTAGCTATTTAAGTGTAATCCATCATCAGTTGGTTATCTTGTATTGTTTAAGAATTCTTCAAATTAAAATTTAGAAAAAATTGATTTTCGCCCCAAATCTGCTGTTTCCATGGCAACCAACAGATTGAAAAAATCTGAAACATCATATTTTTATTTAAATAGATCCTAAACTTCTCAAAAATCTATAGGTTTGCTACTCTCCAAGAAATTCCGGCGAAATTACACAAGGAACCTGACTAGCAGCAGTTTTTCACTTCTTGCAGCTGCAAGATACAAGCTCGACACAGTGGGCACAGCAAGCAGAATCATCCAGGCAACTTCCAGTTCATCTTCTGTTTCTCTCCATTCCCCTGTTGACGATGGCAATCCAACATTCTCTCAATCAGCCTTCATTCAACCACATC
Organism: Myxine glutinosa; assembly: GCF_964187855.1. Classification (NCBI taxonomy): domain Eukaryota; kingdom Metazoa; phylum Chordata; class Myxini; order Myxiniformes; family Myxinidae; genus Myxine; species Myxine glutinosa. The sequence goes on along the minus strand of NC_136268.1, from coordinate 21,185,906 downwards.
TTGGCCTGGTAATTCGCCCTTCCATAATGTAACTGGAGAGCATCCTTCATTGTTGGACGATTTTCCATCTCCTTTTTCCCCTTACTGAACATTACAAACCAAGACCAATGTGCTTCGGTGTCAGTTTTCTGCCCTTGTAGTCAGGTTCAGTATGTCCAGATTTAAAGTTTCGTTGGATTTTTTGGGGGATTTGGAAAACTATATATTTTTGGAAACTATATTGTATAGTCAGTCAGAAAACCAATGTTGCTATTTGCACAGAGTCCTGTATGGCGGCCATCTTGGATTTTCAAAATTGCCGCCGTACAACTAATTTTTCTCAATATCTCAGCTTCTAAATAACATAAAGCTTTGATTCCAACGGCTAAACATACATTTTCAAGGGCCCCGAATCCAATGGTAATAAGTTCGATAAGCTAGACATGACCATAGAGCTCCTATGTGGCGGCCATCTTGGATTTTTCAAACTGGCCGCCGTAAAACTGATGTTTCTCAATATCTCAGCTTCTAAACAACATAAAGCTTTGATTCCAACGGCTAAACATACATTTTCAAGGGCCCCGAATCCAATGGTAATAAGTTCGATAAGCTAGACATGACCATAGAGCTCCTATGTGGAGCTCCGATACATCGCAGACATGTATGACCTAAGAACCAATCACCCTAGGACCTGGGAAGAACTAGGAGCTGGCAATCTATCAGTAACCAAGAATGACATCCCGTTTGTATCCATTGGACCAGATCATGCATGTGAACATCTGAACAAGCTGATGAAGATTCACTCTGGACTGATTGGCATCTCTAACAATGCCAATGCTAGACAGAGATTCTTCATGGTTACACCAGAATTATCACGCCTGTCAAAAGACTTCAAGAGTCAGTTTGGCCTGGAAGGTGACAAGATCACAGAACATCATGACCTTGGTCCAAGTGCAGTCAAGAGGGAGCATGAAGCAATCAACAAGATCAAGGCTGCGATACTGAGTCACGGGAATCCATTTGACACTGAAGGTGACAAGCTGCACAATGTGATAACGAATGCTTACATCCCAGACGAGTATGTACCACAGATCTTGAACATTGATGTCACTGGTCAGAAGTTGTGTGAAGACTACGTGTCGGAGCGTATCAATGCAGATGTTATCCTCTGGGCACCAGTCAATAAGGAGAACAACAAGATGTTCACGTTTGGGAACAAGAGAACCACTGAAACTCAGAGACAGGACTGTGGATCTGAAGGAGACTAAGGAACTGTACGGAAGGCTCATGGTCCTTGCCAAGTCAAACAGAGACGTCAACCAGAAATATGCCATCGGAAATTATGAGTTCACTGTGACACCAAGAGCACTGTTCGCTCCAGATGGGACAATTCTTCCATGCACTGACAAGTCGAAGTTAATTCATCTCCTCGACAAGTTAGCAAGAGCAGAAATTCACCCCGAAGATCAGCAGCAGACACCAGCTGCAAGTGTTCTACAAGAAGATCCAATGGACACAAGAACTATGGCATCCACATCTAGTAAACCTACAAGTCGGAAGATTGCACTGGTGGATGGGATGGTACTTGTGCATAAGCTGACAAAGAAACCAGCCACTGTAGTGAAAGTCAACGATCTGGGTGAATGCTTCAATGACAGACTCATGTCTCTAACAAAAGATTGTGATGAGATCATACTGGTCTTTGACACGTACAAAAACGATTCTCTGAAGAGTGCTACCAGGGATAAAAGAAGGCAAGGAAAGGATGCAGAACAGTATCAAGTCAGAGATGACACCAACATCAAACACATCCCAATGAGCAGATTCCTTTCTCATGACAAAACAAAGGCTGATCTGACTGACTATCTGGCAGCGAAAACTCTAGAATACAACAGTCACTCATCCAATTTGATCATCACGTCTGCTTCAGGGCGTACTCGGAGCAACAGTGACCTGCTCTTCGAGGACAACAACCATGAAGAAGCTGACACCCTGTTGATCCACCAGGCCGTGCTGGCATCCCAGCGAAACCCACATGATGCGCAGTTGGTGTTCTTCTCTCCCGACACAGATGTCCTGGTACTAGTCATAGCAAACTATGACCTACTGCTGAGGAATACATCCATTTCCATGGCCTCTGGAATACTTCAAATAGAGCCACTGTGGACAGCTCTAGGGGTCGAAAGAGCAAAGGCGTTGCCAGCCTTTCATGCTTTCACAGGGGCAGACACCACTGGGAGGTTCTCTCGAATAGGCAAAGCAACCTGGCTGCATGTCTACCTCAGAGCAAGTGAAGATGTCATAGACACCGTGCGAATGCTTTCAGATGCAACTGAAATGACGGAGGACATGTTGTCCACACTAGCTAACTTTGTATGCTCTGCTTACTCTCCAAATGGCATCCACATCAACAGCATCCCCGAACTACGATGGTATCTCTTTTGCAAACACATGGCAGAAAGTGACAGGCTTCCTCCTACTCTTGGAGCTCTCAAGCAGCACATCCTTAGAGTCCATATCCAAGCCAGAGTGTGGGGTCAGGCAAGCATTGCTCAACAGGATCCTCAGCTGAATCCCCTGCAAAACGGCTTTTACAAAGACACGGATGGACAAGTGAAACCAACCACAACTGAGGAGCCTCCAGCCCCCAAGGCCATCATTCAAATGGTTAGATGTCAGTGCAAAACAGACTGTTCTTCATCTAGATGTTCCTGCAGAACAAACAACTTGACTTGTACAGACCTTTGTCAGTGTGACATCCAGTGCCAAAATGATGAGGACTCTCAAGATGTGATGAACGAAAGCGATGATGAGGATGATGATGACTTTACTCAATGATGAATCAAAGCTCTGTGCTCTTTAGAAGGTGAGTTACATCAGTTTTACGGCAGCCAGTTTGAAAAATCCAAGATGGCCGCCAATAGGAGCTCTATGGTCATGTCAAGCTTGTCGAACTTGTTACCATTGGATTCGGGGCCCTTGAAAATGTATGTTTAGCCGTTAGAATCAAAGCTTTATGTTGTTTAGAAGCTGAGATATTGAGAAACATCAAGTTTACGGCAGCCAGTTTGAAAAATCCAAGATGGCCGCCACATAGGAGCTCTATGGTCATGTCTAGCTTATCGAACTTGTTACCATTGGATTCGGGGCCCTTGAAAATGTATGTTTAGCCGTTAGAATCAAAGCTCTATGTTATTTAGAAGCCGAGATATTGAGAAAAATTAGTTCTACGGCAGCAATTTTGAAAATCCAAGATGGCCGCCATACAGGAGTCTGTGCAAATAGCAACATTGGTTTTCTGACTGACTATACAATATAGTTTCCAAAAATATATAGTTTTCCAAATCCCCCAAAAATTCCAACGAAATTACATCGTGAACCTGACTATTGGATGCAATGAAAATAACATCTTGGGCAACGCTGCAGATTTTCGTTTGTAAGTCGTCAGTCGTTTCTTGCTTATCTCATGCCTCTGGTACAGCATTCCCTCCGAATAGAACACACAAAAAGAGATGGAAGCTGTTTGGTATTATCTCTGTGACATGGTCATTGCCGATTCCATGTCATCCTGCATCATTCCCCCGTGCAACTTGTAAATCTGCACGCAATTGCAGAGCAGTATATTCACAATCTTTTGCAGCAAGCGACATGTCCTGCAAAGCGAGATTGGGACATGTTTCATCTGATGTGATGGATGAGATAGCAGTCTGCCATAGCGACCCTCTCTAGTGTATGTGCTACAGCCATGGTCTTCAGGTCACTTGGGTACAGCAGCAATGGCTTTGTTGGGTTCAGTAGATGAACAGTGCTGCACCTGAGGCCAATGATCTTCTTCATGTCATTATAGAAGCTCTGTCTTCTCGATAAATACTTTGGATGGATAGCTTGCCCACTACTGTGACAGATATCCTGATACTGGTGCCACACGTAGGACATATCATTCACATATCTCTGGGGTAGTCCTTGCACCATATCATAACACATCTCATCCAAGTAAATGCCACCAATGGTTTCAGTGTTGGTTCCTTGGGTTAGGTTTCAGCGAGGCATCGAAAAACTCCAACACTCCAAGTGATATTTACCTTCTGCTGTGGAAAGGTCCCCAACAACTTGTGCCAATCTGACCTGCATAGTGATATAATTTACTGCCAGATCGAGTACTTTCTAGAACATGCTGAATGTAGACACATTTTACATACCATCTTTTTTTTCAGTGTTCTGGCAGAACATAAATAGTTCCCAGTTCATCAGTGACATGGAAGATTATCTTGATTGTCTCACTGCTGTTTGGTCCTGTTCAAAGGCTGAATCTCAAGTTTGTGATTAATCCGTATTTGATTTCTGACGCAATCGTTGAAATGTTGTTTCCGTGGTGAAATTCCCATAACATGATCAATGCCAGACAAACATACCCTCGGACTAGTCATCGTCAGTCAGTTCTGCTAGTTTCTGCAAAAGGTCTGTTGACTAAAGATCTCCTCATCGTATGTGTTCATCTCCAACCTGTCGGTGAAAATACCATGCCATCTATTTATTACGTAAGCAAAAATAGCAGAATTTCCCTCTTCCCCTGCAATGTATTCTCCATACGTGAAAGGTGGTGGACTGATAAGACATTGTTCTACACGGAGGGGAAGACGCATGTGATCTCAAAAATTCCTCTCTCGTGCATATGTAAATCCATTGCCTCAAAAAGGGAACCATGACAATTACAACTACATATGGGCAGGGTACAGCCCGAAGTGGAGATCGGTTTCTGAGGTTTGGGACATGGAATGTAGGGACAATGACAGGGAGATCAGGAGAAGTGGTGGAAGTATTGGTCAGAAGAAGAGTGGACATATGTTGTGTGCAAGAGACGAGATGGAAGGGAAGTGGTGTGAGAATGGTGAAGGGTAGGCAGGGACAGAAATACAAGTTTGTGTGGCAAGGGTGCCTGGAGGGCGTGAATGGTGTTGGTGTCCTGTTTTCTGAGGAGTTTGTAGACAGTGTGGTGAGTGTGACTAGAGTGAGTGATAGGTTGATGATGGTGAAAATGATGATTGGAAAGCTCTTGGTGAACGTCATCTCGGGATATGCTCCGCAGGTTGGTCGAAGCGATGAAGAAAAGGACAAGTTCTGGTGTGCGAAAGAGAAGCTGATGGAAAACGTGAAAGATGAGGAAGTTGTTGTGGTAGGAGGAGACCTAAATGGACATGTGGGAAGGAGTATGGATGGTTTTGACGGAGTTCATGGGGGTTACGGATATGGTGTGAGAAATGGAGAAGGTGAAAGGATTTTGGAGTTTGCTGATGGAGCTGATTTGTTGATTTGTAATACTCAGTTCCAGAAAGAGGATAATAAGCTTGTTACATACACGTCAGGTGGGTCGACGACAACCGTTGACTACCTGATGGTGCGTAGGCGAGATAGGGGGCACCTCCGGGACACAAAGGTGATCCCGGGGGAGGAGGCTGTTTCACAGCACCACTTGGTTGTCTGCGACGTAAGGGTGAAAGGTGCGAGGAGAGCTCGGCGGGTGAAGTACCAACCGAGAATGAAGGTGTGGAGGTTGAAAGAGGTGACAGTAAGGGAGGCATTAAAAGAGAGGCTGAGTAGGGTCGAGGATGATGTGGTTGAGCTTGAAAGTGGTTGGATGTCAATGAAAGCTTGTCTGTTGGGAGCCGTTGGTGAGGTATGTGGATGGACAAAAGGACCACCGAGGCACTCGGAAACATGGTGGTGGGATGATGAAGTTGGAAAGAGGATTGACGAGAAGAGGAAGAAGTTCAAGGAGTGGCAGAAGGCGAAGGGTACGGGAGCAGAAACAGCAGAGCATGAAAGTTATAAGGCAGCCAGGAAGGCTGCAAAGAAAGAGGTAGCAAAGGCGCAGGAGGCATGTCGGAAAATGTTCGGAGAACGCTTGGATTCGGAAGAGGGTCAGAACGCAGTATTCAGGATTGCAAAGCAGATAGCGAAAGAGAGGTGTGATGTGATGGGGGTGAGTTGCTTGAAGGATGAAGTGGGAAAAATCGTTGTCGACACAGATGGAATTAAAGGAAGATGGAAAATATATATGGAAATGCTGTTGAATACAGAGAATGAATGGGATGGCAACATAGAGAGTAACCCTGTTTTAGGACCGGCAGAGAAGATAACTGAGAAGGAAGTTGAGGAAGTGATAAAAGCAATGAAGGGTAGAAAAGCGGGAGGGCCGACGGGAGTTGTGGGAGATATGTTGAAGGCAGCAGGAAGTTGGGGTGTGAAGAGAATGACAGAGATCTGTAATCTGGTGGTGAAAGAAGGCCGCATTCCAGTGGATTGGGAACTGAGTACCCTCGTCCCTCTATACAAGGGGAAAGGCGACCCTCTGGAGTGTGGCTCGTATCGAGCGATAAAGTTATTGGAGCATGGAATGAAGGTATTGGAAAGGGTGTTGGAGAGGAGGATAAGGAAGAAAGTGAAGATCGACGAAATGCAGTTTGGATTCATGCCAGGAAGAGGAACGACAGACGCACTTTTCATTGTGAGGCAGTTGCAGGAGAAGTACATGGAGAAGAGGAAGAAGTTGTTTCTTGGGTTTGTTGATCTGGAGAAAGCATTCGATAGGGTTCCACGCAAAGTATTGACATGGGCATTGAGGAAGTTAGGAGTGGAGGAATGGTTGATCAGAGTAGTGATGGCAATGTACAAAAGAGCACGCACAGCTGTAAGGACGAAGGACGGGAACGGTGGTGAGTTTGAGGTGAAGGTGGGAGTGCATCAGGGGTCGGTACTAAGTCCACTACTATTTGTAGCTGTGATGGAGGTGCTGGCTCAGAACGTAAAGGAGGGTTTACCGTGGGAGTTGTATGCAGATGATCTGGTGTTGATTGCGGAAAGTATGGATGGACTGAAGGAAAAGATGAACAAGTGGAAGGAATGTATGGAGACAAAAGGTCTGAAGGTGAATATCGGAAAGACGAAGGTGATGGCAAGTGGTAAAGCATGTGGTGAGGTGGAAAGAACTGGGAAGTGGCCCTGTGCTGTGTGTAGGAAGGGTGTCGGAGTGAACTCCATTCAATGTACAATGTGCGCTGAGTGGGTTCATCAAAAATGTAGTGGTCTGAGAGGGTCATTAACCAGTGTGGCAGCTCGGAGACATGCTGAATGGAGAAGGTGGATCAGACTCGGCAACGGTTGCTCGAGTGAGATGTGCATGGAAGAAGTTTCGGGAACTGGGTGGCGTGCTGATGATGAGGGGAGTGTCGTTGAAGCTGAAGGGAAAGGTGTATGCTGCATGTGTGAGAAGTGTTATGATTTATGGGAGCGAGACATGGGTAATGAACGTAGAGCAGCAACGAAGGTTGGAAAGGGTGGAAATGCGAATGGTTCGGTGGATGTGTGGAGTATCGTTGAGAGAGAGGAAGACAAATGATGAATTGCGAAAGATGATGGGAATAGAGCCTGTGATTGATGCTGTGAAGAGGAACAGGTTGAGATGGTTTGGTCATGTGTTGAGGAAGGATGAAAGTGACTGGTTGAGAAGAGTGATGGAAATGAATGTAGAAGGAAGCAGAGGACGGGGAAAACCGAAAAATACTTGGCTAAAGATGGTGGAAGAAGAAATGCCGGCAAGGGGGTTAACAAGGAGAGATGCAGAAAATAGGGCAAAATGGAGAAGATTGTCATGGGGACCGCAAGGCTAACCCCCGCTCTAGCAGGGAAAATGGTCTTTTTTTTTTTCAATCTTTTTTTTTTGTATACTGAATCTAGGCTCGTGAAAGAGCTAACATTTAGACGAAGGTGATGGCAAGTTGTGGCTGTGATCGGCTACTTTACTACAAATCTACAAACTACATCGGCTACTTTCGGCTACTTTAAAATGCATGTTGTTGTTTGTTGTGCATATGTAAATCGATCTCTATCTGTAAGATTAGTATTCCCATCAGTGAAGCGACGGGTCTTGCCTTCAGGTGCATATGAAATGTTTACATTTGGTATTTTGTCACAAATTTTCAAACGAGAGTGCAAACCGATTTTGATGGGTTTGGGTTTATTACCTGACACAGGTTTGTCATCTGCAGATTCACTTGTGGAAGGTAATACGTTCACAAGTATGGATGTGGGAAAAGACGAGTGAGGATAAGAAATAAAATTTTGTCTAAAACCTTTGTGTCTATCAAGGTGATGTCCTATTCCCTGCAATGTTGTTTTTTGACCTCCATTGCAGTCGGTGATTTATTTGGTGAAAAGCTGTTGTTACCCGACTCACTTTAAGTGAAAAGCAATTGGTTCATGTCCATCTGTCTTATCAGTTTATGATCGATGAACGTTTATTTAAATTCATTGTTATATTTTGAACACGAATCGGAACATGAATAGGAAGACAAATTTGCCGTTTTACCATACATTGGCTTTGAAATCGTCCCAATCGTGCATGCACACAGAGGAGTGAGATAATATTTTTACCCTGCCTGTCTGGCAGTCAAATAAAAATTGAAAATCATTCCAAAGAGGAAACTTACTGTTTTTTTAGGGACGTTATAAATGACACAAACAGACATGAACGACTAATGTAACGTGTTTGATAGGGTGATGTAATAGACACTGGGTAAAATATCAGTACGACACGTAATTAATGTATTTATATGCTTTTAAACCTTTATTTAAACTAGTGGGGCCTGTTGGTCCATTGGAACAAATTTTCATTTGTCTTTACAGCCTTGTAGCATAAACTTCCTGCTGTAATGCTTGGGCAATAGCTTGCCTTTCACCAGGCACAGATGTGCTTGGGCCAGGGTAGGGGGAGTGGGATTATATGTTCATTATCAAAGGGAGGTGCAAAGCGCCCCTCCCTTTATATAAGGGATCATTTCTATGTATTCAGCTTTAACATGGGGATTGAAAATAAATTTCTCGGCTTCTACTGGACGAAATCGGCTGCACATTTCAGAAGTAAATGCATTGTACGTTGAAGTAATATGTTCCAAATTTCAACAACGTCCGTTTATGCATTCTTGAGTTGTATTTAGAAAACCCTTGAACTTATGTTGGTGTCCGTCCATCCATCCATCCATCTGTCCGTCCGTCTGTCCGTCCGCCCAAAATGTGTTGGTGCTCATATCTCAAGGACTATTGTTACGTGGTCCCCTCGGTGACTACCTGGTCTCGGTGACCCCCGGACCGAGAGAGGAACTTCGCCAGAAAGTAGTATATATATATGCGCTTTCGCAACGCAATCCCTGTGAATTCCACCCAAGAGACAACTGATGTTCAATGATATATTTCAAGGGTAAGGATATCATACACTTTCCAGGATACCATCCAGGATATATTCCCCGAGCAATCAATAACAAACAACCATCAACAATTCCCAATCCACAATCAATTCCCTATATGATTAAGATGGCCATCTTATATATGTGTGTCCTCGTTGGTACTCACGACCCCCTTCTGGTCTCTGTCCCGCACAATGTCTCTGGGCCCCTCCTGACCAAGATGATGGTCGGCGTCGCCGCACTCGGGCGGTTGAACGAACCCCGGGTGGACGTGTTTCCACCGGGCAGGTATCGTACCAGGCACCGCGGCTGCAGCCCCTCGTGGCCACGCGAAGTGGGTACGGTAAAGCAAGCCAAAAGCCCCACGCCGCTTGCAAGGCGTGTTAGGCCCCAACGTGCGACCCGTACGCGTCTTTTTAGATGGTGCCGCGAACGGTGCCAGACGCGGGGTCGATGCACGGCCCCACGTCAACTTGACGTCTCCACCGGGTAGGTACACGTCCCGGTAACTCCTCTCGCCGGACGGGCTTCGGAACGCCGCTTTTCCACGCGGTGCCAGGTCGATCCCACCTTTCGTCGGAGCGGGGCGAGGAAGAAGAATCCTCCTCGCTTTTCTTCCTCGTGTCTTTTCCTCTTCCGTTTCCGGTCACTTCCGTTTCCGGACTCTTTTCAGAAGGGCTCCTGACCCTCCAACCACAACAACCCTTAATCTATTACACATGGATAAGCAAAGACCTGAATGGTAATTCACATACCTTCACATAAATATGTAACACTTCCCCCCTTCAAGAAAGAAAGTTTGAACCCAGCGAAAACTTTCTTTGCCGGCCAATTTGGAGAAACAAACCAGATAACTCAACCCCCCCACATTATCAGTTCCCCCCGGGCACAGTTATCACTTAAAAATAAAGCAACCAAAATTTCACCACAACCCCTCCAGATTACTCCCTCTGGACTAAGCACCAGCAACGACATTGTCCCTGCCAAATCAAACTCCATCTCATGACCCTCTGACTTTGACCGTCAGTTTCTTGTGAATGAAGGTTAAGGGGTTGATCAAAGATCCAAAGTTAAGCAACTCGATAGCACTTTTTCCGGGAGGCCAAGCCGAGTATTCACTACATGGATGCCTTTAGGAACGTGGAGTTCACGGTTAGTCCGTGCAGGAAAGTTCTCTACATGGGCGCCTTGAGGAACGTGGAGTTCACGGTTAGTCCGTGCATGAAAGTTCACTACATGGACGCCTTTAGGAACGGCGTTCACGGTTAATCCGTGTAGGAATCTTGGCTCGGCGGCTCCGCCGCATTCAGTGCTTCAACTTCTCAGAACTTCCCTAATAATTAGGGTGGGACCACTTGTCCCTGTAGTCCCCTGAATAGCGGTCTCCTTCTCGGCCACTACTTGGCCAACCCTTCCTTCGGGGGCTGCCGTAACTCAGGGAGCCTCCATAATAATATTGATTGCGGCCACCACCAAAACTACCGCCCAGTGGTACTCTCCTGTAGACCTCTCGACGCCTACGAAATGCCTTCCCTACTGTTATGGTCCGACCCTCCAAATCCTTGCCATTCCAATTCTTCTCTGCCTCTCTGGCGTCTTTTGGGCTTGCAAACGTGACAAAGCCGAACCCTCTTGACTGTTGCGTTTCCCTGTCTCTTACCAACCGCACTTCCACCAGCGGCCCATATCTGTTGAAGACAGAGGTCAGAACTTCTTCCTCTGTTTTGAAGTTCAGTCCCCCTACAAATAACTTGGTACTTTTGTCGCCATCCCGAGCTGGTGTGGTGTTATTTTCCCTGCTAGGCTCTTTACCAACCCTCAGGTTACCATAAACTTGACCCCGGCCAAATCATTCCCGATAACCACAGATACACCCTCTACAGGAAGTGTGGCTTGTAAACCGACGGAGACCGGTCCTGACATCAACTCGGACTCCAAATGGATGACATGAAGTGGAGCACTAACACCGCCCCCGATCCCCTGTAAACGAACACTATCCCCCGTTGCCGTCTCCTCGGACCATGGCAAAATGCCTTCAAGCATTAAAGATTGATGTGCTCCTGTGTCCCTCAATATCCTAACCGGTCTCCGGTTAGTCGAGGCTCCATCCAGTGACACAAACCCCTCTGAAATAAATGGTTGGTAACCCTTTTGATGGCGATTTCTCACAATGGCCATTGCATTTGGAGTCGTAATAGTCGGACTCCGCTCTGGGTCTTCCCTTTGCATGCGGTAACAACTGGACATCAAGTGTCCAGGTTTCTTGCAAAAAGCGCAAGTAGGCCCGGAGGAAAAACTCGTGGTCTGCCTTGGGCCCCCTGAAATATAAGTTTGTCTTGGGCCCGCATCCCTCTGATTTCGAACAGGTGGGGTATCCGCGTTGTCCCCATAATCCTCTCGAGGTCGCCGCCATGTATTGTCGTTCTCCGCACCTGCTGTTCCCCACCTCCCCTGCGGAGATCTAGGCGAGGAGTTAGGTTCGTGGACCCCTATTCGGTGGGTTAAGGCATAATCATCTGCCATGGGGGCTGCGTCCCACAACTTTGGTACTTTCTTTTCCTGCAGGTACACTTTGATGTCCTCGTGGACACACTGCTGAAATTCCTCCACCAGGATCAAGTCACGCAATGTTTCGAAGTCTTTCCCGACTCCTTTTGACTCACACCACCGATCAAACATGTTTTCTTTCACTCTGGCAAACTCCACATGGGTCTCACTCTCCCTCTTCCTGGCATTCCTGAATTTTTGCCTGTAAGCTTCCGGAACCAACTCATAGGCTTTGAGGATGTGCTTCTTCAGTACCTCATAATCTGCACATTGGTCCATTGGTAGCGCCAAATAAATCTCTTGAGCTTTTCCCACCAGCACACTTTGCACGAGTATGGTCCAGGCCTCCTCCGGCCAGTTTAATTGTCGAGCCACTTTCTCAAAGTGTGGAAAAAATTTCGCGACTCCCTTTTCACTGAACGGTGGAACCAGCCTCACATGTCTGCCCACATCCCAGGTTTTCTGGTTAGGTGTCGACCCCGTCAGCAAGGGTGGTGCCTCTCCCCGTTCTCTCATTAACTCCAGCTCCTTGAATTTAATTTCTTGCTGAAGCTCCATATCCCGTTCCTTTAATTCCCTTTCCGCTTTTCTCTCCTCTGCTTCGAGTTCCCTTGTTTTCATCCTTTCTAACCTTTCTTGGAGTTCTCGTTCCCCTCTCCTTTCTTCTTCTGCTCTTTCCTTTTCTGCTTTCCTTTCTTCTTCTGCTAACCTTTCCTGGAGTTCTCGTTCCACTCTCCTTTCCTCTGCTTGTTTCTCTTCTCTCCTCTCTTCTGCTTTCCTTTCTTCTTCTTTGATCCGTTCCTGGCTCCGTAATTGCAACTCCAGTTTCCGGAGCTCAACGTCTTCTGGTTCTTCGGGTAGCCACTCCCAGGCTAACTCGTCCCATGTTCCTAATCCCACCATAGATTATATCACCGTGGTCTGCAACTCTGCCTTCCTCAAATTAGTTCGGACCTCCAAGTTAAAATGTTTGGCCAATTTCAAGAGGTCCGACTTTAGTAACGCTCGGAACTGTGCCTCACTCGGTGTTACCGCAAAGTTCTGTGCCACAAACGCCATGGTGACTATCGTTACCACCTGTTAACCTTCACCCAAGACTTTACCCCAATTTCCCCCAAAAATTTACCAATTAATACTTAATTAATAAATTTTAATTAATAAAAATATTATTTTATTATTTTATACAAATACAATTTCAGATCCCGGACGTAGACCCAATTGCGAAACCGCAAATCGTAATCCCGGACGAGCCCCCAATTCTGTTACGTGGTCCCCTCGGTGACTACCTGGTCTCGGTGACCCCCGGACCGTGAGAGGAACTTCGCCAGAAAGTAGTATATATATATGCGCTTTCACAACGCAATCCCTATGAATTCCACCCAAGAGACAACTGATGTTCAATGATATATTTCAAGGGTAAGGATATCATACACTTTCCAGGATACCATCCAGGATATATTCCCCGAGCAATCAATAACAAACAACCATCAACAATTCCCAATCCACAATCAATTCCCTATATGATTAAGATGGCCATCTTATATATGTGTGTCCTCGTTGGTACTCACGACCCCCTTCTGGTCTCTGTCCCGCACAATGTCTCTGGGCCCCTCCTGACCAAGATGATGGTCGGCGTCGCCGCACTCGGGCGGTTGAACGAACCCCGGGTGGACGTGTTTCCACCGGGCAGGTATCGTACCAGGCACCGCAGCTGCAGCCCCTCGTGGCCACGCGAAGTGGGTACGGTAAAGCAAGCCAAAAGCCCCACGCCGCTTGCAAGGCGTGTTAGGCCCCAACGTGCGACCCGTACGCATCTTTTTAGACGGTGCCGCGAACGGTGCCAGACGCGGGGTCGATGCACGGCCCCACGTCAACTTGACGTCTCCACCGGGTAGGTACACGTCCCGGTAACTCCTCTCGCCGGACGGGCTTCGGAACGCCGCTTTTCCACGCGGCGCCAGGTCGATCCCACCTTTCGTCGGAGCGGGGCGAGGAAGAAGAATCCTCCTCGCTTTTCTTCCTCGTGTCTTTTCCTCTTCCGTTTCCGGTCACTTCCGTTTCCGGACTCTTTTCAGAAGGGCTCCTGACCCTCCAACCACAACAACCCTTAATCTATTACACATGGATAAGCAAAGACCTGAATGGTAATTCACATACCTTCACATAAATATGTAACACTATACATTGAGACTAGCTGAATATACATCGGGCAATAGGTCTGGTTAATGGCTTTCGAAACAAATTCCACCTAAGTGCTATCGTTTTTGCTTTAAAATTAAATGTATATAAATATATAAACAAATAAATATATAAAATATATATACACACTGCTGGCGGACGGACGGACGGTGTGTGCTGGCTTTGCTGGTGTGCTGGCAGCACATTTAATGTGCTGGCCCAATGGCCTAATGGATAAAGCACCAGACTCCCAAGCTGGGGGTTGTGGGTTCGAATCCCATCTGGGTTGAATATATTTTTCCCCTTACCCTTTCAAGTCTTTTATATCGTCTTGAATAATGAACAAATTAACATCTTGTACAATGAGCAAATGCATTGTGTTCGTATTTAAAACGTAATTATTCTTAAACCTGAATTTCAGCGTCATTATGAGTATTGTACCACATCAAATTGCTTAAATTGTATGGAAATCAAGGGAGGCGCCCCTTCCTTTTTTTGGGACGGTTTCTCTGAATGCAAATTTAATATGGAGACTGAAAATTTGTTTCTCCGTTTCTACTGGTATATACACTTTATACACCTTACAAATTTTTATTTATTTTTTCTAACGTGCTGGCTCAATGGCCTAATGGATAAAGCCTAAAGTAATGAACTTTTCTAGAGCATTACTTGGTTCCTCCTCAGAACACAAGGGTAGTCCAGCGTGCACACGAGATTTTTTTGAATGCCCCTTATTAGTCCCCTACCGGTGTACATCGGAGGGGACTATAGGTTTGCACTCAGTCTGTCAGTCTGTCAGTCCGTCATGCAAAGAACAGTTTTCCGGACTTTTTTTTCTAAACTCTTAATGCTAATGATTTCAAACTTGGTACATGGTTTCCTCATGTTAAGCTCCAGAACAAGTTCGAACTTCACGACATTCCGATCGTTTTTGACAAAGTTATGGCACTTTGAACTTTGGTAATTTCCCCAACAGTTTTCCGGACGACAGACTGCCGGTAGGGGACATGTATTGCAGCGCAATACTCAGAATGCTTGTTTTGTATTGTTTGGCATTTTCTACAAGCTATGGAATGTCCCTTGTTTTCTATACTTTGCCACATGGCACATATCCTTATATAAAGGGGCCTTTTCTATGCCCCTTGCATTTTACCCAATAATTACTATTATCAAATTATACTAATGTTGTTATTGTTGTTAATGTTATTCATATTAATGAATTATGCTTTGTTAATGTTGTCATTGTTTTTATTACCCTCGCCAGAGGAGAGGGTATTGCATTTGAGTCCGTTTGTTTGTCTGTTTGTCCGCTCAGAATAAATATGATTTTCTCTGCAACCGTTGGTTCGATTGACAGGAAATTTTCACCATAGAATTGCAACTCCACCTGTAGAATTTTTTAATGATAATTTTGTCATAGGTTACGTGGCTTGGCCGCCATCTTGGAAAAATCAAAAAATTTGCACCTCCATATCTCCAAAAGCGCTGAATAGAAAAAAATTGAGACATGGCTCATTGTAAAGAACTCTCCTTGGGGAATAAAATATGTTAATGATGATGTCATGGGTGCCTCCATTATGATGTCATAATTTGACAAGTACAAAACTAATCCGATCAAGATGAAATTTCTTGAGCATAATCTAGGAATAAATTAGTTTAGAAAAAAAAATGATGACGTCATTAGTCACGTGGTTCGGCCGCCGTATTTTTGTTTTAATACAAAAGCCTTAAAAACCACTGAAAATACTTCCTGGTGAGGGTTTGCAATCTCTGATTGCTCCTTTTCTTGTTTATCTTGTAATTAGAATACCATGCCATGGAGGCCCTATTAATCTGCTCTATCCACCTTAACATGGTGCGCGCGTTTAGAAACATTGGAATTTTCCGGATTATTTGTAGTTAATTATGAACTCAGGCTATCATGACGATCATTTTGGTGTATCACAATCCACATCAGAAAGCTCTAGTAGAACTCCACAAAAAAATTTGCCCCACCTCCCCCCCCCCCCCACACACTCACACACACACACACACACACACACACACACACACACACACACACACACACACACACACACACACACACACACACACACACACACACACACACACACACACACACACATACACACACACCTCATCCATTCATAGTCGATTGAACTATATCCTTGAACATTGTGGAACATAAATCACATTCATAATACGTACGTCCGAGAACCTCCAGTTTATCAATACGTGGACATGTTCTATCCCTATAGCGTGGTGTCTAAGGGAAATGAATAAGACTGCTTCAACAGCGCTAAACTTCCGGATGTATTTAACGATCTTTAAAAGCATGTGTTAAAATTGAAGTACTGTATAGTGTATATATACTTGAACACTGTGCGAGTATCGTGTTTTCCGAACTATTTAATTTACTCTGTGACTGATTTGTTCTCCTTTGTGCTCATTCGCCCCGTGTAGACATTGTAGGAGAATGTTTAAGCCTCAGGAGACTTGAGACGCCCAAACAGCTTTATAAAGTAAGGATTTATTATAATTAATGTCACTTGTTTCAATTCAATAAAGACTACAATAGCTAAACGGATTGGTACTCCAGTCGTTGGTTATTCTTCCTTGGCCGGTCCTCTCCTCGCGCTGTTTCTCGTTCCGTACTCGTTCGTTCCGTTGGGCAGCGATTCTCGTGACAAGTGTGTCGAGTCCAGGAAATGTTCACGCTTTTATGGGCACCGCAGTGTTAATCCTCCCTGCGCTAATGTTAATCTCTTCTCCGCAGAAATGTTACTCCGTCATCCCCGCTCGCCTCACCGGCACCAGCTCGCTCCCCCCTGCTGGGAATTCCTTCAATGCTACATTTGCTTCACAATAGTGAAAGCCTAGGAATGTGCTCTAGCCCGGGGCCGTGACAAGGTGGACAAAAGGACTCCCAGGTTCCATGTTCCGAGGTACATTCCTGACATTCCTGACATTCTTACGAACCACTCATTGGTTCACTCACCAATCTCATAACTAGTTACATAGTATAAAGATTTATTCTACCACAAGATTATGCCGAATTCCCTTGACAGTAAGTGGAAAAATAAACTTATGGAGGAGTTGGATGAAATAGAATTGATGAAGGAGCAACTTTCTGTGAACCTGTTGAAGTTCTTCCAATTTGTGAGTAATAATGTGGGAGAACTCAGGCTTCGGATGTTTGCAAAGTTATGTCATAATTTTGGTTTGTGTGATTATGTATTGTGAATGTTGGGGTTGGACATCATGCGCCTCCTCACTGTGCAGGTCAAAGTACACACTCGCAAATATTAGTCAGCTATTTATTTAGTAGCAGCAAAGGTACCCGGCATTGCAGGGTGACGCAGGCTTGCTTTGTGACGGGAATATTAAAAGAGGGGGAGAAAGAGACAGGGGAGGAGGGTAGCAGAGAGAGCGGGGAGGAGGGTAGTGGGGAGAGCGGGGAGGAGGGTAGTGGGGAGAGAAGGGGAGAGAAGGAAGATTGAGTGAAGAGGAGAAGGGAGGAGAAATGGGTGGGGGAGAGAGAGGAAGGGGATGAGGGGTGAGTGAGGAGAGGAGGGGAATGGAAGGCAGCGTGAGGAGAGGAGAAGGGAAAGCAGTGTGAGGAGATGGGAATTCAGGTGGGGGAGAAAGGGGAGGAAGGCAGCTGGAGGGGAGGGCAAGGGAAGCAAAGGCGGCATGAGGAGGGGAGGAGAAGCCAAGGCAGTGTGAGGAGAGGGGAGGGGAAGTGACGGCAACATGAGGAGAGGGGAGGGGAAGCCAATTCAGTGTGAGGAGAGGGGAGGGGAAGCAAAGGCAGCGTGAGGAGAGGGGAGGGGAAGTGAAGGCAGCGTGAGGAGAGGGGAGGGGAAGTGAAGGCAGCGTGAGGAGAGGGGAGGGGAAGTGAAGGCAGCGTGAGGAGAGGGGAGGGGAAGCGAAGGCAGCGTGTGCAGTTGTTAGGGACCAAGGGGCACATACAATTATTATTTTGTGATTAATACTGTAGTACAGCACAGTAATGAGGTTTTATAAGCACCCCCCTTTTTTGTAATTGTACAATCAACAACTCCCTCTTTTTTGTAATGGTACAATCCACACTTTGAATCGGGAAGCATTTAAAATGAAATGCGCCCTTAACTTCACGGACGTAAGAATAGCACTCAATGTTGAACATCAAAGTCGAAAGACAAATAAAAGGTAAGAGATAAAAGGTAAAGCAACTGAAAGGTAAGAGAAGGGTGAACAGTTTTTTTTTGGGCATCACACTCCCTAGTCATGTCATGAAGGTGCTGGAGAGGGTTCTGGATGGGAGGATAAAGAAGAGTGTGGAGAGCAGCATGGGTTTAGAAAAAGGTAGGGGAACGACAGATGGGATGTTTCCACTGAGACAGCTGGTGGAGAAGAGGTTGGAGGTGCAAGGTGAAATTGGCATTGGGATTTGTGGATCTGGAGAAGGCCTACCCTACAACACTATCCCAAGAGAGGTGATGGTGACACTGAGATTAATGAGAGTCCCAGAGGCAAAAGTTAGGTTAGTGGAAGGGATGTACAAGGGAACGAAGGAAAAAATTATTATTATTATTATTTTTTGTATACTGAATCGAGGCTCGTGAAAGAGCTGACATTTACTTCACAAACAAATCAACCAGACAAACAAAATATATAAAAAGAGCGAGCGGAAGACAAGAGAAGGGGAAGCACACAAACACTTGAGAGCACACAACATTTAAGAGCAGGGAGATGTGTGGGAGGGAGAGGGCTTCGGGGGAGGACGCGTGGGAAGGGGGGGGGCGTGGGGTGGGAGAAGTATAGAACACAAGGACTTCCAGGACAGAAGTTGGTATTTCAAAAAAGTAGAATTGGGGTGAAATTAGCGGGGATAGAAAAGATCAAGGTTTTGGATGGTGGAAGATAAGAGATGGTGGTGAACAGCTGTTTTAAAGACCTGGAGGGTGGAGTGGGATTGAAGAGAGTGAGGGAGTTTGTTCCAGAGGTGGGAGAAAAGAGGGATGAAGGAGTGAAGGTGAGCAGAGAGTCTTGATTTTGGCAGTTTAACCATAAGAGGGTTGCAGGCAGATCTTGTGCGACCTGTAGGAATATTTGCGGGACAGAGCCCAGAGAGAGCTGGGGGGGCAAGGCCAGAGAGGAGTCTGTAGAAGACGGAAAGACCACCAACCTGCCTATGGCGAGTGAGTGAGAGGCCCTTGGAGTTAGCTTCATCGCGGGAGATTCCAATGATTCTGAATGCTTTGGTTTCAACAGCGTTAAGACGAGCTAGGTGTGAGGCAGGAGCACCAGCCCAGAGGGGAGAGCAGTATTCCATTGAGCTGCGGATGAAAGCCTTGTATGTGGTGAGGAGCTCAGGTGTGCCAAGGAAGGACTTTGCACGACGGAGGATGCCCAGTCGGCGACTGGCTTTGGAGGCCAGATTTGAAATGTGGTTTTCTCAGGAAAGATCATGGCAGATAGTGAGACCCAAAAGCTTGAGTGACAGAACTTCTTGGAGAGGATTATTCAGAAAGTGGATGGGAGGGTTGTCCAGTCGGTCTTTTCGGAGAGACATCGTAAGAGTGTGAGATTTGTCAGGATTGAAAGACATGTTCCACTTGTTTGCCCAGTCTGTGATTTTGTCCAGGTCTGCAGAGAGTGAGGAGGCTGCAGACTGCCGATCTGAGGGATGAAGAATGGAGCGACAGAGAGTAGAGTCATCAGCAAAGAGATAGAGAGGCTTTTCAAGAGAGTCAGAGAGATCATTGATGAAGACCAGAAAAAGCACAGGGCCCAGAACACTGCCTTGGGGAACTCCAGCCTGGACAGGAAGAGGAGATGAGAGAAACCCATTCAGGGCCACACGCTGACTACGACTAGAGAGGAAGTCCGCCAGCCATAAGTGGAGATTTCCATGGATACCAAAAGAGGAGAGTTTGGTGAGCAGAGCGGGGTGCCAGACCGTATCAAAGGCACGTGATATGTCAAGGGAGACAGCTCTAATTTCCTGTTTGGCATTGAGGACCTCCATCCATTGTTGAGAAAGCAGAAGCAGCATGTCCAGAGTAGAGTGACCAGGTCTGAAACCAAATTGATGATCAGAGATCAAGCCATTGGAGAAGAGGTAAGATTTCATATCTGAAGCAATGATGGATTCCATGACTTTGCTGATAATTGGGAGAAGGCTGATTGGTCTGTAGTTGCTGGGATCTGTTTTTGCACCTTTTTTGTGCAAAGCGGTGATGTTGGCAGATTTCCAAGCAGATGGCAGATGACCTTGAGCAAAAGAGAGGGTGAAGAGAACAGAGAGAGGGAGTGAAAGAGCGGAAGAACAGGATTTTAGGACCCGTGGGCTGATGCCGTCAGGTGCAGTTGCAGAATCAGAGTCGAGGGTTGACACAAACTTTTCCACCTTGTCAGAAGGAAAGGACACAGAGTCCAGGAGCAGCTGGGTACGACTGGGTACGGTGGGTACAGAGAGGGATGGGTTTGGGACACAAGATTTAGAGGCAAACAAAGAGTTGAGGCATTCAGCTTTTTCACGTGTGGAGTTAGCCATGTGGCCGTTTGAGGAGGGAGGGGATAGAGGGGGAACAAACACCAGAAACAGATTTGACCAGATGCCATCAGGATTTGGAAGAGGGAGACAGATAAGAGAGTTCTGTCCTGAGAACGGAGAGATATTGTTTCCTGGCTCTCCTGAGAGTGGGGTGTTCCATTACCAAGCTGCTTGTTGTAGAGCGCTCGCCAAGTGGCTTAAGCACCTTTTGGTTCTTTGGCCAAGTGGCTTTACAAAAAGCTTCATGGTTCTTTTTAATTGTTTTATGGAAATGTCCTTAATGTGTCTGTTGTCATCTATATTAACGTTTTCTATTAACGTTTTGTAATACTAATCCTTTTACTATTATTATTATTTAGATTATTATTTTACAATATGGTACTGCAATGTTAATATTATTATGCTATTATCATTACTCTTGTTATTACTTTCGCTATTTGAAGTGACCTGCGAAAAATTCCATGATAACGTGCAACGACGCTCAAGCTGTTACATATTTATACACCTTCCCAAGGTGGAAAACGGCATTAAAACATGGAAATTCCTCTGGATTTTTTGCAATCGAGTCTAAAACGAGTGATAATAGCATGGAGGGAGTCCTCTTAGTTGTGATACAATTGAAGGTTCTGAAGCATCACTCATAATACCCTCTCCCACCACCACCGGAAGCAGCGCCAGACGATACACATTTACAAAGACAATATGCGTGGCTCTACCTTCGGAACTCCACATGAGGGGAGCATTTGAAGTCGCTACAACCTTTGCCTGACTTGTAAGCCCCCTTGGCAAGTTTAGTTGATTGAGATTGCATAATGATAAGTATCGACCGAATACATCGATGAAGATGTATCAAATAATTTGACACAAGTGTCCTCACGGGCCACCCAGGACTAGGTTTTGGTGGCCCGGCGGAGTTTTTGTTGGCATTCGGCACCGGGAACACCGCTTATTTCGAACCCTGCAGGTGGACAAAGAGGTTGTTGAATGTATGTATGAGATGGGTCATTTTCAGAGGAGTGGAGGACAGGGTTAATTGTGCCAATGTGGAAGGGGATGGGGGATGTTCAAGATCCGGGAAAGTACAGGGGCATCACACTCCCTAGTCATGTCATGAAGGTGCTGGAGAGGGTTCTGGATGGGAGGATAAAGAAGAGTGTGGAGAAGGAGATCGGAGAAGAGCAGCATGGGTTTAGAAAAAGGTAGGGGAATGACAGATGGGATGTTTCCACTGAGACAGCTGGTGGAGAAGAGGTTGGAGGTGCAAGGTGAAATTGGCATTGGGAATTGTGGATCTGGAGAAGGCCTACAACACTATCCCAAGAGAGGTGATGGCGACACTGAGATTAATGAGAGTCCCAGAGGCAAAAGTTAGGTTAGTGGAAGGGATGTACAAGGGAACGAAGGAAATTTTTTTTTTTTTTGTATACTGAATCGAGGCTCGTGAAAGAACTGACATTTACTTCACAAACAAATCAACCAGACAAACAAAATATATAAAAAGTGGGAGCGGAAGACAAGATGGGGAGAGATGGGGAAGCACACAAACACTTGAGAGCACACAACATTTGAGAGCAGGGAGATGTGTGGGAGGGAGAGGGCTTGGGGGGAGGAGGCGTGGGAAGGGGGGTGGGGGGGGGGGGAGAAGTATAAAACACAAGGACACCAAGGACTTCCAGGACAGAAGTTGGGATTTCAAAAAAGTGGAATTGGGGTGAAATTAGCTGGGGTAGAAAAGATCAAGGTTTTGGATGGGGGAAGATAAGAGATGGTGGTGAACAGCTGTTTTCAAGACCTGGAGGGTGGAGTGGGATTGAAGAGAGTGAGGGAGTTTGTTCCAGAGGCGGAGAAAAGAGGGATGAAGGAGTGAAGGTGAGCAGAGAGTCTTGATTTTGGCAGTTTAACCATAAGAGGGTTGCAGGCAGATCTTGTGCGACCTGTAGGAATATTTGCGGGACAGAGCCCAGAGAGAGCTGGGGGGGCAAGGCCAGAGAGGAGTCGGTAGAAGATGGAAAGACCACCAACCTGCCTGCGGTGAGTGAGTGAGAGGCCCTTGGAGTTAGCTTCATCGCAGGTGATTGCAATGATTCTGAATGCTTTGGTTTCAACAGCGTGAAGACGAGCTAGGTGTGAGGCAGGAGCACCAGCCCAGAGGGGAGAGCAGTATTCCATTGAGCTGTGGATGAAAGCCTTGTATGTGGTGAGGAGCTCAGGTGTGCCAAGGAAGGACTTCGCACGACGGAGGATGCCCATTCGGCGACTGGCTTTGGAGGCCAGATTTGAAATGTGGTTTTCCCAGGAAAGATCATGGCAGATAGTGAGACCCAAAATGACCACATTATGTTCCGAGACCGTTTCGGTGTAAAGTGAGCTTTCCTTTGCTTTCCCTGATGCAGTTAATTCATAAACATCCTTCACTGTTGTATTACAATAGAAAGACACGACAGGCTATTTTACAATGCAGAGTCTCACCAGGATGTAGATTAGCTAATAAGCTAATTCACTTAGAATCTCATTATGCTATGTACATCATGATAAATGTTTGTCATGTGCAAACAAACCTCCACTATGAGGAGTAGAGGGATTGCCGTTGACAACAACACAAACATAAACTGGGTGAATAAATTACCCAAATTATAAAACACAGGATTAATAGTCACAATCGTGGACAGAATGCACATTCTCGGGAAGAAAAATAAACGCGTGGTTAAATTTTATACAACTTTGCTGAACTGTGATTAAGGCCGGTTGGGCACGCTAGGCGAGCTCATAGGCCTTGTTCCATCCATACCATGGGTGGTGCTGGCAAATGCACTCAGGAATGGTGGGATAACTTTGACACTATCAGCATGGTTCAATAAGATGTTAAGGTTATATAACTTTGTCAAACTGTACTTAAGGCGGCTTGGGCGCCATCTTTAGTAGGCTGCCCTGGAGCACGATATTTAGGCCGTCGGCCGTGCAGCAGGAGATGGGGTCTTGCAATTGTGTGACTGTCTATGTCTGTCCAGGCCATAACACATTTACCATTTGGGTTTTTCATCAAATTTTCACCAAATCTTTATTATGATAACATGGAAAAGGCAAATGAATAATTTTGTCAAAAAGTGAAAAGGTTAAAGGTCAGCGTCACCTAAAATCATCAATTTTCATCCAATTGACCTGAAATTTAAATTTACCATTTGCATTTTGTCAAATTTCCAACAAAGCTTTATTATGAGAATGTGAAGGCAAATTAATAATTTGGTGAAAAGGTCAAAGGTCAGCGTCACCTAAAATTATCAATTTTCATCCAATTGACCTGAAATTTAAATTTACCATTTGAGTTTTGTCATCAAATTTTCAAAAAACCTTTATTATACTAAAATGGGGAACATTAATCTTACTATAATTCGCCAAATGTCTGTCCGTCCGTTCGAAGGTACTGCAAGAACGGCTCAACCGATCGCAACAATATTTTGGGTGGGTATTCCTGGGACCCCTTGGAGTAAAATAGGCTATATTGTTTTTCCAAATTTTTCAGTTTTTCCAAACACGATGGAATAATATTTACCGATATGAACAGTGATGTGGCTTTTGTTGAAATTCTACAAATACTGTTTATTCTACGTACCAGGAGAGAGTAGATCGACTCCTGACGAACTCTTCCTGTATAAACGTGTGGCTCCGAAGTAACATGGCAGCGTGTGCATAGCGACTGAGAAACGGGTGTAGCTTCCGTGTTACAGATTCGGCGCGCACTCTTCACACATAAACGGTGCGACTGAGAAAGACGTGCGGCGGCCGCTTCCGTTTTGCAGAATTAATATAATTCACCTGTTTATTTTTTATCCATTTTCGTCAAGTTTAGTTTGGGTACAAAAGTGGATGTGGACGGGCTTTGCATTTTGAGATGCTTTCTAGTTTTGGACTTGCTTTGTATCTCACAGCAGTGATGTTTAGTTTGTTTATTTGATGTAGAATAATTATCCTCCATGCTGCAGTGTAACTTGGGTCCCATTAGTCAACTCACTTTGTCGTACTGTGTAGTTTCTGGGAAATCAAGTCAGCGTTCCATTCCTATATCGTGTTACCATGAAGGATCCAGTGTTGAAAGAACATCTTAAGCAAATGTCCCACAAAATCTTCCTGGAAATTTAGTTGAGTTTGGATACATTGGAAAATCCTGCTCATGGGAATTGCAAAAAAATTGTTGCTGGTTGAGGTGGGAATGGATTGTTTGACATCGTGCTGACAGGTGAGATGTCATATGGTTGTCGTAAGACATACTCATCCAGGATGGAGTCTTGATGGACTTGCAGTACACCAAAACTTCACCCCACCCAAAATAGAACGTCATTTTGTGCAATTCCCAAGTGGAAGATTTCCCACTGGGCTTTAACGATACCAACTTCCAATGGGAATTTTGTTTTTGACACTTGTGTGAGGCTCTCTCCCATGTGATGGATTATCAAGACAGCTGTACCACCATTGGCTCACTGATAGTGCCGTGCTGTTTGTGTTCATTGCAGGCAGCAAGCATTGTTTCACGTTTTATTGGCGTACTCCATGTATAATGTGGTAAGTTTAGTCGTGTGCATTGCTTGACCCTACAACCCCACTCCCCCTCCACCCCAACCATTATTTTCCTTTTGCATGGCATCACAAAGTGTACTGTCCCTCGATTGAGTGTTAAACTGGACACCCCATCTGTTAGCATCAACTGGTGGATGTTAAAAACCCCACAGGGTATTTTGTGAAGAGTAGGCGATGTATCGCAGGCCTTATCTTATACTGTAGCCATATCTCATTCACTCGAGGAAGAAGATGGGACAGAGAGGAGAGGAGAGGAGAGGATCAGATAGAGAGAGAATGAAACCTGTTACTTGTGGCAATGTTGGCCACATGGTGGGCTCTGTGTAGCCATCTGTACGGGGTTGATATTCGACCTCGTTCTCTGCACGTCAGCCAGGAAGAGGAAAAACACCAGGGAACTGCATCTGATCACCAGAGTGTCTTGCAGCATTGGAGATCGGAGATCTCAACTCCTGATAGGCAGCACCCGACAAAGCCCAGAAAACTCTTCAAGAGGACCCCACAGCTCCCAAAGACTCTTGGGTGACCCAAATAACTTTACGCTGTGTTCCCATTTTTATTTAACTTCCCTGACTCGTCGAGCACGCTCATGGAAAATTTGAATATCAAAATGAAAACTGGAAATTTGGAAGGTGGGTTTTAGGTCGGGGTAGGAGGTGAACGAGGGTAGAAAATGTCATGGTCTTGAAATGGGGACAATTGGAGACGGTGGTGAACAGCTGTCTTTGAATACCCAGAGGGAAGAATGACATTGAAGAGAATGTTGAAGTTGGTTCCACAGGTGTATTCTGATGGAAGCCCAATTCCCCCTCAATTCCCCCTCAGCCACGTATTGGAGTGTTGTTACTTCCACAGGGTGCACAAAGCCCGAGGAATTGGAAGTCATCGTTTATCCAATGGCTGCCTATTCTCCTAATTAGCATGATGGGCAGACGAGAAGTCTCCACTCTAAAGATTGCAAACAAACAAAGATTGCAAAAAAATAATTAAATAAATGGTGTGAATAAAAAAACCCCTCGTATAATATTGTTTAAACTATCACAAAAAGGCACCAATCCTGCACGCCTGAACAAGACAAACACTGAACGCGTACTTTAACTTAAAACGTGACTAATGCTCCAAGCCTGGTGACAAGTGGAGAGGTATGGATTGGTCGGGTGGGCAGATAATTAAGCTAAACACCGAAGATAGAAAAGAGATGATGTAGGGGATTACTTTACTGCTGCAACATACAGACTTGGCATTTAATATGGAATATTTTTTTTGTGGGGCTGAACTTGCTTTTCAAGATGTCTTAGAACCAAAAGTTCATTGGAATTATGTTGAAATTATTCTAGATTTTGTTAATGTGACCTTTAAAAGAAACAAAAACCACATTTGACATTTCGAAACAAATAAATTGATCCTTGAAAGTGATGTAAACTGATATCGAACTCAATTCATGGACAGTACTGTGTTAAACTTCTGTACGTTTTCCAGAAGTATCTCTTTATTTTGCACATTAGCCAAAATTTTTTTTAACAAAAACAAAAGTGAAATTACGACTGGGATTACGGACAGTAAAATTACAGTTCAGTACTTCGTGTAACCCCCACGAGCATGCAGGAGAGCACGTCCACGTTGAGGCATGCTGTTCACGAGATTTGCCAAGGTTTGGACAGGAATCGCTTGCCATGCAGTGACAATAGCCTGCTGCAATTCACGCACAGAGGTCGGCTGCTGGTCCAAGTGGTCAATTTGACACGTTAATTCTGCCCACAAGTTCTCTATCGGATTCATATCCGGGGACATGGCAGGCCACTCCATATGCTCCACACCACGGTCAGCAAGAAAGTGTTGGATCATGCGAACACGATGAGGCCGTGCATTGTCATCTTGGAAGACAAAGTTTCCTCGAAAGGCTGCACGAGCAAATGGAAGCAATGTTTCTTCCAGAATGGCCCTGTACTTGAACTAGTTCAGGTTTCCATTCAGAACAACCAGGTCAGTTTTGCCCCCTGCATGAAAAGCAGCCCAAACGGTCACCCCACCACCTCCAGCTTGGACTCTTGGCACTATACAATCTTTGTTGTAGGCTTCATGCACTTGTCTGCACACTCGGACGTGGCCATCTTGACGATAGACCAGAAATCTAGACTCGTCACTGAAGATCACGTGATTCCAGTGTCCTGGCTGCTATTGATGGTGCTCTCTGGCCCACTGCAATCGGCGCTGGCGGTGTTGTCTGGTCAGGCGTGGATTTCTCACGGGACGCCTGGCACAATAGCCTGGTTGAACCAAGTTGTTGGTTGAATAGCCTTCTGGATACAGGCACATTTGTCAGTTGCTGCCACTCAGCCCTAAGCCGATTAGCTGACTTGGTACGGCCATTGCGGACTAACCGGTGCAGCTGACGATCATCCCTCCTTGTGGTTCTGCGGGGACGTCCTGGCCTCGGTATTGGAGTAGGGACACCCCGCTGAGCATTTCGTTTCAGGATCTTTGACACCTGACCTTGAGTGATACCATACTGCCGAGCAATAGCACACTGTTTCATGCCGTAATTTCGTAAAGCCACCACTCCATGACAAACAGCATTGTCGAGTTGACGGACCATCTCCAGAGGAAGCGGCAATAACCTTTGGAGACGTGCAGCAGTTGTTTTCCACTAATACAGAACGCAACAACCCTTGTATACCCGACTGTGAAGCCAATCATCAAATGCACCTGTCCGTACATTTTGCCACGCCACCTGGGATATAATCCTGTTGTTGACTTCTTGCTGTGACAGACAATCAGTCACATGGTTCTTTTAACAAATAAATCAACAAAGTGTAAAAGAAACTCACCAGATTGATATACTGAGTTAAGAACGTAAACCCAAGTCAAGAAAAAAAAAAATGCCATATTAAATGCGAAGTCTGTATTTACTGAAGGTTTGGCAGGTTGGTCCAAAGATGTGGCTGTTTTGGGGGTGCAGCAGGCCTGTTGCTCTGGCGACCCTCCAGCACATGGTAAACAAAGAATCTCGGCCTTTCTCTCTTTAAGAAAGTCTCAATGCACTCGACTCTGCATTCAGATTTCTGCACTCTGAATGCAGAAATGTCTGTGAGCCTTTCCTCCTCTCCTTCTCAGGCTGCGGCCTCCTTTTATAAACTCGACCGCAGCATGGAGTCTCGTATCGCTTGCAATGGTGTGTTCTTGTACATATAAAATGAAATCCCAGCCAAGTAGCTTGGCAGGGATGGAGTGGCATTTGAAATTGGTGAGTTGTTGGGGGAGCACAGGGGGCTTGTAATAATAAAACGAGAGGGGAGATCAGTTAACACATGTATGTGCGACAAGCTGCGGCTCTAAATCTCCTTTATTATATGTTATATGTGTTAGCTCTTACATGTGCCTCAATTTATACAAAAAAAAAAATGATTGGCAGCTGGCCTCGTGCATTGCTATAAAGCCCCGGCCCACCAAGACAAATCTGACAGCATGAATAATCACAGTGGCGATTTCTATCGCACCGATACACCGTGGGTTGCCACAGCCCTTAAAAACGATCAATCCATTTCAGTCACTAAATGCACAACAAGTACTGGAGGCCTTTGATTTGCGAAATTTGAGAGATGTTTTGTTCATATCCAGGAGTTTATCAAACTCTTAAAGGATTGGATGATAACACCTCTTTAATCAGAGAAAAACTTCCTGCGCAGGGAAAAGTGTATTTTTAATTTGTTTGTTGCTGATGTTTTTGCAGGAAGTAGGTTACTGCCAAGGCATGAGCCAGAATGTTGCATTGCTGCTCATGTACCTGAACGAGGAGGATGCTTTCTGGGCTTTGGCTCGCTTGCTTACCAACAGCAAACACGCCATGCACGGTGAGTGCGCTCACCAGCACCACGTGCAGGCCTTGTGCTTGGTTTGAGGTTCAAGCACGACCAAAATGAATTAGTTTTGTGCTGGGGAGCTAGTCCCGATTGCGAGGTCTAACGGTATTTGAGGAAAAAAAACCAAAAAAACAACGGAATCTTCATTCGTACGAGCACAGTTTGAATCGACTAATGTAATAATACATTGTTCATTTTTGGGTGAACATGTATATAATCTCTTACTGAGGTGTTGGTAGTCCCAGGAGTTTGTGGTTGCTGTAGGGCTGCAGGAACAACTTTACCTTTGAGAAAGGCAGTGCAAATTGTTCCGATGATCATCTGTGCAATCCAAGCTGGTTTCTGCTGCTGTGTTTTCATTTAAATTCCTCACCTGTGGAAGTCATACTGAGGTCTTCACAGCTGTAACCATACTGACCTGAATAATTGCCCCTCGCTAAATTGGGTACCGAGGTGGTGTCTTCTTTTTTTTGTATGTAAAGTCGAGGCTCGTGGAAGACGTAGAACACAGAACAGACCAGAACAAGAGGAACGTAGTGGAAAGGTGGGAGATGCATCAACGCCAAGGTAGAGGGAGACAACAGTGGTATACTTCGAGGAAGAATAGGCATGAGGAAGAATGGACAACGAGGATGAACAAGCTGAATAAAAGCTCTAACACAGCAAGAGTAAGAGATGAAAAGCCAGGGATGAAACTAATGGAAAAAACATGAAAAAGAGGATCCCTCGTGCTGTCTCACTCTGGAATTCACTACCTGTAATGTGCTTCTCATTATCCTAGAATCCACTCAGCTTTAAGAGGAATGTCAATTATACTTATTTGTTATTGTTTGATATAAGTTACTGTAGGAGTAACTGTAGTTACTGTTGTGTCCTCCCGGACCACTGACTCCAGATCAAAAGGTTGCGTGTTCAAATCACGTCGGGGTCACCAATGTAGGAGTTGCGGACACGAGAGGACGAGACACTTCGTGGCTTGTTCAAAGCTCCTTTATTCCAAAAGAACTAACCTAATACCGGAACTCACGCATCTTTTATAACGCAAATCACTCTTAAGGGGGCGTGGCTCCAACAACCGAGCGCACGCCGCGCCCATACCATCAATAGCCCCACTGGTCCCGTGCCTGTGGATTATGTCCCAATGGGGTAACCCCCACATTACTACTTATTTGAGGTTTAATCACATTTACCTGACTTCTGGTACTTCCTATGTCTTGGATGTTTTTTTATTTTTTATTTATTTATTTATTTTTATTTTGTTTTGCTTTAACCTTTCCTATCCCCTTACCTAGAGTGGCATTATGCATTATTTGGGGGTGATTTCCATTAATAAACAAACAAGAAATATGTCGTGCATAGCACGATACTTGCAAAATCCCTAAAATAAGTTGTTGGCTGATGATGACCTCAAAAATAATTGGTGGTTGAATATAGTGTCCAGATATGCAAATCCTCTTAAAATTTCAAGTCAATTGGATGAAAATTGAGGATTTTAGAAATCTGGCCTATGTTGACCTTTTGGCCTATGTTGACCTCAAAAATAGTTGGGCGTTGAATTCATTGTCCAGATATGCTGCAAATCCTCATAAAATTCAAAGTCGATCAGATGAAAATTGATGATTTTAGAAATTTGGCCTATGTTGACCTTTTGGCCTAAGTTGACCGAAAATATAATTGGTGATTGAATTCAGTGACCATATATGCAAATCCTCTTCAAATTTCAAGGCAATCGGATGAAAATTGAGGATTTTAGTAATTTGACAAAGTTGGTAACCTTTGGCCTATGTTTACCTATTGACCCCAAAAACAATAGGCTTCTTGCTTATGACCAACTCGACCATTTGGTGAATTTTCGCGACGATCTGTTGAAAATTGTGACCTGTAGGCGACTGACATACAGACAAACAGATGAAAAATCACTCGTAGAGCAACACTTGGCAAAGCAGAACAAAGTAGAATGGCACTCCTTTTGAAAATCCCAAAAAAATTCAAAAAAAAAAAATTCCAAGTATTACAAACAGGCAAACGGACAGAACGAGAACGGCACTCAGTAGTGAGCATACCACTGCCAGGTGAACAGTTGACGTTTTGTATCGCAGAGTAAACCAGAAAAGCACAATACAGAATCAAATTTAATCAAAATCATCCGTCCAACTTTTTGAGATATCATGCTATGTATCGTTTTTGGCCATATCTCTCAATGGTGAAGAATCACTTAAATAATTATACTAGCTGAATCCAGATCTTCACCAAAATCGAATCGATTCTTCCTTGTCCCACACACAAACTGTCCACCAAGTTTCGTCCAAATCCATCCATGACTTTGAGATATCCTGCTATATGCTGGTTTTAGCCCCATCACTCAATGGTGAAGAATCACATAAAAATTAAATAATTCTCATATCCGAATCCATATTCAGATCTTCACCAAAATCGAATCGATTCTTCCTTGTCCCACACCCAACCTGTCCACCAAGTGTCGTCCAAATCCGTCCACATCATTTTGAGATATCATGCTATGTATCGTTTTTGGCCCTATCTCCCAATGGTGAAGAATCACTTTAAAATTCTAGTAGCCTAATCCGGATCTTCACCAAAATCTAATCGTTTCATCCTTGTCACATACAATACCTCTCTGTCAAATTTCGCCCGAATCAGTCCACAGCTTTTTGAGATATCTTGTTCACAAACAAACCCCTTATGGACAACAACAACAACAACAACAACATGCATTTTAAGGCCATTTTCCCTGCTAGAGCGGGGGTTAGCCTTGCGGTACCCATGACAATCTTCTCCATTTTGCCCTATTTTCTGCATCTCTCCTTGTTAACCCCCTTGCCCGCATTTCTTCTTCCACCATCTTTAGCCAAGTCTTTCTCGGTCTTCCCCGTCCTCTACTTCCTTCTACATTAACTTCCATCACTCTTCTCAACCAGTCACTTTCATCCTTCCTCAACACATGACCAAACCATCTCAACCTGTTCCTCTTCACAGCATCAATCACAGGCAATATTCCCATCATCTTTCGCAATTCATCATTTGTCTTCCTCTCTCTCAACGATACTCCGCACATCCATCGAACCATTCGCATTTCCACCCTTTCCAGCCTTCGTTGCTGCTCTACGTTCATTACCCATGTCTCGCTCCCATAAATCATAACACTTCTCACACATGCAGCATACACCTTTCCCTTCAGCTTCAGCGACACTCCCCTCCTCATCAGCACGCCACTCAGTTCCCGAAACTTCTTCCATGCACATCTCACTCGAACAACCGTTGCCGAGTCTGATCCACCTTCTCCATTCAGCATGTCTCCGAGGTAGCAAAATGTTTTCACACCTTCCACCTTCACGCCGTCTCCAAGATCCAACTCAACATTTCCTCCATCTGCAGCTCCCTCTGTGCACACCTTACATTTGAATGTAGCTGCCACACTGGTAAATGACCCTCTCAGACCACTACATTTTTGATGAACCCACTCAGCGCACATTGTACATTGAATGGAGTTCACTCCGACACCCTTCCTGCACACGGCCACTTCCCAGTTCTTTCCACCTCACCACATGCTTTACCACTTGCCATCACGTTCATCTTTCCGATATTCACCTTCAGACCTTTTGTCTCCATACATTCCTTCCACTTGTTCATCTTTTCCTTCAGTCCATCCATACTTTCCGCAATCAACACCAGATCATCTGCATACAACAACTCCCACGGTAAACCCTCCTTTACGTTCTGAGCCAGCACCTCCATGACAGCTACAAATAGTAGTGGA
The DNA here is from genome assembly GCF_964187855.1 of Myxine glutinosa. Lineage (NCBI taxonomy): Eukaryota > Metazoa > Chordata > Myxini > Myxiniformes > Myxinidae > Myxine > Myxine glutinosa. The sequence continues at coordinate 21,153,215 of NC_136268.1, read as the reverse complement.
CTTAGTACCGACCCCTGATGCACTCCCACCTTCACCTCAAACTCACCACTGTTCCCGTCCTTCGTCCTTACAGCTGTGCGCGCTCTTTTGTACATTGCCATCACTACTCTGATCAACCATTCCTCCACTCCTAACTTCCTCAATGCCCATGTCAATACTTTGTGTGGAACCCTATCGAATGCTTTCTCCAGATCAACAAACCCAAGAAACAACTTCTTCCTCTTCTCCATGTACTTTTCCTGCAACTGCCTCACAATGAAAAGCGCATCTGTCGTTCCTCTTCCTGGCATAAATCCAAACTGCATTTCGTCGATCTTCACTTACTTCCTTATCCTCCTCTCCAACACCCTTTCCAATACCTTCATTCCATGCTCCAATAACTTTAGCGCTCGGTACGAGCCACACTCCAGAGGGTCACCTTTCCCCTTGTATAGAGGGACGAGGGTACTCAGTTCCCAAGCCACTGGAATGCGGCCTTCTTTCACCACCAGATTACAGATCTCTGTCATTCTGTTCACACCCCAACTTCCTTCTGCCTTCAACATATCTCCCACAACTCCCGTCGGCCCTCCCGCTTTTCCACTCTTCATTGCTTTTATCGCTTCCTCAACTTCCTTCTCAGTTATCTTCTCTGCTGGTCCTAAAACTGGGTTACTCTCTATGTTGCCATCCCATTCATTCTCTGTATTCAACAGCATTTCCATATATCTTTTCCATCTTCCTTTAATTCCATCTGGGTCGACAACGATTTGTCCCACTTCATCCTTCAAGCAACTCACCCCCATCACATCACACCTCTCTTTCGCTATGTGCTTTGCAATCTTGAATACTGCTTTCTGACCCTCTTCCGAATCCAAGCGTTCTCCGAACATTTTCCTACATGCCTCCTGCGCTTTGCTACCTCTTTCTTTGCAGCCTTCTTGGCTGCCTTATAACTTTCATGCTCTGCTGTTTCTGCTCCCGTACCCTTCGCCTTCTGCCACTCCTTGAACTTCTTCCTCTTCTCGTCAATCCTCTTTCCAACTTCATCATCCCACCAACATGTTTCCGAGTGCCTCGGTGGTCCTTTTGTCCATCCACATACCTCACCAATGGCTCCCAACAGACTAGCTTTCATTGACATCCAACCACTTTCAAGCTCAACCACATCATCCTCTACCCTACTCAGCCTCTCTTTTAATGCCTCCCTTACTGTCACCTCTTTCAACCTCCACACCTTCATTCTCGGTTGGTACTTCACCCGCCGAGCTCTCCTCGCACCTTTCACCCTTATGTCGCAGACAACCAAGTGGTGCTGTGAAACAGCCTCCTCCCCCGGGATCACCTTTGTGTCCCGGAGGTGCCCCCTATCTCGCCTACGCACCATCAGGTAGTCAACGGTTGTCGTCGACCCACCTGACGTGTATGTAACAAGCTTATTATCCTCTTTCTGGAACTGAGTATTACAAATCAACAAATCAGCTCCATCAGCAAACTCCAAAATCCTTTCACCTTCTCCATTTCTCACACCATATCCGTAACCCCCATGAACTCCCTCAAAACCATCCATACTCCTTCCCACATGTCCATTCAGGTCTCCTCCCACCACAACAACTTCCTCATCTTTCACGTTTTCCATCAGCTTCTCTATCGCACACCAGAACCTGTCCTTCTCTTCATCGCTTCGACCAACCTGCGGAGCATATCCCGAGATGACGTTCACCAAGAGCTTTCCAATCATCATTTTCACCATCATCAACCTATCACTCACTCTAGTCACACTCACCACACTGTCTACAAACTCCTCAGAAAACAGGACACCAACACCATTCACGCCCTCCGGGCACCCTTGCCCTTATGGACGCATGGGTGAAAACAGACAGGGGTGAAAACATAACCTCCATCCACCTTTGGTGGTGGAAGTAATAACGCACAAGACCAACCAATATACATGTACTTGAAAAATCTTCGATTTTCGCAAGTAATAAACAAGAAGACGTAATGCGGAGCACGATACTTGCAAAATCCGCCCCTCACCACCAAGAAAAACAATTCCATTGATGCAGCAAATTGTCCATTTCATCAAGATTAAAATTGACAATCTTGATCAAAGCTTGGGTCAACAGGAAGAAAAGTGACGAATTTTGAGATGAAAATTATGATTTTGGAAGGTTGACCTTGAGTTGACCTTTGACCTTTTGACCTCAGACAGTTGGTTTCCCTATTCAGTGACTCAATGTGCAAATGCTGTTTAATTTTCAAGTCAATCGGATGAAAATTGAGGATTTTTAAAACTTCGTCTATGTTGACCTTTTGGTCTATGTTGACCTCAAAAATAGTTGGTGGTTGAATTCAGTGACCATCTATCTATAATTCCAGTAATCTCTGTGTGTATGTTTGTTTGTACGTTTGTTTGTTTGTTTGTATGTCTGTGACCGCTGTTTCTCGACAACTACCGGTCCGATATACTTGAAACTTGCCAGATATATTGCTGGGGACCCGAGGATGTGCCTTTTCAAGGTTTCATATTAATCGGACAATTACTTACCGAGCTATGTCCAAAAAACGATTCAACCAATCAGAGAGCAGCGAGCTATCGCGTGTGCCGAACGTGGCGGACACACTCTGCCTCGGATGGCACATTTGAGAGCGTATTCATTTATTTCACGTTTGCAAACTATGTTGCCGTTAAACTATGTTTTAAAACTAATAAAAACTAATTTGCGATTCATCGTAACTGCGATATACGACCTTCCGGACAGTGAGGACTGCACTTCCGGCATCCAATCACAGAACGCGTTATTGCGTAGGCGTGGCCGATGTGAGAGCGAGCTGATGCTGAGCCCAGCGCGTGCGCCATTACGGTACGTAATTCGATTTCTTCCGGAGAAAATAATAATTTCTCGATTTCTTATGCGCATTATTTCTCCCAATTCAGTCAGAGCGAAGGGCGAAGCGAAGAGCGTTGTTTTTTTTGTTTACGGGCGTACGGGCGGGGTAGAGCGTACGGGTAGCGTTTTTGTTTTTTTTTGGCACATTTGAGAGCGTATTCATTTATTTCACGTTGGCAAACTATGTTGCCGCTATGTTGGCGTTAAACTATGTTTTAAAACTAATTAAAACTAATTTGCGATTCTTTCGCTTTCCTGCGCATTTGTGCACGCTATGGCGATTTCTTTACCAAACTCCGCTAGCCGTTAGCTTTGGACCAAACCATTTCATGTAAATAGAGGGGGGGGATTGTCACCGTACTCGCAAGCCGTTAGCTTTGGACCAAACCATTGCATGTAAATAGAGGGGGGGGGGGGGGGATATACTTTTAGATATATATATAGTACGGGCATGCCCTAGTATATGTAAATCCTCTTAGAATTTCAAGTCAATCAAATGAAAATTGGTGATTTTAGAAATTCGGCCCATGTTGACCTTTTGGCCAATGTTCACCTAAAATATAATTTGTGGTTGAATTCAGTGACCAGATATGCATGTCCTCTTCAAATTTCAAGTCAATCGGATGAAAATTGAGGATTTTAGAAATTTGGCAAAGTTGGTGACCTTTCGCCTATGTTAACCTTTTGACCCCCCCAAAAATAGGCTTCTCAATTGGGACGACCTATACAACTTGGTGAAGTTTCGTGACCTGTAGGCCGGTGACAGACAGACAGACAGAACCACAAACGCAACCGACCAATATACTTGAAAAATCTTCGATTTTGCAAGTAATAAAAAGTGAGAGAAGAGGCGCAGATGCAACTGGAGTTGAGGTAGTAGGTTGTAGACAGGAACCACCCAGGGTAGTACTACCGTTTGGACTTCGGAGCGTTAAAGTGGTGCTCGGAACCATCTTGCACGCTCCGTGTCAAGATTGCTGGTCTTACTTTCTGTCTCACTCAAACTACAGCTCACGGGCCCCGCTTCAATCTCTTTCTCGCAAACAAACATCATACACCTTTCGTCATACACTTTTCTTCTCTTTTATTTAAGGGCTGGCCTCGATGAGGGTTATATAGTCCATGCCTAGAGCCTTCAACATAAAAAAGAACGCCACTCGGTAGAGCGCATACCTCCACCAGGCTGAACAGTTGATGTTTTGTATGCACTGATAGGCTGGATCTGCATTTGGACCTGAACCAAAATCAAATCGGCTTGTTCTCGTCACTTATCCAACTCATCTACCAAGTTTCATCCGAATCGTTAACTTTGAGATATCGTGCTATAAATCGTTTTGGACCCCATGTCTCAACGAGGACGAATCGCTTCGAAAAATTAAAAAATTGTCCTATTCGTATCCGCATTCGGATCTTCACCTAAAGCGAATCAATTCATTCTGGTCATGCACCCAACCTGTCCACCAAGTTTCGTCCGAATGTGTCCATAACCTTTTGAGATATCGTGCTCACAGACAAACAAACAGGTGTCAATACATACCGTCCGTTCATATTCGGTGGCGGAGGTAACAATAACCTAGAAAGGAAGGGTGAGCATGTTGAGAGTTAATGGGGATATAAAAGATCATGGTTGTGGATGGGGGATGACCTGAGGTGACGGTGAACAGCTGTCTTGAAGCCCTGAAGGGAAGAATGGGATTGAACAGACTGAGGAAGTTGGTTCCACGGGTGAGAGAAAAAAGGTCTTCTAACGTTTTAATTTATTAAAGTTGGTTGATGATGTTTTTTGAACAGCTGTGCAGCTGCTGATTGTGGAGTTTTAACCCTCCTCCCCTCTCAGGGGCTTACTTTGTCTTCCTCCATGTGCCGCCGGGCAGGTTTCTTTGTTCCCGGGTTTCCCAAGGTGATGCGCTTCCAAGAGCACCACGACAACATTATGAAGAAGTTGCTGCCCAAGCTAAAGAAACACCTGGTGGATGCATAGGCTTTTCTCATCTGTGCTGTTGTTGTTGCTTTTATGCATCAATTCGTGTTCACCATGAGTGATTGGTTTGTTTATTAAAAATACTAGCAACGGTACCCGCCCGAGGGGTGGGGCTCCAATTGGGAAGCCCAAATGAAAAGGCAAAATATCAGAAATTGAAGGTTTTTTTTATTTTAAACGATTCATATAAACATCCGTTGAATCATATCACAGGCAAATCATCAAAATCTAAACTGTATCTTTGGAAGTTCAATAAAAGCCACATTACTGTTCATATCCGTAAATATTATTCCATCGTGTTTCAAATCGTGATCGATACACTATGATCGTGATGATCGTGATCGTGAACCGTGATCGATAATCGTGTTCACAATCGCAATGTCGTATGTACTCCCGATACGTGTACCAAATTCCCGATACGTGTAACTGTACTAAATCAACAGTTAAAAGGATTTTGAGCCGATAGGTGTTACGGCCTGGCAAGATCGATGGAGACAGCGTTTATTATCCCCCGTCGCACCGCGGCGCGAAAGAGGGACTATGGTTTTCCCCTCCGTCCGTGTGTCTGTCCGTGCGGGCATGCGTGCGTACATGCGTGCTTAAGCGAAGGACCGCATTCGAATTTGGTGTGTGTGTGCAACCCACGTCAAAATCCAAGATGGCCGCCGCCATGTATGTCTGAACGTTGAGCGGAATATCTTGAAATATAAGCGAAGTTCCAACTTCTAATCTGGTGTGTGAGTGTATCTAGGCATAAGTAAGAACGCTATTGAAAATTGGGTCGCCACGTCAAAATCCAAGATGGCCGCCACCATGTTTGTCTGAACCTTGTGAGCGGAATATCTTGAAAGATTAGCGAAGTGCCAACTTCTAATCTGGTGTGTGGGTGTATCTAGGCATAAGGAAGAACGCTATTGAAAATTGGGTCGCCACGTCAAAATCCAAGATGGCCGCCTTGCATCTTCCACTTTGTCAACTCACATCACTTCACCGACGGGAGACCTAGGCGTAACGCTTGTTATACTTTTATTGAAGGACACTGTCTCAAGCCCCAGTCCCCATCACGGATGGGGCTCAGCGGTTTACCCGAGCCTGACGGCGAAGGGCAAGGTACACGCTGGACCATCCAGTGTAGCGCGCGTGCGGCCCCGGATATCGAAGGGCATTAAACGTTCATTAAACATTAAACTTTCATTAAACATTAAACGTTCATTAAAGGATTACGAAACGAAAAACATTAAGAAATTACGTTCACACCTTCACGTCAAACACTACCGTGAACACATACATCGTCACAATGAGAACATCGTCACAATGGACGTTATGCGAACGTGAATGTTATGTGGGAGTCCAAACCTGAGAATACTGGAGACCAAAGCTGATATTGGGAAAACTAAATAGCCTATTTTACTCCTGGAGATCCCAGGATTACCCACGCAAAATATCGTTTCGATCGGTTGAGCCGTTTTTGCGGTACCTTCGATCAGACGGACAGACATTTGGTGAATTATAGTAAGATATAAAAACACGAGGTTCGAGGCTCATGGATTGAGATTGTTGTAAGGAATGTGGCATCCTTTACCACCAGGAGACTTGCTCTTGTTTGTCCTCCATTTGGTATCACGTGAAGCATACCCAAGAACAATGGTTTTCTTCTCGCTTCCTGAACTTGTAAATTTCGTCTTTTTTTTGGAGGACAGCCAGGAGATATACACCAACCTGTACACCATGAAATGGTTTTTTCAGTGTTTCCTGGACCGGGTAAGAAGTCCTGAGCATCTATCCAACAAAGTTTTTCGTCTGCAGTTATTGGATGTTCTCTCTTTGGATCGCTAAATTTACATCTGTTAAGTGTGACTGTTTCATTTTGGTTGTGCTGCTCTGTTCAACAGACACCTTTTACCCTCACTCTTCGCCTGTGGGACATTTACATGCTGGAGGGAGAGAGAGCGCTTACTTCCATGAGCTACACAACCCTCAAACTGCACAAAAGTGATTATTGTCTTCCTCTCCCATGCAACCTCATCACTTTGGGGCTTTATAATGAGCTTAGGCTATCCTGTCATACACCTGTTTTGTTGTTATCACTCGTAGCGAAGAGCGGGGTTAAGCAGTTGGTTCACGTCTGTCTGTCTGTCCTGTCGCGAAGCGTCAGTTTATGATCGAGGAATAACTTGACTTAAATTGAATGTTGTATTTTGAACACGGATCGGAACAAAAATCGGAAAACAAACCAGTAGTTAAGCAGTACTTTGGCTCTGAATTCGTCCTGATTGCGCATGCGGAGAGAGGAGCGACATACTTATTTTGCTGTCTTCCTGCCCGGCAGTCAAACAAAATTGAAAATTATTCCCAACAGGAAATGTAGTTTTTAAGGACTTCATAAAGGTCAAAAACAACAGGCACGGATAACTAATGTACATGTTGTATCATGTGGTGTAATAGCCACTGTGTCAATGGCGGTAAACTTCCAGAATCAATTAGCCACGTCGCAAGACGCTGGTCATAGAGTGCCCTCTGCTGTTGTTGGTGTTGTTCTTCTTCTTCTTCTTCTTCTTGTTCTTGCAGAGAAGACAAAACCTCAAAGCTCCACCCATTCTGGGAACCATAGCTCCACCCATTGTGGGAGAGGCTTCATATAAACAAATATCCACCATTTTATTAACTCGCATAGCTTTGAGGCCTGTTTTGTAGGCCCGTGGTGTCTTCCTCTCTCACACAGTTTTATTTCAAATCAAATTCGATATACCATTTCATTTTTCACAGTCGCTAACATAGTTTTAGACTCGGTTGAAAAAAAACGGGAAGAAAGTCCGATGAAAGTTGCCCTTTATAGAACGAAATGAATTCTCAAAGGCCTGTAACTTCAAGTCCATTGAGATTTTTTTTTTTTTATCACGGCATGGTCAGTCATACACAGCCCGAAGTAACAGACGGGAAAATGCCGAGATATATATTTTGTTTAAATCGCGGCATGGTCAGTCATACACCGCCCGAAATAACAGACGGGAAAATGCCGAGATATATTAAAAATTCGTCCATTTGATGACAATCGTCACGATGAAATATTTAATTTATACGTCGTCACAATAATGTGGAGAGAGGAGCATAGCTTCGTTCACGTGTCGCCACATACGGGAAATTGCCGAGATATATATATTTTAAATCGCGGCATGGTCAGTCATACACCGCCTGAAATAACAGACGGGAAAATGCCGAGATATATTTAAAATTCGTCGCCACACACGGGAAATTGCCGAGATATATTTTCACTTTGCACAAAAATAACATCAAGTAATCGAATCAATCGGAATGTCCTGTGCCTATAACATCGACGTTATAGGCACAGCTGCATCTAGGCATTGTGTAACATCGACGCGGCTTTTGTTTTAATTAAAACTTTTTGTACTTGTTTTTTTCTATGAGTGTCACAATCTTTATTTTATTTCAATTTAATTTTATACTTGAACACTGTAGAACACAAATCACCTTCTTATTAATTAACAAAACCTCCGGTATTGCATTACTCTGACATGTGATGTAAGGTGGTGTATAAGACTGCATTGACGGTGCTAAGATTTTAAATATGACTTTTAAAATCGTTATTTTGTTTCATTTAAGTTATATACTTGAGCACGACATGGGGTAAGGTGTTCTATGAGCTGTCTAGTTTCCATCTGCAAAAACGTGGGTGTATGGTTTGTTAACCTTATTCCATGACATTATGTATGTTAGTTGTGGTGACTGCAGCTAGGTGTCACTGTTGACATTGTTTCCTGCTTCTGCATTCCCGACTGACTTAGTCGTGTATATACCGCTCCTTAAATAAACTTGGGTTAGTGCTTCCAAACCTCGCAGGTGTTACCGGCTGATCCTTCTCCCTGTTGGAGTGGTGGCACCGTTATCTGAACCTGTGTCCTTCGATCGATGAGATGGATTATTTCTACTTTCTCTGAACTGCCGGAGAACTTCACACTCCGAAGATGGCGGCACATTCGGCCCCTAAACAATGGAGTCTAATGAAGCGCAAAACAATTACATCTTTCGAGAACTGGCGACAAAATCTTCAGTATTTTCTTTACCTCGACACAAACGTTTCATATTTTCTCATCGATGGCTTCACATGGCAAATAAAACCAAGCAGTTGATCATTTGGGGCCTTGCTGATGACTGAGGGCATGTTCCTGCTGCCGTGTGATCTTGGATTTAATCAAGTCTTGGACCCATTTCATAGTCTTGGATTTAATCGAGCGTTCGCCTGATTACCACCCAGAGGATGTTTTCTAAAGGTTTTTGACCTTTGTGGAGGATACTCTGCTGCAGAAGCATGGGCCCATAACCCATCATGGAGAGCTCTCAATCATCAACGGAGAACTGACCCCTACCTAAGAAAATGAGGTGGTGTTAATATGGCTTAAATTTATCCACCCGGAATTTCATCAGCTAGCTCATTAAGCAACGGTTTAAGTGCAGATGCCATTAAAGAGGGTGAAAAGGGAAGGGCGCCAGGGATTGATGAGGTGTGTGCAAAGATAATAATTGCAGCGGGAGAAGTCGGAGTCTGGTGGGCGAAGAGGTTGTTGTATGTATGAGAGATGGTTCCATTTCGGATGAGTGGAGGAAAGGGTTAATTGTGCCGATATGGAAAGGGAACGGGGAAGTACAGGGGCATTACACTCCTTAGTCATGTCATGCAGGTGCTGGAGAGGGTTCTGAACAGGAGGGCAAGGAATAGTGGGGAGAAGGAGATCGGAGAAGAGCAGAACGGGTTTAGAAACGATAAGGGAATGACAAGGAATGTTCATGCTGGGACAGCTGTTTGAAAAGAGGTTGGAGGTGCAAGGTGAAATGTCATTGTCATCTTTTCTGCATTCCCTAAACTCTCCAGAACTCCACCCCTCCTTCAGCGTCCTCAAACGTATTTTTGACTCGAAGGTCTCAAACTCATTTTGCAAAAAATGTTCGTTTCCCATGAATCGTACACTTTTCAAAATCCAATCTCACCCCTCCCCTCCAAATCATCCCCATCCCCCCTTCCCTCCAAAACTTCCCCATCCCCCCTCCCCTCCAAAACTTCCCCATCACCCCTCCCCTCCAAATCCTCCCCATCACCCATCCCTTTCAAATCTCCCCCCTTGCCCCTTCCCTCCCCTCCCTCCTAAACTCCCCCCATGCCCCTCCCCTCCGAGACTCTCCCTCGCTCCTCCCCTCCTAGACTCCCCTCTCACCCTCCTCCTCAAAGCATCCTCCCTGCTTCTTCCCCCTTCCACCTTCATCTCCCCCAACCCTTCTGCCTGGCTCTTCCCCCTCCTCAAATAACACCTCACTGTGCCTCACCCAATCTCCATCAAACCTTTTGTCTGCCCCATTCTTCCTTTTCTCCAAGCTATTCTGAAATCTCTGACACACCTTCAACAGCTCTCCCTACCTCTTCCTCCTCTTCCACATCTTACCCTACCCCTCCCCCCCCCCTGTTCTGTACCCGATGCTCCCCCTGCCTCTTCATTAACGGTATAGACCTCAAACATCCGGGGCCTTCGCTCAAACTTGACTGATCTCTCCATACAGGTTGCTTCTGACAAACCAGATGTGATCTGCTTAACAGAAACTTTCCTCCTTCATGATGTCTCTGATGCCTTGGTATCTCTCCCAGGTTACTCCCTCCTCCGGTATGATAGACCTGAGCCTCGTCCTGGAGGTGGGGTTGCTATCTTTATAAAAAACTCTCTTCCTCACGCGCCCTCCCCTGCCCTCTCTCCACCTCACCCCCAGGAATACCTTTGGCTACGGCTTCCCCTTCGCTCCCACCTTTTGTACATATGTGTGTTGTACCGTCCACCAAACAGTGATGACTCCATCTACATCTCGCTGTCTGATAATATGGACCAACTTCTATCTACCCATCCCAACTCTCTCTTCCTCATATGTGGTGATTTCAATTGTCACCATGTGAGTTGGCTGGGTGTGGGTACCTCTCTCACCAGCCATGGCTCTTCAGCAAAGGACTTCTGCGACTCACTGGGACTGACACAATCTGTCAATTTCCCGACCCGGATCTCAGTCAACGGAGCATCTTCTCTTCTGGACTTGGTTATGACTAACTTCCCTGAAAATGTCTGCTGCTCTTCTTCTGCTCCAATCGGCTCATCTGATCATGTGCTTGTCAAAGTGGACATCTCTCTGACCATTCTCAGAGAGCCTCCTCAGCGTCGACGAGTCTGGCATTTCACTCAGGCCAACTGGCACGGTCTTCAAGCAGCCATCAATCATCTGGACTAGTCTCCCATCTCTAACGCCTCTGACATCAACTCATCCTGGGAATTCTTTCAAAGTAAATTGCTCTCTCTCATGCACAGATTTATCCCATCTCGTCTTCAGTTGTCATACCCTTCCTCCCGTCCATGGTACACGGAATCTTGTGGTGAGGCTGTTGCCCTGAAACAACTTGCTTTCGTCTCCTGGAAAGCAAATCCAATGGAAGGAAATCTCATTTCCTTTCACAAAGCCCGAAACAAGTGTGTGTCCACCCTCAGGAGAGCCAGGAAACAATATCTCACCGTTCTCAAGACCGAACTCTCTTATCTGTCTCCCTCTTCCAAATCCTGGTGGCGTCTGGTCAAATTTGTTACTGGTGTTTGTTCCCCCTCCATCCCCTCCCTCACCTCAAACGGCTTAACGGCTGACTCCGCACGTGAAAAAGCTGAATGCCTCAACTCTGTGTTTGCCTCTAAATCTTGTGTCCCAAACCCATCCCTCTCTGTACCCACCATACCCAGTCGTACCCAGCTGCTCCTGGACTCTGTGTCCTTTCCTCCTGACAAGGTGGAAAAGTTTCTGTCAACCCTCGACTCTGATTCTGCAACTGGTCCTGACGGCATCAGCCCACAGGTCCTAAAATCATGTTCTTCTGCTCTTTCACTCCCTCTTTCTGTTCTCTTCACCCTCTCTTTTGCTCAAGGTCATCTGCCATCTGCTTGGAAATCAGCCAACATCACCGCTTTGCACAAAAAAGGTGCAAAAACAGATCCTAGCAACTACAGACCAATCAGCCTTCTCCCAATTATCAGCAAAGTCATGGAATCCATCATTGCTTCAGATATGAAATCTTTCCTCTTCTCCAATGGCTTGATCTCTGATCATCAATTTGGTTTCAGACCTGGTCACTCTACTCTGGACATGCTGCTTCTGCTTTCTCAACAATGGATGGAGGTCCTCAACGCCAAACAGGAAATTAGAGCCGTCTCCCTTGACATTTCACGTGCCTTCGATACGGTCTGGCACCCTGCTCTGCTCACCAAACGCTCCTCCTTTGGTATCCATGGAAATCTCCACGCATGGCTGGCGGACTTCTTCTCTGGTCGTAGTCAACGTGTGGCCCTGAATGGGTTTCTCTCATCTCCTCTTCCTGTTCAGGCTGGAGTTCCTCAAGGTAGTGTTCTGGGCCCTGTGCTTTTTCTGGTCTTCATCAATGATCTCTCTGACTCTCTTGAAAATCCTCTCTATCTCTTTGCTGACGACTCTACTCTCTGTGGCTCCATTCCTCATCCCTCAGATCGGCAGTCTGCGGCCTCCTCACTCTCTGCAGACCTGGACAAAATCACAGACTGGGCAAACAAATGGAACATGTCTTTCAATCCTGATAAATCTCACACTCTTACGATGTCTCTCCGAAAAGACCGACTGGACCAACCCTCCCATCCACTTTCTGAATAATCCTCTCCAAGAAGTTCTGTCACTCAAGCTTTTGGGTCTCAATATTTGCCATGATCTTTCCTGGGAAAAATCCACCTGATGGTGCGTCGGCGAGATAGGGGGCACCTCCGGGACACAAAGGTGATCCCGGGGGAGGAGGCTGTTTCACAGCACCACTTGGTTGTCTGCGACATAAGGGTGAAAGGTGCGAGGAGAGCTCGGCGGGTGAAGTACCAACCGAGAATGAAGGTGTGGAGGTTGAAAGAGGTGACAGTAAGGGAGGCATTAAAAGAGAGGCTGAGTAGGGTAGAGGATGATGTGGGTTGAGCTTGAAAGTGGTTGGATGTCAATGAAAGCTAGTCTGTTGGGAGCCGTTGGTGAGGTATGTGGATGGACAAAAGGACCACCGAGGCACTCGGAAACATTGTGGTGGGATGTTGAGGTTGGAAAGAGGATTGACGAGAAGAGGAAGAAGTTCAAAGAGTGGCAGAAGGCGAAGGGTACGGGAGCAGAAACAGCAGAGCATGAAAGTTATAAGGCAGCCAGGAAGGCTGCAAAGAAAGAGGTAGCAAAGGCGCAGGAGGCATGTAGGAAAATGTTCGGAGAACGCTTGGATTCGGAAGAGGGTCAGAAAGCAGTATTCAGGATTGCAAAGCACAAAGCGAAAGAGAGGTGTGATGTGATGGGGGTGAGTTGCTTGAAGGATGAAGTGGGACAAATCGTTGTCGACCCAGATGGAATTAAAGGAAGATGGAAAAGATATATGGAAATGCTGTTGAATACAGAGAATGAATGGGATGGCAACATAGAGAGTAACCCAGTTTTAGGACCGGCAGAGAAGATAACTGAGAAGGAAGTTGAGGAAGCGATAAAAGCAATGAAGAGTGGAAAAGCGGGAGGGCCGACGGGAGTTGTGGGAGATATGTTGAAGGCAGCAGGAAGTTGGGGCGTGAAGAGAATGACAGAGATCTGTAATCTGGTGGTGAAAGAAGGCCGCATTCCAGTGGATTGGGAACTGAGTACCCTCGTCCCTCTATACAAGGGCAAAGGTGACCCTCTGGAGTGTGGCTCGTACCGAGCGATAAAGTTATTGGAGCATGGAATGAAGGTATTGGAAAGGGTGTTGGAGAGGAGGATAAGGAAGAAAGTGAAGATCGACGAAATGCAGTTTGGATTTATGCCAGGAAGAGGAACGACAGATGCGCTTTTCATTGTGAGGCAGTTGCAGGAGAAGTACATGGATAAGAGGAAGAAGTTGTTTTTTGGGTTTGTTGATCTGGAGAAAGCATTCGATAGGGTTCCACGCAAAGTATTGACATGGGCATTGAGGAAGTTAGGAGTGGAGGAATGGTTGATCAGAGTCGTGATGGCAATGTACAAAAGAGCACGCACAGCTGTAAGGACGAAGGACAGGAACAGTGGTGAGTTTGAGGTGAAGGTGGGAGTGCATCAGGGGTCGGTACTAAGTCCACTACTATTTGTAGCTGTGATGGAGGTGCTGGCTCAGACCGTAAAGGAGGGTTTACCGTGGGAGTTGTTGTATGCAGATGATCTGGTGTTGATTGCGGAAAGTATGGATGGACTGAAGGAAAAGATGAACAAGTGGAAGGAATGTATGGAGACAAAAGGTCTGAAGGTGAATATCGGAAAGACAAAGGTGATGGCAAGTGGTAAAGCATGTGGTGAGGTGGAAAGAACTGGGAAGTGGCCGTGTGCTGTGTGCAGGAAGGGTGTCGGAGTGAACTCCATTCAATGTACAATGTGTGCTGAGTGGGTTCATCAAAAATGTAGTGGTCTGAGAGGGTCATTAACCAGTGTGGCAGCTACATTCAAATGTAAGGTGTGCACAGAGGGAGCTGCAGATGGAGGAAATGTTGAGTTGGATCTTGGAGACGGCGTGAAGCTGGAAGGTGTGAAAACATTTTGCTACCTCGGAGACATGCTGAATGGAGAAGGTGGATCAGACTCGGCAACGGTTGCTCGAGTGAGATGTGCATGGAAGAAGTTTCGGGAACTGAGTGGCGTGCTGATGAGGAGGAGAGTGTCGCTGAAGCTGAAGGGAAAGGTGTATGCTGCATGTGTGAGAAGTGTTATGATTTATGGGAGCGAGACATGGGTAATGAACGTAGAGCAGCAACGAAGGCTGGAAAGGGTGGAAATGCGAATGGTTCGATGGATGTGTGGAGTATCGTTGAGAGAGAGGAAGACAAATGATGAATTGCGAAAGATGATGGGAATATTGCCTGTGATTGATGCTGTGAAGAGGAACAGGTTGAGATGGTTTGGTCATGTATTGAGGAAGGATGAAAGTGACTGGTTGAGAAGAGTGATGGAAGTTAATGTAGAAGGAAGTAGAGGACGGGGAAGACCGAGAAAGACTTGGCTAAAGATGGTGGAAGAAGAAATGCGGGCAAGGGGGTTAACAAGGAGAGATGCAGAAAATAGGGCAAAATGGAGAAGATTGTCATGGGGACCGCAAGGCTAACCCCCGCTCTAGCAGGGAACATGGCCTTAAAATGCATGTTGTTGTTGTTGTTGTTGTTTCCTGGGAAAACCACATTTCAAATCTGGCCTCCAAAGCCAGTCGCCGACTGGGCATCCTCCGTCGTGCGAAGTCCTTCCTTGGCACACCTGAGCTCCTCACCACATACAAGGCTTTCATCCGCAGCTCTATGGAATACTGCTCTCCCCTCTGGTCTGGTGCTCCTGCCTCACACCTAGCTCGTCTTCACGCTGTTGAAACCAAAGCGTTCAGAATCTTTGGAATCTCCCGCGATGAAGCTAACTCCAAGGGCCTTTCACTCACTCACCGCAGGCAGGTTGGTGGTCTTTCCGTCTTCTACCGACTCCTCTCTGGCCTTGCCCCCCCAGCTCTCTCTGGGCTCTGTCCCCCAAATATTCCTACAGGTCGCACAAGATCTGCATGCAACCCTCTTAAGGTTAAACTGCCAAAATCAAGACTTTCTGCCCACCTTCACTCCTTCATTCCTCTTTTCTCCCGCCTCTGGAACAAACGCCCTCACTCTCTTAAATCCCACTCCACCCTCCAGGTCTTTAAAACAGCTGTTCACCACCATCTCTTATCCTCCCCCATCCAAAACCTTGATCTTTTCTACCCCTGCTAATTTCGGTCCCCTTGTGTTTTATACCTCTCCCCCTTCCCACGCCGCCTCTCCCCAAGCCCTCTCCCTCCCAGACTTCTCCCTTCTCTCAAATGTTGTGGTTGTGTGCTTCCCCTTCTCTCCCCATCTTGTCTTCCGCTCCCTCTTTTTGTATATTTTGTTTGTCTGGTTGATTTGTTTGTGAAATAAATGTTAGCTCTTCCACGAGCCTCGATTCAGTATACAAAAAAAAAAAAAAAAAAAAAATAGGGATTTGTGGATCTGGAGAAGGCCTACGACACTGTTCCGAGAGAGATGGTGATGGCGACACTGAGATGGATGGGAGTGCCAGATGCAGAAGTTAGGTTGGTGGACGAGATGGGCAAGGGAACAAAAGGAAGAGTTTTGGTTGGTCCTGAGATGTCGGAGAAGTTCAATGTGAACATCGGTTTGAGGCAGAGAAGCGATTGCAACCCACTCCTGTTTATCATGGTGATGGAGCTGGTAAGTAGGAAGGTAGACATGAAAGATATTCTGGGGAGGTTATTGTATGCTGACGATCTGGTTGTTGGGGTGGAGAGTTGGTGGGAGATGCAGGAAGTACTGGGGGAGTGGAAGGAGGCATTTAAGAAACATGGGCTGAAAATGAGCATGGAGAAGGTGTAGGTGATGTGGGTTGGGCAGCAGAAAAAATAAATGAATGTCAGGTTGGAAGGGAAAGGAGGAGATCAAACGAGGAAATAGGTTTGTGTATCTGGGTGGAACAGTGACCGGCAATGGTAAGTCAGAGGTAGATGTATGGAGGGGGAGTCAGGTGGGTGTGAATGCCTCAAAGAGAATGTAGAGTGTAATGGCAGACAAAGATTTCAAGGAGGTTGTAAGGAAAGTTTCTGTTGTCTTGTTTAACGCCAGCCTACCTCTACGGTCTGTAGATGGTGGCAGTGACAGAAAGACAACGGAGGCTCCAGGTTTGCAAGAACAACTAGGTCAGGAGGATTGTGGAAATGAAGAGGGTGGATAGAAAGAGAATGGATGAACTGAGGGATGAGATTGGTGTGCAAATGAGCTTGATGGGGAGATTGGTAAAATTCTGGCTGAGATGGGCTGGCATTTGTTGTGGATGGGGGAAGAGAGAATGACAAAGAGAGCGGATAGGCTGAGGGAACAAGATAGAAGGAAAAGAGGTTCTCAGTAGCATTTTTAAGTATTTCATTATTTCTTCAGTAAGTGCAAGTTTCTTCCTGAGTCCGACCATCGATTTATGGCCCGTATTCGTCATGTGGGGATTTGACTGTTCTGACAGTGAAGAAGACCACCTTGATGTGAAACCTGAGCCTCCCAGCCCTGGGCTGGCTGTGAGGCATGTGGATACGAACAAGTCCCCATTCATGTTTGCATTTTTCAACAAGCATCCCCTTCGTCTTACATTGGACAGTTGTTCAGAAACTAACATGATACGCTTGTTATTGGACAGGAGTGTGGACACGAAGATTGTGCAAAGTACTCAACAGGTGTTTCAGGCTGATGGTGCCATGCCTTTAAACATCGTGAGCGAAACTCGACTGTTGTTATTGAGGAACAATTTTACTCAACTTTGAACGTGCTTGTGGTCCCCGAATTGGATGTGGATGTACCAGCTGGAACTCCATTATTGATTGCCAATTATATAGGCCTTTGTCCAACTATGCAACTCGTTATAATATTTGACTGTGAACCAATTACCTCTGAACACTCATGCCATTCGATGTACATAAGGGGCTGTAGTGCTCCTGCTGGTGGCCCCACAATTTGTCCTGGAGTTCAGATTGAAATGGTAATTCCTGAGGGCATCGACCACGAGTCTTATGTTGGCATTCAGCTCTATCTCAACTCCCCTTACACCTGTTTGCTGCTGCCTAAGCGATTTTGGTCTGAGCCTAACCATGTTCACTCTGTGGCTGATCGGTTCAGAATTTCCAACACCACTGACCTACCCATAAAGCTCTGTAAACACACCCATGTGTGAATTGTGCACTCCATTGCCAGCGTTTCTGATCGGATACTGCCTTCACCCACGATCCATACAATTGAGCCTCCTCTCTTTACAGATGATGGTCAGCTAATAAACAATGATCCAGACGTCACTGTCCATGATGTTCTGACTGAGTGACCCTTACCCTTTACTAAACAGATCCGCATGGATCACGACGCAGATGGAACGCAGTGATGTTCGCCGAGTTAATGTTCATTAACGACAGAGTACTCACCTATCAAAAAAGCCACCGTCAGCAATGTAAAAAGGTATCTGTCGCAACAGTTGCGCAATGGACTCTTGTCTGTACGGCGTGATGAGCCACTTGCCCTCACTCGTGAATGTATCATGATATCATGGTCAGTAGTTGCTGGTCTGTTATCTGTGCTTCACATTCGCTTTGGACACCCGAGCAGCAAACACGAGCTGAAGCAAATGTTCCATCGATATTTCTTCGCTCTGGACCTTGACGGTTCCATTGAAAGTGTTACTGAGTCATGTCATACCTGCACATCCCTGAGGCACTTTCCCAACCTGGTCATTGAGCAGACAATTTCGACCTACGCCCAGGATACAGGAGCAGTTTCCTTTGCTGCTGACATTCTTAAATAGAAGAACCACCTTTAAGAGGCCATGTGCCGACATTCTTAAATACTACCGCCAATTGATCTTTGTTCTTCGGGAGACTGCCACTTCCTTCACCACCACCTGTTTTATCAACAACGAATGCAAAGCGACACAACTCGATGTCCTGACTCGTTTATGCATAGATTTATGTCCTGTTCATTGTCCCCTTATAACTGTACACACTGATCCCGCTCTTGGATTGAAAGTCATGGCCAATAGTCCCACGCTCGGCGGTTTGGGTATCTCCATAGACATTGGATGAATCAAGAACACCAATGAGGATCCCGTGGCCGAACGAGCTACTTGAGGAGCTGAGGGACAAGTTACAACTTGAAACCCCTGAAGGTTGTGCTGTTACATCTCATACCCTCACCTTTGGGACATACAGCCAGAACTCCTGCATACGCAATCGTGGCCTGTCTGCCCGTGAGATGTTATACCGATGTGATAAGTTCACCAACTTGCCCCCACCTCTGAGATGATCAGATTTCCTGAATTCCATGTCCTTACGTCCTTATTGTACAAAATGTTGAGCATTGTAATGTTTCACTTTTTTGCTAATTTGAATGATTTGATTTCATATCTAGTTGTACATTTCTAAAAACTAGCTAATGTTTCATTATCAACTGCATGTGTTCTCGATTTGGGGGTTGTTGTTAGGGAGTAAAAAGGGAGTGAGGAAGTTTTTGTCACTCTGTTCGTTTATTTGGCGGTTACAGGTGTGCATAGGTTCACATAGGTACACATGAGGGTATGACTGTGCGAAGCAGTACTACGATTCTGGGTTATTTATTCAAAAAGACGTTTTATTTTGCCCTTGCCTACTAACTCGTGAATCGTTGTTCCACAGGCTCTTGGCCAGGAATTTTTGCCTGAAGTTGATTGACAAAATTTTCCCTTTTTGACCTAGAGCGGCTCATGAAACTGGAGATGGAAGGACTCGTTTACTTCCTGCAACATGAGCTCGCACAGAACTTTCAGGTCGATGACGACATGGTCGTGGAACAGCTTCAGGCTTCCATGTCTGAACTGCGCAAGTTGAAGCTTGCTCTGCCTTCTCCAGGTAAGGGAGCACACTTTGTTTAACCCCATTATCTTTAACACTGGATCTTCCCTGCTTTTATCAATCACTGGTGGGCTCGACACAATCTGGTGTTTTTACCGCTTATTGTAGTCTAACCCTTCGGACATCAGCCCCTAGTTGCTCAAAGCTCGGATAAGCACTATCCTGTGGATAAGTTACTTATCCCGGGATAAAATTTATCCAATGGATAATGTCCGTTGTTCAAAGCCTGGATAACCTTTTCCGCTGGATAAGGTGTTGATTTTCCAGATAACTTTATCCGAGTCTCCTCTGGCCTGGATAAACGCCTTGCCCATGATTACTAAGGCGTACCTAGGTTTGTCAAATTCATAAGGTGTGGAAGGCGTCGTGGCAATCACCAACCACGCTTCTTCTTCTCATCATACGTTGCGGTGTTGGAAAATTTACTCCTGATGACCCTGATATACTCTTGTCACCTGACACAACATATCCCTTGCATTTGGTGTAAAGTTTGCCTTCCTCTTTCTCTTTTGACACTCTTCTGCCACCATTATTGTTTTGCCAGCAGACAACAGTGCAATGCATTGTGGGATACCATGTACCTGCCAAACGTTTATCCACACCTTATCCAGCAGTTAGCTATCCTACCCTTATCCACCCTTTGAACAACTGTAGTTTATCCGTCGGTTAGTTAACCCTCGGATACGAATTTTAACCAGAGGAATAGCTCTTATCCTGTGGTTAAATTATCCGAGTTTTGATGAATTGGGGCCTGGGAGTTTTTATTGTCCAACTATCTTTGTGTCCATTTTGTAAGTTTGGGTATCTATCAAAATGATTTCCACCCTTCTGTTTGACCATGCCCTCCACGACTAATTTTTCTTTTCTTTTGTACTTTTCTAGGAAAGCCTGAAGAATTTCCACAGAGGCCTTCGGGCCAACTTCCTCAGGAGACGAGCCCACCAGTCGAGCTTAATGGTACAGTGAATGGGCAACAAAAGAGTAGCAAAGCTGTTACACCAACAGCCAAGGCTGAGGGTCGAGTCTTGGCAATCAGCACTACTGCAGCAGCGACATCTCTTCGTTCTGTGGAGTCATCAGCAGTGACTCGAGGCAAGAGAAAGAAACAAATTGTGGGACATCGTTCTCCTTCAAGCCCGGAAAATGGTTTGACAAACCTGCTGGCAAATGAGAATGTGTCGCCATCGTCTCACTTTGTCCCACAGTGGAGGAAACCTGCAGAGAACGTAGACAGGTCAACTACTGCCACAGATGGTGCTTCTACTTCAAAAATGATTCCAGTCACAGACACTTTCCTGCAGAACTGGAGTACAGTTATAAGTGTGGACAATGTAGTGCGAGGGGATGATCATATTTCCGAGCGACGCACGTCGAGGCATTCGCTTTATGAAAATGTGATTGAGAGTTCTGATGGAGGCTTGAATGGTGAAAGTGAAACTTTGGTTATAGACAGTAGGCCTGTGCTTAGCTTTTCGAAAAGGCAGAGCATAGTTGGAAACGATTCTCACAACAGCGTGGAGCAATTGGGGAGGAATGCACCCTCCAAAGGTGTGGAACACGAAACTTGTTTGGTGCAAGGTTCAGTCAAGGGTTCTCATTCGCTTTGCAGCAGCCGCTCTGCTCACGGTACACCACTGCATGCTCCTGCCTTATCCTGTGAAGTAAGCAGCATGCCTGTCATTCCGATAGCAGCAGCGACGTCACCAAATAAGGGCACAAAAACAGTCAGACATAACGGAGTAATGGATTCGATAAATACGGGAACAGAAACCTTTCCCGTGATAAACCCAAAGCTTAACCAGAACTCTCAGCAATTTGCGAGTAAAGCTGAAGCAGGACTGCCTGGCGCTATCCCTTCGCACAGCAGGAGCATTGATTCGGCCCTCAAGCAGCCGTGGCCAATTATGGAAACCTCCCAGGGCTCAGGCACTGCTCAGCTTCAGGCCTCTGCCCCATGCCTGGTATTTGAAGACGGGCAGTTCTTGAGAACGGCTGAAGAAACCGTTTTGATCCCAGCAATGCCACGTGTCCGCGTGGTGACTGCTCTGGGAAACAGTGCGGTGGTATAGCAGTGGTTGTACCAAAATAGAATGGTTTGACCTTCCATCGAGGTTCACATGTGCTCGTCACATCGAGTAGATCATTTGCTTCGTCAATGACCAACGTGATCGACGTTTGCCATGACCAGTTGGAGTCGTGTCAACAAACTCTTATTACCTTTGCAGGTTCTGACTCATCTTAAAAGTGTGTGATGAGATTCAAGTGTCTTTTGAATGTTCTTGAAAACAATTCCTCAGATAGGGGTAGGGGACTGCTAGTTGTATGGTTTACAGGTAGAAGAGTGTCGAGTTGTGTTGCATGAGAGATCACTTGGTGAAATGGAAAGAATGGTGACTGACTGGGTGGCAGTGACAGTGTGGGTTGGGGGGTTAGGGAGGCAGTGTGGAGTTTGCAAAGACAATAGGATTTGAGCTATTGCTGGGATCAAACTTGGACAAAACCATCATTCCAGCTGGACCTGCTTAGTTTCTTTAAAATCAAATTAATGCACGTTGCTGACCACGCAAGTTTATGCCAGGTCTAGGTTTAGGCCACAAAAGGAGCCTTGTGTTTGAGCTGGAGCTCTTTTTGGTACCAGGACTCTTTTTCGAGGTCGAGGTGGTCTCGGCCCTTGGGTTGGATAGCCAAAGTGGTGGCATTGTGGATGTCACCTCTGCTTGTGGCAACCGTTCCTTGAACTCTTTTTTTTTTTTTTTTTTGGCAAATCTGAGGTTCTCGATTTCTTTTTTTCCACCTTCGGAATCTGAGTTACTCATTCATGTTTTTATATTCCATTTTATGTGATATTCAGTGCTTAAAGCTTCCAGGACTTAAAAAGTTTTTCTTTGTATCTATTCCTCGCTGGTGAACAGACCAGCCATCATGATTGTGTCCATTCCCCGAGTAGTATTACCCGAACAACCGTTTCGCTCACTGGGACAGTTTTTTTTTTTTTAACAATGTAAATAAATAAATATGCGTTCCTTTATTCGGTACCAGATTGAGTTTCTGGATTGCCGCTGGAAAACAACAGGGAAGATGACCGATGATGGTATGAAAGATGAATTTTTTTACAGATGTGTATTTTTGAGCAGTCGTGATTTCCACCCTTGTGTTTTTGTACGCTCCGTGTAACCTTCGCACCTGTCACCGATTTATCGTACTTGAGCATTCAAAATGACGTTTGTAAATAGACGAAGGCACGAAACCTCTTCGGATTTTTGCTATTATTGTGTGTGTATAGCAAGCCTGCACAATTCGTTATATTTGCCTCGTCGTTTGCCATTTGCTGCACGACGGTCAACTCCGTGTATCGACATAACTATGCTTCCCAATTAGCTAACCCAGTAGTTTTTGTCGTATTTTTTTTTTTTTTGTTATTATTTTTCTATCCAAGCCCGACGGTGACATGTACAGCGTTTAAATGTAAATTGAATAAGTGCCGTCGCTTTCCCAAAGCTGATGTTTTTGTTTTAGTATTTATAAGTAAATGTACTTAGAGAGGTGAGGGGAGGCAGAAGATCATGAAGTATTTCCAGTAGTTTTTGTGCTCCATCGTTTCACAAGTCTGCTTTGAACTTTAGGTTACTTGGAGTTCATCACTGGATCCTGCCTTCCTATTTTGAGGATTGCTCCTTTCTTTTTGCTTCAGGGATCATGTTTGGGGGATTGTGGGATGTTATGGGGCAGGAGGGGTGGGTGGTACTGTTCTAATTAATTATTTCAATTGATCAACCCAGTATTTAAAAAGGCTTGTTACAAGTAACTGTTCCGTATTTCGTATTTTTGTACCTTTATTTCTATGCATTTCCAGTACAACTAGAATGTGATGATGCATATTGTCTTTTTTTACGATTGCACACAAACGCAACAGTTCTCCAACTCTTGGGCACAAACCCAATTGCTCCCCCCTCCGGAAATTCTCATGGGACGTGGAAATTGATTCTGTGCTTTCAATATGCTTCTGCTCGGTCAACACTTGCAGGTTTGATAAAATCCTGAAAAATGTCTCGCTCTATCTCTCCAAAAAGACATTATGGCAAACCCTCCCATCTTCTTCCGAAACAAACTACTAGAAGATGCACAAACCTTTCGGCCTCACCATCAGCTGTGATCTTTCTTGGGCAAGCCACATGTTATATCTAAGTTGGCCTTCAAAGCCAGTCATCCTCAATCGTGCAAAGTCTTTGATTGGCACACCTGAACTTTTATCTACCTACAAGGCCTTCATCGACAGAGTACTCATTTCCCCTCTGGACTGCCCCCTGCCTCACTTCCTCAGCTTGACGTTGTGAAAACAAAGGCCTTCAATGTTATTGGAATCTCCCGCGATGAAGATGTCTATCGGTCAATCACTTTCAAGTCTACAGACAGGTCTGTGGTCTCCTTTCTGCTCTTGTATCCTCTGCCTTCTCTGTGCATTGTCTCCCCCAGATCCCACGGTGTCCTTCACGTGAAGAATATGCGAGTTATCGTCGCACCATGAACAAATTACCAATTCCTACTCTAACCGACAGAGGGAATTGCATCAGCAGCATGGCCATGCCCTCAGCCAATGACCCGACCGTGCAGACTTGTGCTGTATATGAAAGAAGAAGAACTCTCCCGAAACCCATCTCTTCAGTTTGTCCTTCCACTTCTGTGATTGAGAGTTTGCAGCTGTGTCTATCTTATTCACCCCCTGTGTCCTCCCATTGCTCTAATTCATCCCCATCACCCTTTTCTCCTAACTACAGCTCCAACTGTCTGAGACATCAAAATAGTGGCTCTTCTTATCCTTTTTCTTCTCCAGGGGTGCACTCCATCATTTTGAAGGATCAATTCAAAACTTGTGGTGTTGTTGACATTTCCCATGAGAATATTTTTGTTTTAATCCATCTTTGTCAACACTTTTGGATTTGGACGAAACTTGGTGGATGAGTTGGTCAAGTGAAATGAAGAAGGTGATTCGAGTTTGGTTCAGGTCCAGATCCACATCTGGCCTATCATTGGGCAACAAAACACAAACTGTTCAGCTTGGCAGAGGTTTGCACTCTGCCAAGTATCTCACCCAACTTACGTTGGTGTGTATTACGTCTGAGTTTTAACAGAATAACCACAGTGTAAGGATTCATGTGTGAAGACTGAGAAAAGAGAGGGAATCAAACAGGACACAGCTGTATTTATCGCGATCTTGGCAAAGGATACAGAACGACACACCTCACGGGTGCTAGTGCGGAACGCACGTCCGCTAGGACTCAACGCACATCTCACCCCCCCCCCCCCCCTTCAGAACCGGATGTTCAAACTTCCCTTTACAGTAGGCCCAGGAGACGGGTTTCTTCCATGGGCAGGTATAATTCTTCAAAGCAGAACCGTACAGCATAACAAGCACACCAATGGGCGCAGCACGTACCTAGAGTCAAAATCACCACCACGGCCACGCTTCTGTTTTCTCTTTGCACCTAAAACAAAAACAACGGAAGTGACTCAAAGAAAATGTGACAATTCAAATAACCGCGAGTTAGCAGCATTTGCTCATCTATAATAATGAAAAGCAGTGTGTGTATGCCGTCTCCTCCATAACTCCAAAACCATGAAACCGATCAGCCCCACATTTTGCGTGCATACTTCTCGACCTCCAAGGGATTGCATGAATGAACACTGGGTGTTTGGGTGTGTTTTTGAAGATCATTTACGCTAACAAGCTTACCTTTGCCTTGGTCAGCCTGCATTCAGGTCACTCAGCTTGGGTGTCTTGATTCCACCATTTTATCTGCTCAACTGAAGCATCCCTTGCTTCAGAACAGGTCGGTTTCTGTGCAATAAATCTTAATATCTATGAATGGTAATTTAGCTGATCTTCATACCTACGAATCGCTGTATTCCTGTATACGTCACAATGCTTATAATGCCAGTTTTCATGCCTTTATTTAATTTCCGCAAAGATCGAGAATCATCTCTTCACCTGAACCGAATTTCGAATTTTAACTCTGGAATTGACCTCATCACCAGTTCGACTCTTAAAAAGTGTTCATTTGTCTAATTCGGATATTGTGGGACACTCCAGGCATCTCAACAGTATTTTGGAGTGCTTGAGCTGCTTGGCGAGTGCTCTACGAGCAGCTTGATAATGGAACATCCCATGAGGTGGAACAAACCTGCTCCCTCCTCAGATTGTCTATTTTATTTATTTCCTTTCTTTAAAAGGTACATACTGTATATCGATGAATGAAGGCAACTCCTCCCCTCACCCCCTCCTCGTGCCTCGCCTTTGTTGTGCGACCTGTCACTTCCACATAAATACACGCGTATAGGAATAAAGTCCATCAGCCTCGTGTTGAAGTTCCAGCATGTTGGTTTGAGCTGTGAATTTAAAAGTCGACGAAAAACGTTTTTTTCAAATTCGATAAACATTACAGAGAAACAATCTGCTTCTGATAATTCTTCTTTTTCAAACTCGAAAAGCATTACAGAGAAACTCAGCCATGATAATTCTTCTCCCAGAGAAACAGCGTGAACATTGGTAACATAAATTGCCCAGATCTTCTTCAAACTCATGTGAAACTATTTATTCAAACTCGGAAAGCATTACAGTCCACAGGTCATCAGGTGAGGTGCTGCTGGACCGTCATTCGCAGTCTTTAACCTTGGTCCGCATTCTTAGTCCGCAGTCCTTAACCTTCATTCACAGTCCTTTAATTGATCCTTAACCATTGGTGGATAGTGCCAAAAACGATACATAGCAGGATATCTCAATATGTTATGGATGGATTTGGACGAAACTTGATGGACAGGTTGTGTGTGTGACGAGGAAGAATCGATTCGATTTTGGTGAAGATCTGAATGTGGATTCGGATATGAGAATTATTTAATTTTTAAAGTGATTCTTCACCATTGGGAGTTTGGGCCAAAAACGATACATAGCAGGATATCTCAAAATGTTATGGATGGATTTGGACGAAACTTGTTGGACAGGTTGTGTGTGTGACAAGGACGAATCGATTAGATTTTGGTGAAGATCCGGATTCAGCATGTATAATTTTTAATTGATAAGGCATGATGTGAGATTGATCGTGCCCATCTTCACTTTTGGCATCTCGAAAAGAGTTCACGCCTTATGAAGGTAAATAAGTCTCTGCATGAGTTGTTCTCTGCTGCCTGTTATATAGCGTCATCATCTTCACTACTACCTTCCATGCCATCGCAACTGTCTGACGCAGACTCTTCTTTTGTGTATACACGGTAGCTTGACCTTTGGTGATGGTCTTCAGCTGCCCCAACGTCCCTGCGTTTTCAATAGGAAGCATCCGCAGGTCCATCTTTCTTACAGAAGTTTGTCTGACTGTGACGTCAGTGCGGAGCTGAGCACACTGAACCAGACTTAGAGTTCTGTCCCTGAAGGTGTTTGTTAACCTTTTGGCAAAACATAGACTGAGCCTCAAACACTCCAGGTGAACCCTCTTGCCTTGTTGAAGCTCGTCGAGAATGTTCATGATCATCAAAGTTCCTTTGGCAGTTATTTAACCCAGAAGCTTTTAACGGGTAAATTTGCTGCGGCGTTTACAATGGTGTCGCACTTACGGGAGTTCCCCCTCTGGAAGGTCCTTTAGGGTAATGAAAACGGTCATGATTTCGGATTTCTGCTTTTCCCTCAAACTCAAAAATACAAGAGTAAACAGAAGTTCATCAATCAGAAGAGTTGATCATTCTACGTATTAATCAGTCGTGTTTTTACTCTCTGGTACATTGATTGTGATGTATTTGTAGTATTTGGTGTCCCATTAACAGCCATACCGAGTCATTGAATAATTCGATTATTTAGGTTATTTCAAATTGTTTTTTAAATGATTTCAAAATGCAGTTTTTTTGACTCAAAATAGCCGTTTCCATGGCAACTCCAGGTCAAGATGCATGGAATTCACTCAGAGGAATTGCAGGTATTTATTTGAAACCATCTACAACCTTCAAATCAATTTTATCAATGAAATGCAATCTATTTATTGGGAATATTAAAACGTGGTTTTTGCCCCAAATTTCTTATGAAGGTGTCAATGTGCAATGGTCATCACATCAAAATATGTTCCCTTGCCAAAGACTTTTCCAAAAAACCCTCTGAGGCCTTGCCACCCCAGGTGGTACTCACAAGTCAAATTTCCGCACTTGGCCCATGGACAACAGTATGTAATAAATAAATATAAATTAATCGGTAATTATATTGTTTTGTCAGGTCAGTCTTTTGGGACTGCCACAGGTAACACGTAACCCAATTACCTGCCACATGACCAGGTGGCATGGTGTCTCCTAAAAATCACCCATCCGGTTTGGACCGGTTTGGATCAAACCAAACACTTTAAAATGGTTCTAGTTTGTTATAAAAACGATTGAGAATAAAACGTTTATTTTTTAAATGTTTGTGGCCTCACTCTGGATAACTTTTTAATCGTTTTAATCACTTTGTCCCAATTCGATGTAACCGCCATTTTCTTCCTGTATCATCCTCACATATGGAGTAAAGTTTTTGCTGCTGTACTCCATGGCACGATCCTCGATTTAACAGAAGTAACAAACACGGGTGAAAACATGACCTCGGTGCACATTAGGTGCAGATGTATTGAGAACACCTGATGGTGGGTGGGAACGTATTAAACGTTGTCTATTTATTACGTATGCACGCACATGCACAATGAATGTTCGGACTCGTCCCAAAGAGTCAGACTGGGACACACACATAAGAACAGAAGTGCTGCTCACGGGAATATCGATGTTCAGAAACATATTACAAATTTAACTCTGAACCTTCAAACAAATAAATTATATCCCAACCTCAAAGAATCGTATTATTTAAATAAATTATCTACTCAAGTTGAACTCTATGACGTAAAACATCAATAATATCCCTTCAATGTAAAAATAGGTGAGGAGACTCCATTTAAAAAATTAACATTTTACATTAAAACAACTGGTGATGTTTTAAAATCGTTCCACATCTTTTGCTGATCTCAATCGTTTTGTTGTCCCGTTCCCGCGTCTCGTTCTGACGTACCTTGTCCTTTCCCACTAATTTGTGGAGTTCGCCGCCTCAGCCCCCAATCTCCTCAAAGAAACAGCGATTTCCGCTTTTCACTCATTCTTCAACCCTTCTCTGCCTGGACGCCACAATATGTTTTCTTTTTAATAGTACATATTTTCACACTTTTCTGGCTCCTTTGACAAGAACAAAAAAATGAATAAAATTGGTAATCGCTTTTGGATAAAACTTTTTTATTGTTACGAATTTACAACCTTCCTCTTACTGTTTTTCCTTCTTTCGCTCATTTATTTAACTTGCACGTCTAACCGTAAGTATTTGTTGGTAAAAGTATTTGTTTCGAATTTTTAAAGTTTACTTTTAATCACATTTTAAAATGGTCAATATTCTTTTTAATTCACCGACATTGCAGAATCTTCTTTTTCACTGCAACCTCTTTGCTGACACGGTGTTATAAATAGAACCTCCGTGTTGACTGGCACTTCTTCTTCTTCTTTCGTCTTCTTCTTTTTCGGCCCCCTATTTTTCTTCTTCTTCTTAGAGACGGCAAGCATGGCTGGTGTTTTCCCAACCAAAACAAAGAGCGCGGTCACGTGATCGGGTACGTGACGTCACGGTAAACATCGCCGTAAGTGGTTGTGTAAAATGATGACGTGGATATCCACTCGTTCCCAAGGTGTTTAGAAAGTAACTTACCATTCCTTATTTCGAGTCCAACATTGGCCCCCTTGTATTTGCAGGTGTGCATTTAAATATTTCCAGGTTGTTGTTTTTTGAACGACGGTTTTTCACCGAGACTGCTTGACCGTTAGGGAAATTTTTTGCTCAGTTACGCCCAACCGTTTCCATAGGAGCGAAAGCGGTTCTCGTCGAAAAACGTATTTACTTTCGCTTGGTGTGAAGCCTCTCGAAATACACGTTTCGGAATTCCCAATGTACGTTTGGGACAACGCGAAACACGTTCTGGACTACAAGATGGACGTGTCGGACATCCAGATGGACGTGTCGGACTACAAGATGGACGTGTCAGACTACAAGATGGACGTGTCGGACATCCAGATGGACGTGTCGGACTACAAGATGTACGTGTCGGACATCCAGATCGACGTGTCCGACTTCCAGATGGACGTGTCGGACATCCAGATCGACGTGTCCGACTTCCAGATGGACTTCAACATGGACGTTTCGGACTTCAAGATGGACGTGTCGGACCTCCAGATCGACGTGTCGAACTTCGAGATGGACGTGTCCGACTTCGAGATGGACGTGGCAGACTTCGAGATGGACGTGGCAGACTTCGAGATGGACGTGGCAGACTTCGAGATGGACGTGGCAGACTTCGAGATGGACGTGGCAGACTTCGAGATGGACGTGGCAGACTTCTAGATGGACGTGGCAGACTTCGAGATGGACGTGTCCGACTTCGAGATGGACGTGTCGAACTTCGAGATGGACGTGGCAGACTTCGAGATGGACGTGGCAGACTTCGAGATGGACGTGGCAGACTTCTAGATGGACCTTTCCAATTGCCACCAAACGGAATCGAACATATTTCGTTGGACATCGTGATTCTCATTTATCGCACACCTGGTGTAATCATAGCCAATCAAACATGGTTTGCAATAAACATCCTCTGGATACCAAAGCACGTGCCAGTTATGAATGATTGATAGTCTGGACGAGACCTTAGAATCTGCACTGTATAGGTATTGTCGACAAAGCACAGGTGAGTACAAGGAGTGCACAAAGCTCCCGCCATAATAGACGATAGGGCATGTGGTCCTAAGAGCTTGTCTTGTGGTCTCCATCTCCCGACTAAATAAAACTTATTTTATAATTAAGTTAAATATTTTTTATGAATTATCGTTCATATTCCCGCGTCATCGGTTGGAGCATTTTGTCGAATTTTAGGTTAGAATAACTAATATTTCGTCGGTAAAATAATTATCACGATCTCGATATTTATCCAATCAAATTGTACGTTTCATTTATCAACGTTGCTGCGATTTTTCATTTATGCGATTGGTCCGGAAAATATCAACATGGGCCTCATATAGCAAAAGGAGCCAATCAGCAACATCGTACGAGAGTGCTGCGGTACGGCGAATAGCGGGTCACGTGTGTAAACAGATGTTGTTTGGTGAAAAGTATCGGTGAAAATGGCATCAGTTGGTGTCAAATTTGGTGTAAAAAATAGGTGTTATGCACATGTTCCAGGTGCCGGTGGTGATATTGTGCCATTTACCGAAAAAAGGTGGAGAACGTTCTTGAGTGCTGTAGATATTTGGAGCGATTTGGTGGGAAACCAGGCCGACTTAGCGAGGTCTTTCGTCCGCGATCATGGTCTACACTGCAGCGCATGTGAAAGTGCATTGCCGGTCCCTGAAACTGGGGGTTGCCACGCAGTGTGTTACCGGTATTTCACTGATTCTACCAAGCAAAAACGTGCCCAAACTGCTAAACAGAAGCATCAGAATGTCACCCAATCATCCGGTAAGTTTAAAAGTAGCCTACAAATACATCACGAATGAGAAAATTGCATGTACAATCACGTAGGGAGGCCTATGAAATTGGGTCAGGTCAGTCCCAAATGTTGTGATTTGTGTAGTCTACATGAATCGTAAAATGTGGGACTTTTGTTTTTACATGTAGTAGATCGATGTATACACTTATGAGTTTAATATTTTGTGTTTGTTGTATACAGAACTGGATCCCTCTGCATGTTCTTCAAGCGGAGACATAGACAAACATACATCTGCTACATCTGATGCAAGACACTTGCGTTCCACTTCTAACATTGCAAAACAGCCGACTAAATCTTCTCACATCTTGCCAACAGTTTGTATCGTATGCAGGAGTGGTAAGACATTTCAGGATTCAAGAGGCAGAAAGCAGAAAGAACCATTGACGCTTTGTGAACAGATTGATGGAGGCAAGCTTCGACTAGCTGCAGAGGAAAAAGATGACAAAAATATTCTTGTTCATATCAGAGATCGTGACTGTGTAGCTATAGAAGTTAGATATCACCGGAGCTGCTACAAGGGATACACAGACTATTTGAGAAGATCTAACACTCAACATGTTCATGCAGCTACAGAACAGATATATTCTCAAGCATTTGACAGTTTTTGTAACTATACAATTGACCAGAAAATTCTGAAGAACAAAGAGATCTACCGGCTTACGTCATTGAAACGTATCTTTGATAAGGCAGTAAAAGACATTGAAGGGAAGGACTCGTCCAACTACAAAACCCATAGCCTGAAACAAAGAATCAGAAGGAGATATCCCCAGCTTTGCTTCATGCAGCCCAAAAAAAAATACCAGAGTGAACTGGTATACATTGACACCCTATCAGCTGAAGAGCTTGTAAGGGATACGGTCACCTCAGAAACAGACACAAATACAACCGACACAGATACAGCTGATGCTGAGGAGTCTCCACCTCCAGTGAAACGGCCAAAACAGTGCAACAGAAGACAGGTCGTACCTCAAATATCATCATTAAGAGAGCGTTATTCAACAGCCCTAGATCTGAAGAATGCTGTGATAGATACAACAAACTCTACAACTCTTCCCTGGCCTCCAACCTCAGGTGACTTAACCATGGATGCTGCCCGCCAGATAGTTCCAACCATGCTATACAACTTTCTTGCATGGGTTGTTGGAGCATCTGATGATACAGAGGGTGTAAACCGTGTAAAGGTTGGTGATGTGCAAGACCATCGAATATTAACCATTGCCCAGGACATCATCTACCTAGCTACTAAAGGCAAGACAATGTTACCGAAGCAGTCATCTCTAGCAATGGCGATACGGCATCTTAGTGGATCGGCACAGCTAATAGGCTTACTTAATGGTTTTGGCTATAGCATTTCGCACACGTGTTCTCGAGCATGATACTGCCTTGGCACAGCAAGAAGTCCAACGAGGTTCTAGAGCTCTTCCATCGTGCTTGCAGAAGTCTGTCTTCACAACTCTCATCTGGGACAACAATGATTTTGGGGAGCAGACACTTTCGGGAAAAGACACAACCCATAATACCAACGGCATAGCTGTGCAGCGTGCAGAGATTCATCAGGATGCAGATGCACATTCTACACTTCCACCAGTACAAGGAATGAGAAAGACAAGAAAGCGCTCACTACCAGCACCACATACAGAGGTGGTTACATTCAGTGGTGAGAAGAAGTCGTCCCCGAAGGCATTTGCTGGCAATATGAAGCTGGAAATGACACACTATGAGCCAACTTTATATCCTCACAAGAAGAAAGATGCCGCCTTCAACATTACAAAATGGCTACAGAAACGTCTTCTTCCTGCTTGGACTGGATTCGATCAGTTACTGACATCCAGCATCCCACCAAAAGCAACCATTGCATACCTTCCTGTTGTAAATGCTAGCCCAACTGATCTGAATACTGTGAATACCATCCTCCATCGAAGCATTGAAATAGCAGACCAACTGGAGCACCTGTCAGTTGTAGTAGTGATGGATCAGGCTATTTATGCCAATACATGGTTGTTAGAAGGAAGAAAATATCAGTTCAGTTTTGTTATTTTCCACGTATTCATCAACCGTGTGGTATTTAAAAAAAATAAAATCTAGTGAACCTTATTTTTGGGGACAATAATTAAAATAATAAATTTTGAACAATTCCTGTAAATGTTGGGCCATAATGAGGATCATAATTTGTAAAGAAACCATTTTAAACAGCATATCTGTTGCTCTCACTTGTTCCCCTTTAAAAGGCACTACTTGTTTGACGCATTATTTTTAGGCGGGAATTACTAATTAATGCTCCACTTTTGAGCGTGGGAACAAAGGGGATATTGATAAGACATGCAATACCTTTATTTTAAGACATAATATATGTAGTTCCAATGTGGAGACCACAAAAAGCACTTTCTGAAGGGATTTTGACTACATGCCCTATAGTCTATAACGGGGACTTCGATGGTCATGCGTATACATATAAAATATGAAGATGCCATGCATAAGAGAGTCCCATGAAAGTTTCCGTTTTCGAACGAAATGATTTCACAAAGGCCTGTTAAATAAAGCCCATTCATTGAGTCACCCTCACGTCACCCTTATCGTGACCCTCACGTCAGAAATAATTGAGAATATTCACGCATACACGGGAAATTGCCGAGATATATTTATAAAAATCGCGCCATGATGCTACACGAAAATACACCGCCTGAAATAACAGTCGGGGAAAATGTCGACATATATTAAAAATTCGCTTTTTCTTTTCCGTTAACATTTATTACTTTTACGTTTTATGACAGTCGGCACAAAAACGACATATATCTCCGTTCTTTCTTATTCCATTCAACATTATTATCCGGAAGTAAATTATGTTTCAGGAAATTACCGAGAGATATTTCTTCGTTTTTTTTTATTAGTTATGTGCGCATACACTTTAAATAGGTTTATTTGAAATCTTTAATTTTCACAATGTAATTTACTTGTCATTTGATGATTACGAGACACTTCTTCTTGAGGATCGTGACAATTCATGCGTAGCGTGGAAACTTCCATTTACAAAATGAATGCGACGGTCGATGAAGAACGCAGACTTGAACAGGATGTAGCGAGAACCGCACAGAGACCGCACGAGACGGGACAACCGCACAGGATGCTGCTGCAACAGCGGTGAGGCGGGTTGGAGAGGAGCGAGGGGTTGGAGGGAGAGGAACGAGGGGTTGGAGAGCGAGGTAACTAACTTTGTTAACTTTTGTAACTAACTTCTAACTTTGTCGTGGCCCTGACTTTGTGAAGCCCGAGGTACACCATCCTGGATGTGCAGGATCTCTGGGTCGCTCCTGCGAGATAGATCGGCGGTCTCCATGCCACAGGCTTGTCCAGAGAGAAATGTCCAGGGCTATAGAACAACATCAACTGTACAATGGGGATAAGTCATACTAGTACATTGGTAGGGGCTGAAAATGAAATGTGAAATTTGTTCTACAACGGGTCCGAGAATGCAGGACTTTGAACCATACCTCCTCCATCCGGTATCCATGAAAGGTATTATAGTTTCCAGGATAACCAACAAATCTACAAGAAGACAAAAGGCACCAAAAATGAAACATTTGGTATTTATTGTGCTGATACAACATTGTAACATGTCTGCGTCTTCACGGACCACAATCCCATCAGGTGATTTTGCCCCAAGATGGAAAAATGAATTTGGGGAATTTCTTCCTGTATCTGTGGGACTTGTGGCATCCATTCTATATTCATTCTAAAAACACCCGCACAAGCTCATCCACAAAGTACATACACAGACATGACTATTTACAGAAGCACGAATACATAAAGGGGGGTTTGGCAATTCTTCCCATACACTGTTCAATATATACTGATCACGGTGAGAAGGCAATGTACTCGTAATGAACGGGAGAGAGAATTAGTGATAACCTTAAACGGGGAGGAAAGATCAAAGTCATCAACGAGAAGTGTGTGAGACATTGACCTGCTCAAGTACTCCACAAAATAAATTTGTAAAATCTACAACTCTAATACGGTAACTGCATAACCAGAAGGGAACTCGGTAGAACACATACCTCTGCCAGGGTGAACAGTTTACGTTTTGTATTCCACTGATAAAGTGCCTTCAGAAAGTATTCACACCCCATGACTTTTTCACATTTTGTTTTGTTACAGCCTGAATTTAAAATGGATTAAATTGAGATCTTTTTTGTCACTGATATATATATATATATATGTCAAGTTGTAGATTTGTTATTGCCTAAAGTTCAGTTATAGACGTTGGTTGCTAATGTGTTATGATTTAAATGTTGTTTAAAAATGCTATTTTCATAAAGTTAATAAAGGGTTTTTGCTTCGTTTTAGTTTTGGATGAGGAAAGGCTCGCTTCGGTCGTGCTGGACAAATTGTATACGTGTGCTTTTTCGAGGCTAGATAAGGCCGGTCGTAAAACCACGCCCACATGCGCGTGATTTTGCGTAACGCTAGTAGA
This sequence comes from Myxine glutinosa, assembly GCF_964187855.1. Lineage (NCBI taxonomy): Eukaryota > Metazoa > Chordata > Myxini > Myxiniformes > Myxinidae > Myxine > Myxine glutinosa. The sequence continues at coordinate 21,117,826 of NC_136268.1, read as the reverse complement.
ATGTTTAGATTGCAGACATAAACCTATCGTTAACCATATATATTTTGTATTAATCACAGCGACGCATGACTCTGTATAAACATGCTTTGAATTACTCATGTAAACAAACCCATAAAATATATGGGTTTGTTTGGCCAAGCATGCACTCTTCTCTCTGTGAGTTACATTTCTGTTTTCTCGGAGCCCAGAGAAACATTTGGTCCGAATGATAAGGAAGGGCTGACTCCCCCGAATGACAGCGGATGACGGTGGGGGCTAGGGATAACGGTGGAAGGGACTCTCGCCAGTCGCTTTGTTCTCTCGGAGATTTTCTGATAATCGTATTCATATATAAGTGAATGAGAATCAATGCGTTTGCAGGAAGGCTTGACTTGGCATGAAGCTGGTTCTTGCTGTAGATGTCTTGTCTCCTCCGGATCTGTATAAGTTGGTTTTAATAAAGTTGCTGCGTCATTTCAGGCTATTTGTGGACTTCTTTTCCAAACGAAGAGCTGCTTCTTCACAGATGGTACCAGGAGTGGGGTCAGCACCGGACGACGGGAAACGGAGCCCGAGGGACAGGAGGAAGGCTGCCTGAGGCCGGCGCCGGCACGCGGATTTGATTAAAGGTGGGAGTTGTTTTATATCAGAGGGCTATTATTCCAAATTCGTACCTTCCTCCCTCGAGCGGTTTCAGTCTCCCTATCTCCGCGCGGCCTGCACTCGAACAGAAATTGTAAGTAAAGGCTCATTTTAGGCCTCAGAATGACGTGGCTTTGTTAAAACCAGGATAAACAAGTAAGGATACCAGTAAGGACTTAACAGTAAGCTTAAAGTTACAGTTAGCACCAGGAGGGGAAAATGAGGTCGGACAGCCATATAGGTTGAAACCAGGTGGCCAAGATTTTTCCAGGAAGGAACAGCCCAGAGACAAGATGGGGTATGCCATTGCATGCCAGGGAACGAAGGGCTGTGGCTAACTTAGAAGGGCCATAAAAACATGGCCAGTAAAAGGATTTGCGCAGGATATCGGTGAAGATAACGTTCGGTACAAGGGAAGGGGGAAAAGTGAGGTCGGACAGCCGTAAAGGTTGAGCCAGGCCGAGAACTTTCCAGGAAGGATCAGCCCAGAGCAATAAGATGGGAAGCAAGCTAATGAAAGAAGGGGAACCCCTTAAGGGAACCCCGGCATCTTTCATGTTTAAGAGGCATCATTTTGCCGCGGTAAGACCATTAAAGGACTGGGCTGTGTTAACTAAAGATTTAAATAATCCCTGGCCAGAGGACAAGTAAGTAAGCAGTTAAACAAGTAAATCAGCGAGTGATGCCGCTGGACCAGATGCCAGACCAAGACCCCCCACCCCCCCAAGCCCTGAGCCCTGTCCCAGGGCCACAGGCGCCACCTCTCCCACCCCCGCCCCTGTTCCCCCAGGGGTTAGACCCCCAGAAAACTAGACCAGCCGCCCCTCAGGTTCACCTTAGCCCGGGCAATCCTTTTAGAGGACAAGAAATTAATGGGGCGGACAGCGGGTTCGCGGCCCCAGAAGGGCTAGGAGTATTGTATTGTACCCCTCAGTGGAAGGGCTCACGGAATCGGAGAACTCACAGCCTACAATCGAGATGTGTCCCTTTAAAAAAACCATTTGAAAGAACCAGATTTGGCGGCTATGCAGGAGCGGGTGAGAACCTTGCTGGCTGAACAGCCCGGTCACGTACCGGAACTTATGCGTTTGTGGATACAAAATACAGGCGCAGATTGGCGGGACGTCTGCCACATGGGAGAGGCTGTATTGCCAGCGCGGGTGTGGGACCAGGCCAAAGTACACGCACGCTGGCCGAATGTAGCACCAACCCCGGCCCAGACCCTCGACGATTGGGGGGCCCTGGTCGACCTGTTGTTGGCCGGGGTACACATCGCACTAAGGCTAACCGACCAATTAGATGAAGCGGCCGAGCAGTGGGACATGGGCGACGATAAGAAGGCCGATGTAAAGGACGACATGTTGCAAATGCTTGCCCAGGAATCCATAAGGGCCCCCTCCCCAAAATTTGGAACCCACAAGGGCCCCCTCCCCAAAACTGGAACATACAAGGGCCCCCTCCACAGCCGCAGAATTGGGCCGTGCAAAAGGACCCCCCACCCCCCCCAAGACCTGAGCTCAGTCCCGGGGCTCTAGGCAACACCCCAACACCCCCCGCCCTGCCTTCCCTTTTTCACCTCAACCCACCCCCGTCCAACCCGTCCCAAAAAATCCTTTTCCTTGAATGAGAGACGTAACATGAATGAGCAAAGATTGTACATGAGAGTGGCTGGAGAAAGGCATGATTTGAGTCGATCTGAGTTTCGCGCAAAGTCTGGGAGACTTATATGAGTATATGAATGAGGAATGAATGTATATTGGGATGTTAATTGACGTGTGTATCTGGCCAATGTATTTGTCTGTCATCTGTTTGGGAGTTGTTTGGGAAGCGAATTGATATAAATCGGGTCAGGAAAGCACTCGGAGTGCCCTTGTCGACCTACTGTTGATATGAAGCGGTTTCTTGGAGATGGTTGCAGGATGGGCTGCTTTGTCTTTCGAGCGGCAGTCGGACGGAGATTTGGAATTTGTTGAACTAAATTCAGAATTCGAATCAATATGTGTGTTTTACTTGAATTGAAGAGTTCATTCAATGGCAGATATTGTGGATTGTATGTGTGGGATGTATCGCTGAGGCAGCTCACCTTTGGAATTGGTGTCATATAGTGCATTTTGGGTCAGAGAGGTCAAGCGTCGGAGATCCTGTTTTTTTTGCGATGTTTACGAGCTAGGGATGAGTTCTGACAGCTCACTGTTATGACGGCCCTCATTCGAGAGCGGCGCGCAGTTTTGGTTGCCACGGCTACGAGCCTCGCAGGAAACCGCGAGGCGGGAGTGTTGGGATTCGTGTGGAGGCACGAGGGTGCGCGCCAGGACGGGGGGCGGCGTGGCGTCGTCGCGTTGAGATGGTTGTGCCAGGTCGATCGGCGATCTCTGAATTTAAATCGGATTTTTGTCATGTGTGTTGTGAAATTAACGTCTATCCGAGAATCCTGGCGATGTTCGTTTAATTAAAGTGTGGTACAAACCTGTGTTTCCGCCGTGCGGCTCCGTGGAAGTTTGGGTAGAGGGATATTGTGCGTTCGGGCAGGAGCCGAGCGAGCCGCGAGTCACGGGTGTGCTGTATGAGATTTGCTCAGAGTGCCGGCGATAACTCGCCCACTCTCAGAGGAGGATGTGTGCCCAAATGCATTGTGGGTCATTTCGACTTTGCTGGATGTCGGACGTTCATGTCAGTATCTTGTCAGAATCTTCTTCTTCATGTCATGTCCTTCATCCTTCATCTTCTTGTCCTTCATCTTCATGTCAGAATTAGACATGAGTCATGAGCCATGTCAGAATAGTGGGCACCTGCGACATACATGCCATGCAATGTCACAAAAGGAATACGTTATTTAAAATGGATTTATATAAGGGGAAGAAACGATTTCCAAACTAAATTCGATTTCTAGAATGATTTTCTAAACGCTAAAATAAACGATTTCAAGACAGAGTAATTAATTTCCGGTGACAAGTTCCAACAGGAAGTCTTGTTCATACAGTAACAGTAAGTGAGGTACAGTGCGGAGTGGCGGCTGGAAGATGCATCGAAGGATTTGTGTTGATCGATGCGCCGGACAAAGGGTTTGCTGGCGAGCGATGCTGGTAAAGTTAAGTTATTAAAATTCAATAATTTGAGCAGAAATGTCACGTTTTCAACAGAACGCTTATCCGAGGAAAGAGGAATATCGAGGTTTCAACTGTCGGTATGTGGTGTGGCTGGTGCCAAGGTGTGCGGTGGTCAGGTGTGTAACGAAGCCATTTGTCCAGTGTCAGGAGTGGGATGGGAGCGGAATGAGTGTACTTGGGAGGATATTGTTCCAGGTACAAGACAAGATGCTCTTGCAATGACGGGGGGCAAGGAGACACCTAGATGTGCGAATAAGGTACGTCGAATGGTTGTCGGAGGTTGTGGTTTCATTGCTGTCTGTTCTGTGGAGTTATATTTCTGAGGCATGGATTTCAAGGAGGAAGTGTGTGCCCCGAGAAGATTGTGGGTCGCAGATTGGGCACTCTGGGTGGACACGGGGGTTGCAGTTGTGTGGGCGCGAGGAGGTTTGTTGATGAAGCGTTGTGCGAACGAGGAGGGATGTGCGAAAGGTGTGCACCAGGTAGAGAGGTGCTGCATTGTAAAGCACGCCTCGTACGGACGTTCCTGGGCGGATTGTGACGGTTGTTGGATTCGTAGAAGTTAGCATTATGCTATGTAGAGCCACATTAATGGTCATTTGTCCATTGTCGCCGGACTTGCATTACTTGTGGGATAATAAAGCGCTGGTTACCCCAATTTGAAGTTTGACCTTTCGAAGTTTATTTGACCTTTGTTCGAGATATGTAAGGGTAAGAGGTCAGAGGCAATTCACTAACCTTGGAAGAACGACAGGCGGAGTCAGTCTACAGGGTGTTGCTTTAACGACAGGATATAGAACTTAAATCTGGAGAGAATATCGGGACATATATTGTTGGATAAAACTGAAATCATGTACGTAATTAATGAACAGAGAATATCGAGTTCTGTTTTTGTTAATTTTGTTATTGTTAATTGTTAATGGAGGTTAACGGTGGTTTGTTTGTGTTAATTCTAGTTGAAACTCTAGCTGAAGTAATTTTCGTTTATTTTTATTATTTTATTGATTTTTTGATTTGATTTGAGATTTGAGATGATTGATTTTTATTAATTTTATAATTTTATTTTTATTGATGTTGGAAACAGGTAATGGGATGCTGAGAGAAGGATTGAATTTAATTTGAATTGGACTGGATTAAATGGGATTGAATTTAAAAATTGAATATTGGATAAAATTGGATCCACTTGAAAAAAAGTGGATTAGGAAATTGGAGAAAAGGTGTTCTATGAAACTATGAATTGAATGAATTTAATCTATGAATTGGAGACCTGTAGACCAGGCGTTCCCAGGAGACTTGTGGACCAGGTGTTCCACCAGAGGAAAAAGACCAGGTGTTCGTGGAGCACTTCACCTGCAAGAACGCCTTGGAACCAAGGTGGAAGGGACCAGTCCAGGTGTTGCTGACTACACCAACGGCAGTCTTTTGCGAGGGCAAGACTTCGTGGATCCACGCCACGCACTGTAAGTTGGCCATACAAGCACCAGACACTAAAAGTAGTGGGCTCAAACTCTTGGGATCGCCATAGATTAAAGAAGTTGTAAAATTTAATTTCCATTGGGAGTTGTTTATTCTGATTTAACACTGAAATATATTAATGTTGATTAATGCATAAATGAAGGGGGCAAGTACAAAGATGCATAGAAGGAGTGTCTTTGAGGGGTTGGGAGTTGGGAGCCTATGGGAAAAGGTGTTTGGTTTCTTCTTCCCAGGAGCGGGCACAGTCATGGATAGTTTCCGGATAGACAAATTGGCTTTGGCCCTAGAAAAGGTGGCAAACGACACCGCTACGGCTCATGACATACTATTGGATCGATCGGATCGCGCGCGAAAATTCTTATACATTTAGCTGGCTCACTGACTGGTTCCAGGGATGGACGGGCACCATAGTGAAGTGGTTATTGACCGCACTGGCTGTGATAATCGGGGTAGTAATTTGGGGGGCACTAATGAAATCTCGAGTCCTCCTCTGTATAAGAAAGTATTTTACAGGATGGAAAGTGAAGAAGCCGCCGACAACGACTATGGCTCTGACCACAGAGGCCGTCGACCTGAACGGGTCCTTCAACAAGGCAGTTGCGACCGGCGCTCCAGAAAATTGCATTGAATTTTGTAATGACTGTGATACTTGTGCGGATCCCATGTGGGAACTGGCTGCTGCCTGTAACGGTGTATGTGATGACTGTGATACTTGTGCTATAAACCCCTTGCGTGTACTGGCTAACGCTGCTTATGTATTACAAGCTGACAGCTGCACGCCCCCTTCCGACCCAACTATGGATCTGATTGCGACACTGGGTCTGGCGGTCGAGGGACCCGACGCGGATGTCCTAGACCCGCAAGCCGACCAGGCGCCCATGGGAGACTTTGACATAAAGGAAGTCCCTCTCTTTTCTTCCAAATGTTTTAAGTTCAAATGCTTCAAGTGAATCGGATTTTTACGCTCTGTACCCTGATCAGGAAATTGAGACACAAGATACTGACGACATTTTGTATTCCCCAGAACAGCAGCACGTGAGGGACCTCATGGGCATGATCGTTGATTAACTTCGAAGATCTGCAAGGACTGGGTCTGCAAAGGGTGGGGGGAGCAAGTTCCGCAGGGGAGGTGGTGGCCCTCTGGCGGAGCAGAACCTCATCTGGACCAGACACCTTCGTTGTGGATCCGAAACGTTAATGGACTTTCATGTTCTGAGCCCTCAGGCTCCAAGCACGCACCACACGACACGTTCGCCAAATGCACGGGCGAGGCGCTTTGGGCGCACGATATGCCCTTGGGAGATACCCGCATTACACAATTATTTTTCAATAAAGCCCGATGTGGCACGTTGTCTCTTAAGATACTTTGTCTCGACGAGACAAGAGGAAGGAATGTCAAGTTGTAGATTTGTTATTGCCTAAAGTTCAGTTATAGACGTTGGTTGCTAATGTGTTATGATTTAAATGTTGTTTAAAAATGCTATTTTCATAAAGTTAATAAAGGGTTTTTGCTTCGTTTTAGTTTTGGATGAGGAAAGGCTCGCTTCGGTCGTGCTGGACAAATTGTATACGTGTGCTTTTTCGAGGCTAGATAAGGCCGGTCGTAAAACCACGCCCACATGCGCGTGATTTTGCGTAACGCTAGTAGAATGTTTAGATTGCAGACATAAACCTATCGTTAACCATATATATTTTGTATTAATCACAGCGACGCATGACTCTGTATAAACATGCTTTGAATTACTCATGTAAACAAACCCATAAAATATATGGGTTTGTTTGGCCAAGCATGCACTCTTCTCTCTGTGAGTTACATTTCTGTTTTCTCGGAGCCCAGAGAAACATTTGGTCCGAATGATAAGGAAGGGCTGACTCCCCCGAATGACAGCGGATGACGGTGGGGGCTAGGGATAACGGTGGAAGGGACTCTCGCCAGTCGCTTTGTTCTCTCGGAGATTTTCTGATAATCGTATTCATATATAAGTGAATGAGAATCAATGCGTTTGCAGGAAGGCTTGACTTGGCATGAAGCTGGTTCTTGCTGTAGATGTCTTGTCTCCTCCGGATCTGTATAAGTTGGTTTTAATAAAGTTGCTGCGTCATTTCAGGCTATTTGTGGACTTCTTTTCCAAACGAAGAGCTGCTTCTTCACATATATATACATTATTATCCTCCATAATGTCAAAGTGGAATTTTTAATTTAAAAATTGCTGCAAAATAATTTAAAATGAAATACAGAAATATCTAATTCACCCAAGTATTCAACCCCCTGAGTCAATACTTCATAGAAGCTCCTTTGGCAGCAAAAACAGCTTCGAGTCTTCTTGGGTATGTCTGTATCAGGTTTGCACACATCTAGATTTGGGTAGTTTCGTCCTTGCAGATTTGCTCAAGCTTTGTCAAGTTAGATGAGGAGCATTGGTGAACAGCAATCTTCAAGTCTTTCCACAGGTTCTCAATATAATTCAAGTCTGAACTTTGCCTGGGTCACTCATGGACTTTCCAATTTTTATTCTGTAGCCATGCCAGTGTTGCTTTGGCTGTATGGTTATGGACTCGTTGTCCTGTTGGAACGTTAATCTTTGCCGCAGTATAATGTCTTGAACTCTGAAGCAGGTTCTCCTCAAGGATTTGCCTGTACTTGGCTCCATTCATTTTTCCCTCTATCCTTCCAAGTCTCCCACTCCCTGCTGCTGAAAAGCATCCCCATAGCATGATGCTGCCCTCACCATGCTTCACTGTTGGGATGGTGTTGGATGGGTGATGAGCTGTGCTTGGTTTCTGCCAAAAGCAGCACATTACATTCATGCGAAAGAGTTCAATTTTCATCTCATCAGACCACAGAATCTTTTGCCTCATGCTCTGAGTCTTTCACCTGCCTTTTTGCAAACTCCAGGCGTGTTGTCATGTTGTCCATTTTCTCAGGAATAACTTCCGTCTGGCCACTCTCCTGTAAAGCCTAGATTTGCGAACGGCTGCAGAGAGTGTTATCCTTCCAGCAGGTTCTCCCATCACAGCCAAGGAACTCTGTAGTTCTGTCAGAGTAGTCATTGGGTTCTTGGTCACCTCCCTGACCAATGTCCTTCTTGCCCGGTAGTTCAGCTTGGTCGGGTGGTCGGCTCTAGGAAGAGTCTCGGTAGTTCCATATTCTTTCCATTTCCTAATCATGGAGCTCATTGTGCTCTTTGGAACTTTCAACACTGGAAATTGTTTTATACCCTTCCCCAGATCTATGCTTCATTCCTCCTCACAATTCTATCTCTGAGTTATATGGACAGTTCTTTGGACTTAATCGCAGAGTTTCTGCTCTGACGTGCACTGTCAATTGAGGGACGTTATATGGAAAGGTGTATTGTCCAATCAATTGAATTGGCCACAAATTGACTCCAATCAAGTTGTAGAGACATCCCAAGGATGATCACAGGAAATTGGATGCACGTGAGCTCAACTTGGAGTGTCATAGCAAAGGGGTTGAATACCTATTGACTCAAAACATTTCTGCTTCGCACTCAAGACATTTCTGACTCAAGACAAGACAAGATTTGTAAAAAATTCCAAAAAAAAAATTTCCACTTTGAAATTATGGGGTAAAATGTTTAGATCAGTAACAAAAAAAATCTCAATTCAATACATTTTAAATTCAGGCTGTAACACACAAAAAAATGTGAAAAAGTGAAGCGATGTGAATACTTTCTGAAGGCACTGATAGGCCGGATCTGGATCCGTACCTCAACCAAAATGGAATCGGATTGTTCTTGTCATCTACCCAACTCATCCATCAGGTTTCGTCCAAATCCGTCAACAACGTTTTGAGATATCCTGCTATATATAGTTTTTGGCCCTATCTCTCAGTGGTGAAGAATCACTAAAAATTCTCGTGGGCGGATTCAGATCCGGATCTTCACCAAAATCTAGTGATACCGACCTCGTCACACACCCAACCTCTCCAACAAATTTCGTCCAAATCCGTGCACAACTTTTTGAGTTTACCTGGTCACAGACAGACAAACAGGGGTGAAAACATAACCTCTGTCCACCTTAATGGCGGAGGTAATCAATCATCTTACCTCCCTTTGAAGAAGGCCACTTATATATGGGCTGAAAAGAAATTTAAAAACTGAAAAATGAAAATATTTGCGGCCAAAGCATCTTCAAATTCTGTTTGAGTCTTGTGCATTTCTGTGTTGAGATGGGTGGGAGAAGAAAAGCAGGATGAGTTATTACTGTAACACACAATGTTCATAATCCTACATCTCGAAGAATAACTCGACTGTCGGCAATGGTTCTGTGGTTGTGAGGACGCAGGAAAAGGGTTTAAGTTTCTCGACTCCAAGTCGGTCTCAGGAGAATGAGCATGTCATCATTGGATCGTTAATTCACAGCCGATAGATGGTTAGTTTGGCCAGAAGCTGGAGGATAGGCATGATTGGCACTTGGTGTTACATATTTGGTGTGACGTATGGGCGGTGTCCGGGTTGGTGGTGACTGGGGTGGGTAAGGCGAAGGAGGGGGGGGGGGGACCTTTCTTGCAGTAAATGATTGGAGGTGGTTCATCGATGGGATTTGGTAAAAGAGTTGAGAAGAGGAACAGAAACTCTGCATAATTTATCGGAGGGCGAGAATTCGTTGAAGATGGTTGGTTGGTCGTGTTAGGAGGGTCGGTCTATGGCAGATGCGGGTGTTAGTGGGGATGTGGCAGGTGCAAACGGTTTGGGGGTGCAGACGATGGTCGGGGTGCTGGTGAGGTTGCGATTGGTTTGGTTGATGTTGGAGGTGCTGCAAGTATGGGCACCAATGGGGGTGCTTTGGGTACGTTGGAGGATTGTGGTGTGGCAGAAACACGTGGTGGTGGGCATTGGATGGACTTGGAAGGGAGGGAGACCAGGGAGATCAGGGAGATCATTTGGGGGGGGGGGGGGGGGGAAGAGGTGGGGCTTTTGGGGTTTGTGAACTCTATTTTTATTATTATTATTATTTTATTTTTTTGTATACAAGATCGAGGCTCGTGAAAGAGCTAACATTAATCACACAAAAAGTCAACCGACACATAAAACACAAAATAAGGGGAGCGGAACGCTAGATGGGGAGAGAGGGGGAAGGACACAAACACAACATTTGAGAGCAACACACCGAGAGAGATGTGGGAGGGGGAGGGCTTGGGGGGAGGTGGTAGAGGTTTCAAACATATCAACACTGCAAGGACTTCCAGGAAAGAAGTTGGAATTTCAGAAAAAAAAAGTGTATCTGGGGTGAAAATTAGCGGGGGTAGAAAAGATCAAGGTTTTCGATGGGGGAAGATAGGAGATGGTGGTGAACAGCTGTTTTAAAGACCTGGAGGGAGGAGTGGGATTGATAAGAGTGGGGGAGTTTGTTTCAGATGCGGGAGAAAAGAGGAATTGAAGGAGTGAAGGTGAGCAGAGAGTCTTGATTTTGGCAGTTTAACCATAAGAGGGATGCAGGCAGATCTTGTGCGACCTGTCGGAATATTTGGGGGACAGAGCCCAGAGAGAGCTGGGGGAGCAAGGCCGGAGAGGAGTCGGTAGAAGACAGAAAGTCCACCAACCTGCCTGCGGTGAGTGAGTGAAAGGCCCTCGGAGGTAGCTTCATCGCAGGAGATTCCAATGATTCTGAAAGCTTTGGTTTCAACAGCGTGAACCCGAGCTAGGTGTGAGGCAGGAGCACCGGCCCAGAAGGGGGAACAGTATTCCATTGAGCTGCGGATGAAAGCCTTGTACGTGGCGAGGAGCTCAGGTGTGCCAAGGAAGGACTTCACACGATGGAGGATGCCCATTCGGCGACTGAGCATCCTCCGTCGCAGGCAGGGATTGAAAATTTTGTGGCAGGGATTGAAACAATATGATTTTGTGTTGTTTGAGAGGGGTGGAAGTGAGGGAGATTGATGGACTATTGGACGACATTGTGTCAGGTCATGGTGGAGGAACATTAGTCATGGTGCGTGTGTAACATCAATGTGGGGAGAATATATTGAGATGACTTGAAGACGAGCTACGAATTATTTGAAGCCATACAACATGCAATCCTTGCTACAATATCCAACAAAACAAAATCCCTGTATCTACCATGAATGCACCCATTACCATGATCAAGTCTCTGATTGTTGCATCTTTGCTGTCTGTCATCTTTGATAGACATCCATTTCTACCCTCACCCCTCCATTGCCCCATCCCTTTTCCCCTCCTGCACTCACCTCCACAGACCTTTTAATTATAATCTTTTTTGCCAAAATATATCCATCAAGGCCCCAAATTCAATGCACCCCCAGCCATACAAGGATGTGCAGGAACTTGGGCACAAGAGGAGGCCATTTTGTCCATCAAACCTGCAGCACATCAACACATCCGACTGTATCAACTAAAGGAATTATCTTTGGGTATGTATGTGTGTATGTCTGAAAATCATAGCAAAAACACAGCGAGGCCAATATTCACCAAGCTTTGCAATGTGATGGGGGTACCCAAGGTCAGGTCATGCGAATACAACCGCCAAACAAACTCTCCCTCCCCCCCCCCCCATTCCTCCCCCCCCCCCGACTCGCGCAGGAGGAGGAGAAGACAACTTACTATTTTCGCTAGTACGCATGGCATAATGCAAGTGGATTACTGACCGCTAACGGAGACAAGGGAGAGTCCTAGCCACAGCAAAATATATATTTCTCCACCTCCCGTAACCCCTGCCCCACCCCCCTCCCCTACCCCCACCAAATCCCCCAGGCTGCTCCCAAAGGGAGCGGGTGTTTCTGGGTAATTAGAAGCATCAGTCTGTCTACTTCATTTCACTAGGGATGGGTGAGGAGGCATGGATGGAACAGTGGGGCAGCACAGGGACATCAACATGGTGTGTATATTCTTCATTCTGTATTTTCTTTACTTTCTTGGATTTTTTGAGGGGGGGGGGGGGTAGGTGATATAGAGGGTTTATGGGGTGAGGATTAAAAAAAAAAACACACTGACAGCACATTCACTTTTTCACAATAACTTCTCTCCCTCTCCTTCTCCTTCTCATTCTTCCTCGCACTCTCCCTCATCTCCCTCTCATCCCACCTTCTCCCTCTCCTCTCCCTCTCTCTCACCCCCTCCTCTCTCTCTCTCACCCCCTCCTCTCTCTCTCTCACCCCCTCCTCCCTCTCTCTCTCTCCCTCTCCTCTCTCTCTCCACCTCTCCTCTTCTCTCCCTCTCCTCTCTTCCCCTCACTCTCTCTCCTCTTCCTCTCCCTCTCTCCTCTTTCTCTCTCCTATCCCTCTCCTCTCCTCTCCCTCTCTCTCTCTCTCCATCTCCCTCTTCCTGTCCCCTTCCTCTCCTCTCCCTCTCCTCTCTCTCCCCCCCCTCCTCTCCTCTCTCTCTCCCCCTCCTCTCCTCTCTCTCTCCTTTTCCTCTCCTTTCCCTCTCCTCTCTCTCTCCCCTTCCTCTCCTCTCACTCTCTCTCTCCTCTCTCTATCTCCCTCTCCCTCTCCTCTCCCCTCTCTCTCCTTTTCCTCTCCTTTTCCTCTCCTCTCTCTCTCCTCTCCCTCTCTCTCTCCCCTCCCTCTCTCCTCTTTCTCTCTCCCCTTCCTCTCCTATCCCTCTCCTCTCCTCTCCCTCTCTCTCTCTCTCTCTCTCCCCTTCCTCTCCTCTCCCTCTCCTCTCTCCCCCCCCTCCTCTCTCCCCCCCCCTCCTCTCCTCTCTCTCCTTTTCCTCTCCTTTTGTCTCTCTCCCCTTCCTCTCCTTTTCCTCTCCTTTCGCTCTCCTCTGATTGAACACTCCTGCAAACCTTATATTTAATGATAAATAAATAAACTTATGACTGTGAATATAACTGGTGCGGTGACTCGGGGGTTCCAATGTGCGCTACAAACCCCATTTGTTGAATTTCTCAGCCAAGAAGGTGTAGAATATTCCCAGAATATTTGCTATGACCAGCATAACCAGGGACGTCAACATTTTGGCAATGTTCCCATTCTGTATCAGCAGGGTTGGGGTAAGATGGGAAGGGTAGGGGATGGAGAGGAGTGAATGACTACACAGAACATCACATTTATCATTCGCGCGGAACATCAAGTAGGCCATATACACTCAGCTCGTGCTGTCAATGTGTGAAAGTATTTTTTTTGCAAGAAGATTTATTTTGCCTTAAACAGTGTTCAATATGTCGTCGTCACGATGACCACCTTTCCATTTATCCATTTTGCCAAAACGATTTCTCTGAGAAAACAATACACCGTGACCATTGCCTTCCCAATTACAAACGACCTCGGTGACTGTTTTCCACAAACTGCAGTGCATAAGTGACAAAATCGAATGAATACTATTTCACTATTCCAGGTACTGTATCATGGCTCTTTGGAGTGGTGGGGAAAAGGAAAAAACAGGGTCTCTGTGGGAGCTGGTCTTTCATTTTGAAAGATGTAATTTAATGTAAAACTTGTAATTTACGAGGTTCTGTATTTTATTTTAAAAGCACACCAAAAGCCCAGCTAGCTCAATGCATGGCATCATAGGCGTAGTGATGGCGGGGTGGACGGGGCGATCGCCCTGAGCGCGAACATAGATGGGGCACCAAATGGCGTTTTCATGCTCTGAACCATATATTAATTACAATACAACGAACTCGTGAGAGCATGAGACGTAACTTTCAAAAGCACGTTTTACATTTTAAACTCAGTGCTACGTCTACGTGTCAGTGTATTATGTGATGTTTAAAAAAAATTCCATGCGGTTTAACATTTTTACGGCACGGCATTTTACGGCATTTTACGGCACGGCATTTTACGGCACGCCATGCACAATCGCCATGCCCATCGGGCAGAGCCGTCTAGAACAGTGTTTGTCCGTCTGTATGTATGTCCCCTCAAACGTATACCAATCAGAGCTGAGAATCTGGTCACATGACAGGGTGATGTGATTACGTCTGATGTCATTACAGCGGTGCTGCGGCTGACTCTCCACACACCGCCATTTTGATTTATATGCCGTTCAGGCCGATCATATTGTCGAACCTGTGATATATCACAATCGCCATGCTCTACCTTTACGTTTTTCATTTAGTGTGAAACACAAACAAACCGATTGTTAAAATGGTCATCAAATATCGAAAGCATCGGCGTTACGTCCCTTCCAACAATACGGTACATGTAGGCCTTAAGCTTCATGCCTCAGTGCCTCACGGTCCGCTTCGGACAAATTAAACCCAGGTTTCTTAATACAGTGGTATCGTTTCAGTAGTATCATTTTTTTATTTTTTTTGTATACTGAATCGAGGCTCGTGAAAGAGCTAACATTTATTTCACAAACAAATCAACCAGACAAACAAAATATACAAAAAGAGGGAGCGGAAGACAAGATGGGGAGAGAAAGGAAAGCACACAACCACAACATTTGAGAGCAGGGAGAAGTGTGGGAGGGAGAGGGCTTGGGGGGAGGAGGCGTGGGAAGGGGGGGGGGGGGGGGGGGGGAGAGGTATAAAACACAAGGGGACCGACATTAGCGGGTCCCATGTGTGTGTTCCATGTTAAATGTGTTTGTTCCATGTTAAATGTGTGTTCCATGTTAAATGTGTGTGTGTCCCATGTTAAATGTGTGTGTTACACGGTGTGTTCCGTGTTAAATGTGTGTTCCGTGTTAAATGTGTGTGTTACACGGTGTGTGTTCCCTGTTAAATGTGTGTGTTACACGGTGTTCCCTGTTAAATGTGTGTGTTACACGGTGTGTTCCGTGTTAAATGTCAAATGTTGATTCGAGAGGGAATTGGATTCGACTAAAAATCTGTGCAAAAAATTTTCTTCCCTGGAATTTCTGCATTTTTGCAATGGAATATTTTCCGCGATCTTGATTTGTTATTTTAATCAAGTGTCAAACAATGTTAACCACGAACAATGTTAACCACAAACAATATGAACCACAACCAATGTTAACCACAAACAATGTTAACCACAAACAATGTTAACCACAAACAATGTTAACCACAAACAATATTAACCACAAACTTTGTTATCTTTACATTAAAGTCGCGTCAGTTTTTTCGATTGTCCGTCCGTTACGCTGCGTCATTACGTCGATGACGTAATTACGGTGAACGGCGGTAACTCCACCGACCGCCCTTTTAATTTATCTGCCGTTTCAGCCAAACCTGTAATACTTCACAATCATCGTGCTCCACCTTGACGTTTTTCATTCAGTGTGAAACACAAACAAAGCGATTGTTAAAATAATCATCAAATATCGAAACTATCGACGTTTGGAAATAATGTTTGGAAAAGTTCGGAAGTTTGCTGTTTGGAAATGTTCGGAAGTTTGCTGTTTGGAAATGTTCGGAAGTTCGCTGTTTGGAAATGTTCGGAAGTTCGCTGTTTGGAAAAGTTCGGAAGCTCGCTGTTTGGAAATGTTCGGAAGTTCGCTGTTTGGAAAAGTTCGGAAGTTCGCTGTTTGGAAATGTTCGGAAGTTTGCAGTTTGGAAAAGTTCGGAAGTTCGCTGTTTGGAAATGTTCGGAAGTTTGCTGTTTGGAAAAGTTCGGAAGTTCGCTGTTTGGAAATGTTCGGAAGTTCGCTGTTTGGAAAAGTTCGGAAGTTCGCTGTTTGGAAATGTTCGGAAGTTTGCTGTTTGGAAATGTTCGGAAGTTTGCTGTTTGGAAATGTTCGGAAGTTCGCTGTTTGGAAAAGTTCGGAAGTTTGCTGTTTGGAAATGTTCGAAAGTTTGCTGTTTGGAAAAGTTCGGTAGTTCGCTGTTTGGAAATGTTCGGAAGTTCGCTGTTTGGAAAAGTTCGGAAGTTCGCTGTTTGGAAATGTTCGGAAGTTTGCTGTTTGGAAATGTTCGGAAGTTTGCTGTTTGGAAATGTTCGAAAGTTTGCTGTTTGGAAATGTTCGGAAGTTTGCTGTTTGGAAATGTTCGGAAGTTTGCTGTTTGGAAATGTTCGGAAGTTCGCTGTTTGGAAAAGTTCGGAAGTTTGCTGTTTGGAAATGTTCGAAAGTTTGCTGTTTTGAAATGTTCGGAAGTTTGCTGTTTGGAAAAGTTCGGAAGTTCGCTGTTTGGAAATGTTCGGAAGTTTGCTGTTTGGAAATGTTCGAAAGTTTGCTGTTTGGAAATGTTCGGAAGTTTGCTGTTTGGAAAAGTTCGGAAGTTTGCTGTTTGGAAATGTTCACCCAGATTCGAACATGGCAGCAGGTCGCATGTAAAACTAGACCGGGCCTCGGTGGAGCGCGTCCCTCTGCCAGGCTGAACAGTTTACGTTTTGTATCCACTGACAGGTCGGATCTGGACCTGGACCTGAACTCAAAGCTAATCGGCTTGTTCTTGTCACTTACCAAACTCGTCCACCAAGTTTTGTCCGAAATCATCCACACCTTTTTGAAATATCATGCTGCATATCGTTTGGTCCAATCACTCAATGGTGAAGAATCGCTTAAAATTTTCAAAAATTCTCGTATCCGGATTCGGATCTTCACCAAAATCGAATCGATTCGACCTCATCACACACTCAACCTGTCCACAAATCTTTGTCCGAATCTGGCCCTAAACTTTTGAGATATCCTGTTCACAAACAGACACAGACCTCCATCCACCTTCAATGGCAGAGGCAGCAAGTCCTGGCGAGGGTGTGCAACCATTGATTGCTCTTTCTCGTTCTGTATATTTTTGAACGGATGGAAATGTGTTTATCCAAAATGGTTGAGCAAAAGTATACAATGGACCACACGACCCTGGAACACAGCTCAACGTTGGTGGGTGGGCATCACGAAAATGCACCCTGCCCTCAGCTGGCTCACCCAAGAAGGTTCAGTGAGGCTGCCTCTGCTCAACCCTTACCCCATCTCACAGGATGTAAGGAGGAGTATGACCCGGAGTGAACTCTGCAGACGTGTGAAGTCACATGAGATCACCAGCCAAGGGAAGGGAAGACATGGCCCCGAGTGCCACGATCCACCACCATGAGAACAACACCCCTTGCCCTCACCATATCCACTGACCTTGGTCGTTGTGCTCACCCCAACCACTGACGGGAACCTCAAGGACCCATAAAATTCATGCTGGACCAAAGAGTAAAACTTAGGGGAAGGAATCCAGCAATTTAGAGAGCTCGACCCTGCACGGGGGTGTGCGAGGCCCACAGTCCGCAATGGGTGTGACTTTGCCCGGCTGACGGAATTGTTTCCCAAGGGCACCGGGTGTTTCGCCATGGCCTCTCCTCCCGTGCATGTGATCCGCTCTCGCCCTCATGGATCTTTAGGTCCTACAATCGCCGGTCGAGACCTACCAAATCGCCCAAACGTCCAAACTCTATTCAAACATCACGGTCGGATCCATTAAAGGAACCCGCTTTGCTTTCCGTCTTGTGCGCAAGTGGTCAGGAGTACAATGTTACTTGAACCCCGGCCCATCAAATGCAGACTGAATTCACTAGAACACCACTCAGTAGAGAGCATACCTCCGCTAGGTGGACAATTTACGTTTTGTATCCGAGAGTAGACCAGAAAATAACAATACAGAATCATATACACAACGAATTAAGGTAAGCACCCCCTAATATATATTCTTTGTGTATATGTATACATTGGCATATATTCTAAGGTATGTGAGATCAAATAATGATTGGTATGACATTAGCAATTATCCATTGATGAAATTGAGTGATCAAAGTGAAAAAAAGTGATTGGTTGAGTCAGTGATCCGATCACGTGGGTCCTACACACGTTATTGACGCAAAGATCGCTAGAGGTCTTCTCAGAACAATGACTGTACGTTAGAAAACATAAACGTCATCCACACTGTCCGTGATGGACCTATAGCTCCATACTTAAATTGAGGTGAAAATATGCCTAAAATTCCCAAAAAATTTCACCTTAAATTATTCAGAATAAAATATTGAAAACGGCATGATTGTTATGTTTTTATGTGACCATAATATCACTTCTCCAGAAAATATAGCAATATCATGGGTATATTACACTGTTTTGACGACAACAAACTTGTAATGTGCGAGGTTGTAAAAAAACGGGGGGGGGTGCTTAACTTAATTCTTTGTGTATATTTAATCAAAATCATCCGTCCACAACTTTTTGAGATTTCCTGCTGTACATCGTTTTTGGCCCAATCTCGCAATGGTGAAGTATCACTTAAAACATTCTAGTAGCCGAATCCGAATCCGGATCTTCACCAAAATCTAATCATTTCGTCTTTGTCACATACACTACCCCACTGCCAAATTTCGTCCGAATCCGTCCACAACTTTTTGAGATATCGTGTTCACAAACAGACAAACAGGGGTAAAAACATAACCCCCTTCCACCTTTGGTGGCGGAGGTAAGAAAGAAAGAACACTCTTCACGATTTGACCGAATCATTTACAAGTGCAATCTTAGACGAAAGTACTTTCACCAAGGATGGAGCGGGTCAAGACCCAATGCATGTAAAAGATTTCATTGATAAGTTACATTGATTTGTTTTGCAATATTTGTCAACACGTGTATGTTTAACTTTCATTTAAATCAATGGGAAATTCCCATAACAGGTGAATAACCACTATTGACGTTATTTACTTCGTTATTAACTATAATTTGCACCCCACGTCCACTCTTGGTCCAATATTCCCCAGTAACATCTCACAAGAACCGAATTGATCATCTTCCTCGTCCGTTCAATAACAAGCAGGGCTCCACCAGAATAACTTTGAGCGTCCTTAAATAGCACAAGTTGATCGATTTGTGGGATAAATGTTACAAACCTGTATTTGTTCAAAGAACAATAATCAAAATACATTCATAGGAGTAAAAATAGTTATTCTCTTACATCAACAGCAACTTGATCAGGATTCCTTTTTTTTCAATGTCGAATATTTAGGGAGTTTTCCCATATCCCAGAATGAAGCATTCCTGGAAATCTCCTCTGAGGTTTCTGAGAAAGGTGTGTCCAGGTGTTCCATTTGGTAGATGGAGGGGTACGGGGTAATGTTATGGTCGTGTGTCTGCCTTGCAGTGCACACCGCAGGGCGACATGGATGGCCAAACGAGCTTTAACTCCAAGGCGGTCAATCGAATGGCGCACCTTCGTTATACGCACAGGGGAAGAGTGGGGGGGGGTGGGGGGGGGGGGGAGTTAGGGATATAAAATGCCGACTGCACAGCACCAATGTCCCACGCAAGAGAGCAAAAATGCCACCGTTCGCGATGAACTCCCGGGTGTAAGGGGCAGAAAATGTCGGAACAACGGCTTTTGTCTTCCAGAGGGACAGCCAAGAGGACAAAATGTCGGGGAGAGCGTTATTTTAAACTCAATGCTCTGTCGTCATCCGTGCCTACTCCACCAATCAATAGTCCCATCTTCGCAGTCCTTGCGCTAATCAATCCCGGACCAATCACTGCCTTTCGGGGCGTCGCCTCCCGGACCTCCTGTGCCAGTGTGTGCACCAGGTCGGTGGTATCAGCGGTAGTTTTCAATGTCCTGCTTTCAGTTGGTTTTTATTTAGTGTTATAAATGGGAGATTGCCTGGCTATCTGTGTGTGTTGCTGGTGTCATAAGGAACACAGGAAAAATAAGAGAGGCCATCACATACAAGGGATTAATTACCCATTATCCGAAACTAATTAACATAACCCCACCCCTCGTGATGGGAACGAAGATACGCTCTTGCACGACATAAGGTCTACCGGATCCATACTTATGATACGTGGGGTTTCTTCTTCTTCATGACAATCAGAGCACACTCCCTATGCAAATCTACCTGGGCTAAGGTATTGCCTACCCACCCCACCCCAACACCCCCCACAAACTTAACATTATTTTCAAAATAAAAACTTTACAAATAATTTTCCAAAAACAAAATTTTTAACACAATGTTGGGCTTCGGCCAATTTAGATGACCTTTTGACCTCTGTAGACAGAAATTAAATTTTTGCTAAGCTATTATGTTTCTACTTTATGCTTATACAACGTATTTCACACGAAGATTGTAAATAAAGGAGCCAGGGAGGGGGAGGGAGGAAGGGGAGGGGGAGGGGGAGGACGGACGGGGGAGGGGGAAAAGGGAGGGGGAGGGGGAAAAGGGAGGGGGAGGGGGGAGGGGGGAGGGGGAGGGGGGAGGGGGAAAAGGGGGGAGGGGGAGGGGGAAAAGGGGGGAGGGGGAGGGGGAAAAGAGGGGGAGGGGGAAAAGGGAGGGGGAGGGGGAAAAGGGAGGGGGAGGGGGAAAAGGGAGGGGGAGGGGGAAAAGGGAGGGGGAGGGGGAAAAGGGAGGGGGAGGGGGAAAGGGGAGGGGGAAAAGGGAGGGGGAGGGGGGAAAGGGGAGGGGGAGGGGGAAAGGGGAGGGGGAGGGGAGGGGGAGGGGGGAGGGGGAGGGGAGGGGGAGGGGAAGGGGGAGGGGAAGGGGAGAAGGGGAGGGGAGGGGGGAGGGAGGGGAGGACGGAGTGGGAAGGGAGGGGGAGGGGGAAGGGGGAGGGAAGGGGGAGGGAAGGGGAGGGCTAGTCAACAATGACGTTGCAGTTCTCATGGTAGGAGAGCAGCACAACAATGGCGATATCGTCCTGCATCTTCGCAAGAGCACGAAGCGGATTTTGGAGACTCACCAATCCTGTGACCCACACCCTCCAGTACAGGCGTTGCCGGGCGGGGGAAGGGAGACCCGTACATTCGCCCTCTCGACTCAAGCTCGTATTCGAAATCGAAAGGGGAAGGGGGAAATCCTTCGTATTCGAATTCGTAAACACGAAATATGAATTAAAATTTAATTCATATCTCACAAAATCGACACAAAACACGATCGCATAAAGGTGAAAAATCGCAATCGCTTTTCGCCCCGAATTACGTGCAAACGTGTGACGTGTGACGGGATGGAACATCACGTGATCGCTCTGAGCGAATCAGCGAGCTCTGGCACCGGCTGAGATTAGCGGGTACTTCGCTGAAATGCGCTGAGGTAAATATGAATAAAAAATATGGATCTCGTCAAATATGGTCTCGGCCATGTTCGTCCCAGGCTCAATGGCCATGTCTATGCCAAATATCAAGCAGGTGAGCCTCTCCGTTTCGGAGTCTATCGGTAACATTACACACACACACACACACACACACACACAAACTGTGTTTTATATATATAGATATATATAACATGTTTAATGATGATAGAGTATTGTGATGCAGTTTCAGGAGACCTTAAATCACCAGAAACCATTTAAAAACATTTTATGTGCACAACTTCATATACCGATCTAAAATATGTGCATCTGACAACTGGACTATGAAATATTGGTCCCAGAATGCTTTGCCTCCATTCCCTTTGGATTTCCACTCATCAAACCGCAGTTAAACAGTTTATTCAGAACCTGAACCCCATATTCACCGAGGCAGGTCCATACTTCACTCGTACCTCATCAGGTACCACAGATTTGCTGATTTTCATTACTCTGAAATCGGCTGTCTTGTCTTGCAGCACTTTTTTGCACAAATCAAAGATTCCAGGAGCAGCGATTAAAAAGGAGTAGGTCAGTGAGTGTTGGTACACAGTTGAAATCCCATATTCAATCTTCCTTGTCTGACATTTTAATTGTTGCGATCCATCTTTGCCGTGAGGATGTGATGAGGAATATAAAGAGATTTATCTTCGGTTGGAAACTTCAGGTTAACTTTCCCCACCAAGTGAAGTTGGAATTTGTCCCATCAAGGCAAAATCTTCTTCATGGTCGTGTCGATAGAGGAATCTTCATGGTGTACTTTTTCTGTAAATAGTAACACACATTGCACTCGTTTGTGTCGTGGAAATTGATACCGAGAAACTACATGTCAGGGCTGGCAGAGCTAAGCAGTTTGTACACTCATCTCTGAGCTGTCTTACCTGGGTTCGAATCTCGAGCCATTGTGAATTTACTCTAAAACACTTCAAGAACATCTTGTTCTTACCTTGTCACGACCTTTTGGGTTTTGTAAAATAATTGTAAACATACAGCCACGTGAAAAAGTAAGTACACCCCATGTAAAGTTTTGACTTTTTCAACATATTTCAACATATTTCAACATACAGCTATTTGATCTTCATTTCAACAATATTGATAGATAAAGGTGATATAATATAACAAATATCATGAAACATTTACATTTTGTAGTTTGTCATGGAAATCAATCAGGTCCACGACTTGTCCCAAAGGTTGGTTTAATCACATTTAGATCTTTGGTATCATCCTGTAAAATACAATCATGCAATAGATATCAGGGTCTTGGTATCAATCATATAGAAAGGTCCGATAACAGTAGGCAAAGCAAGCGACTCTAGCATATAGGTGCGTACATACCATTCAAGACTACAGGACTATATGTCACAGTAAATGTCTCAGGAGTGGCCCCACGTCGCGGTTGTCCCAGGTCTTATAGTCGCCCCACAGTGGTTCAGGCGACTATCACTCCCGGGTTCAGCTTCGGTATTATTTCACTACATAGTTAATTGAATAATTTTGTACAATTTGTATAATTCATTCATTCATTCAGTTCATTGTGTAATTTAAATAAACATAAATGCAAATTTCGCATGTGGAAAAAGTAAGTACACCCTGACATTTATCACTACTTCAAATACCTAAAATTAGAATCAGGTGCACCACCTCAGGTGCAAATGATTAGAACATCGTTAGAGAGGATCTTGGAGGAACCTGTCTTATTTAAACCTCAGACATTTAGTTTGGTTTGCTCTTTGTTGTTGAAGTGTGCTGCGTCACCATGCCTAGATCAAAAGAGCTCTCCGAGGCCTTCAGAAAGAAGGTTATAGATGCCTACGAGTCTGGGAAGGGATTTAAAAAGATCTCCAAACAATTTGAAATCAATCATTCGACTGTCCGGAAGATCATCGACAAGTGGAGAAGATCCCAAACAACTGCCAACCTGTTCAGGCCAGGCCACCCAAGCAAGTTCAGCCCGAGAGCAGACCGCAATATGCTGAAAGAAGTCTCTGAGAACCCCAGAATGTCATCACGGGACCCACAGGTAGCTCTTGCCACTGTTGATGTCAAAGTGCACGAGTCTACCATTAGAAAGAGGCTGCACAAATTTGATCTACATGGGAGGTGTGCCAGGAGGAAACCTTTGCTGTCCAGAAAGAACATCAGGGCAAGATTAAGTTTGCCAATGAACACCTAGGCAAAGACCAGCACTTCTGGAACAATGTGCTCTGGACAGATGAGTCAAAGGTAGAGCTATTTGGCCACAAAAACCTGATACCAACCAACTGTAAAGCATGGTGGTGGAAATATCATGGTTTGGGGCAGCTCACCATCATAGAATCCACTACGAATTATTCATTGTACCAGAAGGTGCTTGAGGATAATGTGAGGCCATCTGTCGGAAAGTTGAAGCTCAACCGAAGGTGGACCTTGCAACATGACAATGACCCAAAACATACCAGTAAATCCACCAAGGAATGGCTGAAAAGAAAGAAATGGAGGGTTCTGGAATGGCCAAGTCAAAGCCCAGATCTAAATCCCATCGAGATGTTTTGGGGGGGATTTGAAACGAGCTGTGCATGCAAGAAACCCCTCAAACATCGCACAACTAAAATAATTCTGCATGGAGGAGTGGGCAAATATTTCTCCCAGTCGATGTCAGAGACTGGTAGACAGTTATAAGAAACGCCTACTTGAGGTTGTTTCTGCCAAAGGGGGAAATACCACCAATTAGAGCCAAGGGTGGACTTACTTTTTCCACATGCGATATTTGCATTTCTGTTTGTTTAAATTATACAATGGACTACAAAATGTAAATGTTTCATGATATTTGTTATGTTATATCACCTTCATCTATCAATATTGTTGAAATGAAGATCAAATAGCTGTATGTTGAAATATGTTGATAAAGTCAAAACTTTACATGGGGTGTACTTACTTTTTCACGTGACTATTGTGTCGTTTAATATATAATTAAATAACCATTTCTCCTTCCCCTGCCCTTGTCTAATTTCCATTGATTTTCCAGAATCATGCTGTGGGGGAAGGAGGGATGTCCATGGTTCGTGATGTCGTGCTCGTCACGGTCACCTTACTCTTGTTTATAGGTGTAATTTCATTTGAACCATCACGTTGGTTCAGGAAGAAGACGCAAAGAAAGAAGTCCTGCGTTCACTGTAAAGAACACAAGTGACTTATCAATATTTATGATGATTTAATCCAATGGGACAATATAGCTCAGAAATATGAAACGTGTTTACATAAATTTTTTATGAATAATCAAAGGTTCAGATGGTCCAAGGAGAGCAGAGGGCCGATATGTCGCTCTGCCGTACTTTGGTGGAACGTCAGATGGTCGAGCGATGTGCTGGTACTTCCCTCATGCCTGGCACCGAATTGGCGGCACTTTTCATCAATATTTATCGTGCCTTCATCAAAGGGGCCAAGATAGTTCAGAGATTTAAAACGAGTTTACATAAAATGCTTTTGCATAATCAAGTCTTGGAATTACACAGGTTGATCACAGTATAATGCAGGAAGACATGGGATTCAGCGTGAAAATGGAATGGTGAAAAATTTGTATTATTTAAGAGAAATCTTGGAGGTCAATGAAGGAACAGGACTTGGATAAAAGTATTTTGGAATAAATGTGAAGAGTTTGGAGTTATCCCGACAAACAAGTGCATTTAGCCTGTATAAACGCAGCCGTAGTGTATGGAAGAGAAACTGGGGCCATGGGGATGGAAGGTGAAAGAAGAATAGAAGGAAGACACGGGATGTCAAGAAGGATTTTTGGTCTTTCCTTGAACGATAAATGGCGGAGCGTAGATCTTAAAGAAATACGATAACATTTCCAGTGTGGAGATTGAATTGAGAAAGAGAAGGTTTAGATCATTAAGTCATGCAGCCAGAAGGACAGATGATGATACAATGAAGAAGATTGTAAGTTTGCAGAAAGAAAATGCAAATGGAGATATTCCATCAATCGACCAACTGCCTGAAATAGGTGGAATGTGGTTTAAGGAATCTGATGATGAAATATTTGCTTGTTTTATGTTTTGGGTTCATCGTTCCACACTTGTTTACGAACCTTGTTTAAGTTACATCTGCACGCTTGATATTCCGTATCCCATAGCATTTCAACACTCGTGGAACATGTTTGTTTCTGTTTAACAAAACCATGCATTCAATACTTTACATGTTGTGAAATACTTAATTTTAGCTTGAACTGAGAATCTTTGTTTTTATCTTTCAGTTCACTATGTGGATGCAAAGGAAAAGGGAAAGAAGAATTGAAGGACGACCCACCATTGGTAAACGGGGTTCAGGAAAATGAACACCTTGAGATGCAGAAAATCGAGGAAAAGGAAGAAGAGGTTCTGGAGATGAAGGAAACAATAATTGATTTCACAATAAAACAAGACTCTGTTGATAAAGAACAAGCTGAACAACAACACAAAGAAGAAAAATTGCGGGAAGAGAAAGAAAAAGTGCAGGAATTGAAGGAGAGGTTGGTCCAAAAGGAAAGAAAGCTGACACAAAGAGAGCAGTTGGTTCAGGAAAAAGAAGAAGAGTTGAAGGAAAAGGATGTGCAACTCAAATTACGAAAAGCATTATGGCTAATGGAGGAAGAAGAACAGAAGAAACGTGAGGAAGAACAGCAGAGAGAGAAAGAGGAAGCAGAGCAGAGGAAAATAAATGAACAGGAGAGGGAAAAACAAGAAGAGCTTCGGATAAGAAATGAGGAAGAATGCAGACATGCAAACCAGAAAAAGTATTTTCAGGAAGAAAAAGTCCAATTCGGGATCTGGGAAACACAGAGAAACACAGAACTTAAGCAGAGAATGATTGCTGTGGAAAAAATAGAATTAGATGTTAAAAACAGGATGCAAAAAGTGCGGAAATTGAAAGATGTGCAAAAACGTACGGAACAGGAGCTGAAGCAACAAGGGGGCTTTGAAATGTTGATAATGAAAACAAAAGATGAAAACCTGCGGGAAAAACAGCTTTATATCCACAAAAAATGTGAGGACCTCAAAGATCGAGAGCGCAACCTGCAGACATTAGAGGAAGAGAATAGTCGAAGAGAGGGAAAGCACCAGGAAGAACGAGAGGGATGTGAAATGGTGTGGAAAACGAAAGAGTTGATTTTATTGAAAAGAGAACAAGAGATGAGAGAAAGAAAACACAATGTGGAGATAAAGACGCAGGAGCTGTTGGTGAGGGAGACGAAAGTGAAAAAACTAGAAATGTTTGATTGTCAACAAATCCAAGAAGTGCTTGAAACAACAGATGAAGGGTTACAGCAGCAACAGAAACAGGATGTTCATCAGGTGCCGCCCGAACCAAAGCTTAAAGGTGACGACGGGGTGCAGCAGCAACATAAGGATGTTCATCAGGTGCCACCCGAACCAAAGCTTAAAGGTGACGATGGGGTGCAGCAGCAACATAAGGATGTTCATCAGGTGCCACCCAAACCAAAGCTTAAAGGTGACGATGGGGTGCAGCAGCAACATAAGGATGTTCATCAGGTGCCACCCAAACCAAAGCTTAAAGGTGACGATGGGGTGCAGCAGCAACATAAGGATGTTCATCGGGTGCCGCCCGAACCAGAGCTTAAAGGTGACGACTGGGTGCAGCAGCAACATAAGGATGTTCATCAGGTGCCACCCAAACCAAAGCTTAAAGGTGACGACGGGGTGCAGCAGCAACATAAGGATGTTCATCAGGTGCCACCCAAACCAAAGCTTAAAGGTGACGATGGGGTGCAGCAGCAACATAAGGATGTTCATCAGGTGCCGCCCGAACCAGAGCTTAAAGGTGACGACTGGGTGCAGCAGCACAAGAAACAGAAGCATGTTCATTCGTTGCGCAAAGTGAACCCTCACGGCGATGATTGGGTGCAGCAGCGACAGCATGAACAGCACGACTTTCACTCGCGGCCTGACCCGCAGCCTCTTCGCAAGGATGAACCAGCGGAGCTTGAAAACCGAAAAAAGAATCTCATGTTCCGAGGACTAAAGGAAAGTAAAAATGACATGCAGCTTGTGGCAAAGTTGCTCAGCGTTATGAACTTGAACATCAAACCTGTATGTACATTCCGCGTGGGATACAATGTTGGGAAAAGACCGGTGAAAGTTGTTTTCAGATCCGTCTCTGATCGGAATCTCGTTCTTTATAATAACAATAAGGTGCGGAATTTCAATGATCCGTCTCAATGCTCAAAAAACATTTTTATCACTCCAGATTACACTGTTGTTGAAAGAGAAGAGCAGGCAAAGCTGCAGGATCATCTTTATGAAATGAGGGAAAGTGACCCAAACGGTCAATATACCATCAAAAGAGGCAAAGTGGTCAAGCAGGCCAAGGGCATCCATAGATGGTGACCCTCCCTCCTTATCTCCCACAATCCACTCGGTAGAACACATACCTCCGCCAGGCTGAACAGTTTATGGTTTTTATCCCACTGATAGGCCAAATCAGGATTCGGACCTGAACCACAATCAAATCATTCCGTCCGTGTCACATACCCAACCTCTCCACAAAATTTCGTCCAAATCCGTCCACAACTTTTTGAGACATCTTGTTCACAAACAAACAGACAAATAAACAGACAGGGGTGAAATCATAACCTCCATCCACCTTCGGTGGCAGAGGTAAGAAAAAAGAAGAAGATAATGTACCTGAGATCACATGGTAACTATCACCGAAACCTTTTTTGAAAGCACAGCCATGGATAGAGATTTCACTTGTGCTGAGGAAAACCAGGGTGAAGTCTCATTGTTGATGAAAAGGCATTGATCATCCGCTAGCATTGTTCATTGGCTGCCGCCCGAACGGAGGCCTCACAGTGATATGAAGACCTCACAGTGAAGACCTGCTGTAAAGGAAGCCCAGCCGTCATGTCGGGCTGCAACAACAACAGTTCAGTTTTGTCCTCCAACGACAACAGAGGACCTGATGGAAGGGAGGCCCAGGCATGATGACTGGCAGCAACACCATGACCTACAACAGGTAAGCCCTCCTCAATACTTTGGGGCAGGTGAGATTAACACACTGGGTGCAAACACAACCAACACAAAGATGAAGACATTAAATTTGAAATAAATTTGGCACTTCTTCTTTTACAGACATTACTGTTCGTGCTTCCTTTGATGAAGAAGACCATCCTTAATTGTGGAGTTAATTGTAATTATAATTTCGCTGGGAAAGGTAATTTATTGGCATGGTCATCCCCATGCAGAATAAATAACAAGAACTTTAACTCCATACATTTCCTTTTGTACCGTTTCCTGAACAAGTTATCAGACTGATGAACATGTCAATGTGTTTAATCTTTCATTTTTCACAGAAGAGGAGCTCGTTTCCTCCTCCATACCCTCACCTGAAACCATTCTACCTGTCGGAACGTAAGTTGCCAAGATTCTTGCTTGACATTACAAATTATTCCAGACTTTGTCCAAACTGCATGTCCTTCACCTCCATTGTGTCTGTCATTTTGTCTATGCCTCAGAAATGTTGAACAAGCGAATATTTTGCTGCACTCGAATCCAGCCGATCACCGAACCAATCTTCCAATTGGTGAAAGACTGCCATGAGTGTTAATGTTTCCAGACAAAAGTCATTGTGAACACCTGGATGAGCATAAATTAATTGTTTGAATTTTTTTCTGGCAAATCCAGTGGGAGTTTGTGATGAAGAAAATCAAGATGTGAAATTGAAGGTGAAATAAAATAAAAAATCAATTGCGATTCAGAAAGGAATGCAGAGAATGCAGTATTTCCAGGATTGTGGTTAAGCATGATGACAATAATAATAATAATAATAATAATAATAATAACAATAATAACAATAATAATCATGAATTTATTGTCACATAATATGCAATTGTCGAAGAAGAGACTCGGCTCTCTTCAACTCAGAATCTACAAAACAAATTTATTTCATGATCACAGAGAACTGAAACATAGTGCGCTTAACAATATGATCCGTTCTCACTGACATCTTCTCTCGAGTGGCCTTCTATTTCCGAGTGGACCCGTGGGTGGGAGGGTAAAATGTGAAGGCCACGCAAAGACATACCTCATCTGTTTGCCAGAGTTATAGAACTCATGATTACAATCAAGGCTGCCAAGGTTTAACAGAAGGATTCATGAATCTGATCGGATAGCCCTGAGGAAAGAAAGGTTTTTTTTACAATTGAGACATTCCATCACAGAGAGAGAGACAGAGAGAGAGAGAGAGAGAGAGAGAGCGAGAGAGAGAGAGAGAGAGAGAGAGAGAGAGAAGAGAGAAGAGAGTGAGAAGAGTGAGAGGGGAGAGAGTGTGAGTGACTGTGAGTGACTGTGACTGTGAGTCTGACTGACTTTTAAGTCTTTTTAGCCGCGTCGCAGACGCTGCTCATAGAGTGCCCTCTGCTGTTGTTGTTGTTGTTCTTCTTCTTGTTCTTCTTCTTGTTCTTGCAGAGAAGACAAAACCTCAAAGCTCCACCCATTCTGGGAACCATAGCTCCACCCATTGTGGGAGAGGCTTCATTTAAACAAATATCCACCATTTTATTAACTCGCATAGCTTTGAGGCCTGTTTTGTAGGCCCGTGGTGTCTTCCTCTCTCACACAGTTTTATTTCAAATCAAATTCGATATATGATTTCATTTTTCACAGTCGCTAACATAGTTTTAGACTCGGTTGAAAAAAAAACGGGAAGAAAATCCAATGAAAGTTGCCCTTTATAGAACGAAATGAATTCTCAAAGGCCTGTAACTTCAAGTCCATTGAGATTTTTTTTTTTTAAATCGCGGCATGGTCAGTCATACACCGCCCGAAATAAGAGACGGGAAAATGCCGAGATATATTAAAAATTCGTCCATTTGATGACAATCGTCACGATGAAATATTTAATTTATACGTCGTCACAATAATGTGGAGAGAGGAGCATAGCTTCGTTCACGTGTCGCCACACACGGGAAATTGCCGAGATTTTTTTTTTTTTTAATCGCGGCATGCTCAGTCATACACCGCCTGAAATAACAGACGGGAAAATGCCGAGATATATTAAAAATTCGTCGCCACACACGGGAAATTGCCGAGATATATTTTCACTTTGCACAAAAATAACATCAAGTAATCAAATCAATAGGAATGTCCTGTGCCTATAACATCGACGTTATAGGCACAGCTGCATCTAGGCATTGTGTAACATCGACACGGCTTTTGTTTTAATTAAAACTTTTTGTACTTGTTATTATAAAACTACAAAAACAAGCATCAACAAGAATAAACCAAAAAACAGTTTTCAAGAGAATACAACCAAAGTCATAGAAAGTCAAATAAAAGGAGAAACAATCAATGTAAATGAACTACATTCCAAAACAATAGATTTCAAAGACAAGGAAACACCTACATGTAAATCTCTAATACATTTTCATTTACCCCGCATATTTTTCCCACACACCATGTCTCAACAAAATCCCTAATGTTTGCATTTCTGCTATAATACTGAAATTCCAGTTTCAACCGAGTTGTGACTAGGGATTGGAAATGCATAATCACATTGCATTGCTCGGGTGGCTTGCCCTTGATTTTCGCTTTTCGCGACAAATAGATGGCCAGTTTAGCCTCTGACAAGAAATAATTTTAAAACATTAACAATTTTCCCTTTGCTGAAGTGACCCCAAGGCCAAAAATAAACAACCGGAGAGAAAAAGGAACATTAACTTGACCAAACACATTTTTCAGTAAAAGAAAAAGAGGACACAATCGTATGCAATCAACATACCCATGAAACAAATCTTCGAAATTATTACAAAAGGGACAGGTCACCGATACCATAGCATCCAGACGGTTTACAAAAGTGTTTGTTGGCAACACCCCGTGAGCCAGTCTCCATTGCAAATCACCCGACCTTTTTGATACGTGTGGTACCATACATTGATTTCCATTCAGGTTCAGAAGGGGGGCCACTGGGTAAAAGAGCTTTCCATCTCATAACTCCTGCTGCAGAGGTGTTTACATTAATCAAAGAAAGACAGAACTGGTAAATAGATTTACTCTCAAGACTACTAAATAAACAAGAGCCAGTACTGACTGGGGAAGAAGTAGAACCCGTGAAAGCAACAAGTAAGTTAGGAAGCGAAGGATTATGGGATGCCCATTTAACCCCAGTACTCCACTGCAACCCAAGTCTGAAGGATGTACGAATGACTTCTACAAGTACCTGACCTGCAGCTCTCATTGATCGGGTACCAGTAACCTCAGCGACTTCCTTGGCAGATCTCCAACCACAATTGGCTGAGTCACGAAGATGCCAGACATTTCTGATGCCACCTGAAATGAAGTTTTGGGCAAAACACCGGCTCTTGGGAACCTGGGGAAAGAGTGGGTTGAGGAATAGAGGTTCTCCCGCAAACATTTTAACCTCATAGGACTCCTTTTGGCGGCTCACCACTACGGCTTGCCAAGCATTCAACAAGCTCTGGTAGAACAGAGGAAGGTGGGACACATCAACTTTTTGGGATTCGATCAAAAAAGTCAAGGCCGTAGCCGAGCATTCCAGCTTGCCTCAGTATTCGTTGTGCCACAGGGCGCCAGGGCAGTTTTTCAGCATTGAGCAGACGTTGTATTGACTTCAACCGAAACGCCATCAGCCGACACTTTAGGTCAATGAGCCCTTGGCCACCAAGAGACACGGGGCGGCAAAGTACGTCCATCCGCAACCAGTGGTAACCTCCCCAAAATAAATTTACCAGTGTCTGTTGAATAGCTTTAAGCAAGCCTTCTGGTGGCTGCAAACAAATAAATTTATGCCACAGGGCAGAGGCAACCAGGGTGTTAATAAATCAGTATTCGGCCTCTAAAGGACATTTGTGGAAGGAACCTTTTCCATTTGTTGAGCCGCTTGGATGCCTGTTCTACCACTCCTTCCCAGTTAATATGGGAGTACTGATTGGGACCAAGATAAACACCTAGGTATTTAACCCCTTCTCTTGTCCAACTTATGTCTTTTGGAAGAGACTGAGGGGGGGTGGTGGGAAGCCTACCGGATGTACCGTG
Organism: Myxine glutinosa; assembly: GCF_964187855.1. Taxonomy (NCBI): domain Eukaryota; kingdom Metazoa; phylum Chordata; class Myxini; order Myxiniformes; family Myxinidae; genus Myxine; species Myxine glutinosa. Next base: position 21,085,666 of record NC_136268.1, on the reverse strand, counting down.
AGCTGAGGACACCCACAGAGCTTTGCTCTTTTGCCAATTGCACCGCAAACGTGAAGCAAGGTAAAACCTGTGCAAGGACTCAACAAGAATAGTTAGGTCCTTATCATTCTTAATGATTACACAGACATCATCAGCATATGCTGATACCATGATGTGGTTCTCTTCTGCAGAAGGCACAAAGCCAGAAAGAGAGGCTCTCAGACTTATGAGTAGTGGCTCAAGAGAAAGGCTGAACAGCAACCCTGACAAAGGACAGCCTTGCCGAACACCCCTCTGAACCTGAATGGGTGGACAAAGATGATTATTTACTTTGCACAAACTAAATATGTTGTTGTATAACAATTTCACAAAGCCTATAAACTTTTCACCAAAACCAAATTTTGCAGAACATGGAACATGTAAGTGTGGTCAATGCTATCAAAAGCCTTTTCACTGTCTAGGAACATCAACCCAAGCCCCTCTTCCTCCTTAAGGCCACAGTCAATCAAGTCTCTAATTTAAAAAACATTATCAGAGATTGATCTTCCCGGGATGCTGTAACTCTGATCAGGATGGACAACAGTGCCAATGACAACCTTTAGCCGATTGGCCAACAATTTGGAAAAACGTTTGTAGTCAGAGCACAGTAATGAGATGGGGTGCCAGTTCTCTGTCCGACGGAGATCACCACCTTTTGGGAGAAGGCATACAACTGCTCTTCTACAGCTGAGGGGTAGTATGCCAGAGCGTAGGCTTTCTTGTAGCACCAGCAGTACTTCTGGACCTAAAATGTCCCAAAACGCTGCAAAAAATTCCACTGGAAGGCCGTTGATCCCAGGGGCTTTCCCGTGTTCAAAGCTACGCAGAGCTGTGCTTAGCTCCTCCATAGTAAACGGCTCTTCAAGACCTTGACACTGGTCACAACTCAACGAAGGCAGGTAATTCGTCATATCATCAACCATATCTTTACACACAGCTTTCTCTGCAAATAAGCCAGAAAAAACCTTTTCACAAGCATCTTAACATCACTTTCATTTTGTGTAATATTCCCCTTAGCATCTAGCAAGGAAAACATTTGCCTTTGGGACTTCTTAACCCCTTCTAACTGGAAAAAAAACTTTTGTTTGGGGTGTCAGAGAACTTCACATTTTGAATTCTGAGTCTAACTGACATCCCCATTACTTTTTCATGAATCAGTTCTCTTAAATAAGCTTTTTTCTCCAATAATAACTGAAGTTTCCTGCCATTTTGAGACTTAGCCAAGTATTCCTCCAAGTGTAAAATTTCAGTTTCTAAGAGCGAAACGGCAATCTTACTCTTGCTTGTGGAAAGGGACTTAAAATATTGACAAAAGACACGAATCTGGGCTTTCACGTCATCCCACCATAACTGAACAGAAGAGTAACAAGGTTTTCTTTGGATGAGTGTTTCCCAAAAACTACGAAAAGCATCCCTAAAACAGCAATCCTCCAACAAGCTGGTATTGAAAGTCCAATACGCACTGTTACGAATTGACTGAGAAAAGGATAGACCAAGTACAACCAGGTGGTGATCAGAGAAAGTAGAAGGGAAATGATTACAAGACACAAGTCCGTTTCTAAAAGTGGAATTAATATACCATCTATCAAGTTTTGCAAGTGTTATTAACCCACGAGCACAACGGCACCATGTGTACTGAGATGTTGTAGGGTGCTGTATACGCCATGCGTCAAGTAGACCAAGTGATGAGAAACAATTCAATAAATCTTTATGAGATTCTGGATGTGGTTCTGGTGTATTTCTATCTAAATTAGGTTCAAAGGTGCAATTGAAATCTCCTCCAATACAGATACAATGATCAAAGGCTACTGTGTGAAGGTAATTGGCCAGTCGTGTGAAAAAATCTTTACGAGCTAAGCTGCTACTCGGAGCATATACATTGAGTAGGGTGAGGTGAAAACCTTGATAGACCACCTTTAAGGATGCTAAGTGTCCGAAAACTATTTCATTAAAATTACAATTGGTCATGGGCGCCATTTTGTTTCCATCGGTCGTTCATTGAATGAGCTCATCGATGAGTTTATAGCTCATCATTCTTTTCAAAAAGGGCAGAGGGCAGAGGGCAACTGATAAAACTCTATGAAACCTACATGACGTCATGATGCATCTTACTATAATTCACCAAATTTCCGTCCGTCTGTCTGTCCGTTCGAAGGTACCGTAAAAACTGCTGAACCGATCGCATCGATATTTTGTGTGGGTAATCCTGGGATCTCCAGGAGTAAAATAGGCTATTTAGTTTTCCCAATTTCAGCTTTAGTCTCCAGCATTCTCAGGTTTGGACTCCCGCATAACATTCGTGTTTGCATAACGTTCATTGTGAGGATGTTTTCATTGTGACGATGTTGTTTTCCCGGATGCCGCACAAACGGCTGCACCGATCGCTGCATGGATGCACTGATCGGACTCGGTGACCTCAGACAAAGACCTTTTATAAGGACATGGGTTGAATGATCACCACCCAGAGAATTCCAACCTCCTCCCCGCCATCACGGCCATCTCTGCAACTCACAATCCCACGAGATATGTGGAAAGGACGACCCAAAAGCAATATTAACATCATTAAACATCATTCGTATATAAACATCATTAAAAGTAAATAATGACCTCGGCCAAAGGTCAAAGGACGTGAGTTTAATCTCTACATGAGAGAATTCCACATAGCTATTTGGGCGGTGTATGCGCTAACAGATCGCTCTCTCCATCGATCTTGCCAAGGCCGTAACACCTATCAGCTCAAAATCCTTTTAACTGTTGATTTGGTAGTTTTTACAATGAAGGAAACACGTATCGGGAGTACAAACGACATAGCGATTGTGAATGTGACAGCTCTGAGGCGTCTTTCGCTTCGCATCGCAGTGAAGGCGAGCACCAAAATGGTGGCTGTGAGATTAAAATCTGGCTTCAAGCCCCCCTCACCCTCACCACCCAAAGCCTTCAACCAGACATATTAACACGCTCCTCCCCCTTCATTCCCGTTCTTCAAAGCAAAGCGGTAAAAATTGTTGTATCGCCATTATATATGACGAGCAACGGTACCCGCCATAAGGGCGGGGCTTCAATTTGGAGGCGCGATTTATATAAACATCCGTTAAATATCACATGCAAATCATCAAAATCTAAACAGTATCTTTAGAATTTCAATAAAAAAACCACATCACTGTGATTTGATGATTTGCGTGTGATATGATTTAACGGATGTTTATATGAATCGTTTAAAATAAAAAAGCCTTCAATTTCTGACATTTTGCCTTTTCATTTGAGCCTCCCAATTGAAGCCCCACCCATAGGGCGGGTGCCGTTGCTGGTCTTCTGAAAGTAACATCATCTAATCTGAATTTTCTTTCAAATCCGGAGAGTACACAATTCTTCCTAGTACCCGACTGCAAAGCCGCAATGAGCCGGCGAAGCCAAAGCCTCTTGCCACTATTTTACCCATCACTATGGCATCAGTAGGTTAGGTAGTAGGTAGGTGTAGTAGGTACCGTACCTAGTTCAAAATGACACCATTTGCATTCTGGATGAGATTAAAATTTATAAAATTTCCTTCTTGATTAATTTGGTGAATTCCGTCTCAACTTCGGATATTTCCGGCCGTGAAAAACTATTCCTACGGCCGCGAGATCTCTAAAAAATAATTCTTCGTCAATTTTAGAATATTTGACGCCGTTTTCAGCCTCCGAAACGCGGTAATGTTTTTTTGAAATATTTTTTCAAATGCTCGAATCTCATTGGTTCCGGTGTTTGGTGACGATTTTTGTTGAAGATAACCAGGACACTTGCGGGCCCGGGGAACGAGGTTGGTCTTAAAGTATTTTAATTACAAATTAGAGGTGCATAAGATTGTGAATAAAAAAAAGACGGGTGAAACAAACTCCTATTGAACTTTTTCGCAATTTTTTTTATGCATACTTCCGCATCCGCAAGATGGCGGCCTCCATTGAGTGATTTGGTGCGTCAAAGCTTCGAAATTCTCAAAGGATTCAGCAAAATCTGGCTTTTCAACATAATATGTACGCGTTCATTCACAACACCGGCTTCGCTGGCTACTACTAAGAGATTTACGCAAATGGAAGCCCCTTATTTACGAATACGGTTTTATTACCTCCACCACCAAAGGTTGATGGAGGTTATGTTTTCACCCCTGTCTGTCTGTTTGTCTCTTTGTCTGTGAACAGGATATCTCAAAAAGGTTGTGGACGGATTCGGACGAAATTTGGCAGAGATGTAGCGTATGTGACAAGGACGAAATGATTCGATTTTGGTGAAGATCCGGATTCGGATCCGACGACTAGAATTTTTAAAGTGATTCTTCACCATTGGGAGATGGGGCCAAAAACGATACATAGCAGGATATCTCAAAAAGTTATGGATGGATTTGGACGAAACTTGGTGGACAGGTTGTGTGTGTGACAAGGAAAAATCGATTCAATTTTGGTGAAGATCCGGATCCGGATCAGGCTAGTGGAATTTTGAAAGTGATTCTTCACCATTGAGTGATATGGCCAAAAATGAGTGGTAGATCAGGGTATGAAATACCAGACCTATGGTGATTCCTGTGATTGATTTTGATTAAATGTGATTCTGTATTGTGATTTTTTCATCTACTCTGGGATACAAAACGTAAACTGTTCACTTGGCGGAGGTATGCTCTCTCCTGAGTGCCATTCTAGTTTACTGTGCGGAGGTGATTAGTAATAATACAAACAAGACCAAAAGTCTAACAGCGACGTCGCCGGGATTGTAAAATATTATAAACCACAAACACACATAATTAGCTTTTTAAACAGTCGCTAATGCTGTTTATAATGTTAAAGAAAGACTTTTAGAGGAATCCAGACACCCATGAGGTAAGTTTTACTTACAGAACTGAGGGAAGATCTACTGTAATCTACATACCCCCCACAAGGGTTGGAGGTGTGCTCATTTACCAAGCAGCTAGCTCGCACTTGCCAAGCCAGCCATTCCTTAGCGGTTTTGAATGTGGTGCTTGCTCGAATGCTTTAACCACTTGGCGATCTCTCCAGAAGAAACTTGGTAAATGAACACACACCCAATGTTCTTGAGACCCGAGCATAGAGAGACTGTAATCTATTTACCCCAAAGAGGAATGACCTTTCCTGCCACTCTCTAAGTGAGCGGGTGTTTACGCCGTAATGACATCATATAAGTAATGACGCAGCATGACGGTCGGACACAAAACTTCCGCTACTTTAATATCTTCTCTATATATAAAGGAGGAGTGTCTGTGTGTGTGTGTGTGTGTGTGTGTGTGTGTGTGTGTGTGTGTGTGTGTGTGTGTGTGTGTGTGTGTGTGTGTATGTATGTATATATGTGTGTCTGTCTGAATGTCCGCTTATAACTCAAGAACTACACATCGGAGAAAAGTTTTAGACACAGATTCGGAATCAACATAAAATCCTGCTGGTTATAGGCTACGTTTTATTTTAATATCAATGGTTTTAAAAAACCGCGCCACCTGCAATTCCATGGTGGTTTGTGGCGGCACTAGACGTTCGGGGTGTATTGCAATGGTTTGTCGGGTTTGGCTGTGGGTCCAGAATAGCTCCCATTTCCTCATGTGCTTCCACTTTTATTTTGATTCTTCTGTTACAACGCCTTCCTTATCTACCTTATATCCCCCCGAGGAGGCCTCTACATAATTTGATGCGGCAGAACTTCGTGCATTTTGAGTGAAAGAAGTGAGACGAGGTTGTAAGAGGAAGAAGAGGCACGGTCATGGTGGAGGCCACGATCGTGAGTGGAAATGGCGGGAATTGCGTTTGTATCGCAAAGTAAAGGATCTGCATTCATTTCTGAACTTGCATTGGTGGATTGTTATACATCTGCATTATTTTTCATAAAAAAACTTTATGTTGAATTTGAAGGCTCCAAGCACGGACTATATATTATATAGCCCTCATTGAGGTAAAAATAAAAGTAAAAAGCCTGCTATCGCTTGCCAAGCTAGCCGTTCCCCCCTCCCCTCCCCTTCACCCTATCCCTCCCCTTCTCCCCTCCCCTCCCCCTCCCTTCCCCCCTCCCCTCCCCCTCCCTTCCCCCCATGCCCCTCCCTTTCCCCCCTCCCCTCCACCCTACCTCCTCCCCTCCACCCTACCCCCTCCCCTCCCTCCCTCTCCCAATCCCTCCCCCCTCCACTCCCTTCCCCCCATGCCCCTCCCTTTCCCCCCTACCTCCTCTCCTCCCCCCTCCCCTCCCCTCTCCCTCCCCCCTCCCCTCCCCTCTCCCTCCCCCTCTCCTCCCTTCCCCTCTCCCTCCCCCCTCCCCCTCTCCTCCCTTCCCCCCATGCCCCTCGCTTTCCCCCCTACCTCCACCCTACCCCCTCTCCTCCACCCTACCCCCTCCCCTCCCTCCCCCTCCCCCTCCCCCTCCCCACCCCCTCTCCCCACCCCCTCCCCACCCCCTCTCCCCACCCCCTCTCCCACCCCTCTCCCCCCCTCCCCCCCTTCTCCCCTCCCCCCCTTCTCCCCTCCCCCTCCCCCCTCTTCTCCCCTCCCCCTCCCCCCTCTTCTCCCCTCCCCCTCCCCCCTCTTCTCCCCTCCCCCTCCCCTCCCCTCCCCTCCCCCTCCCCTCCCCTCCCCCTCCCCCCTCTTCTCCCCTCCCCCTCCCCCCTCTTCTCCCCTCCCCCCTCCCCCTCTTCTCCCCTCCCCTCCCCCTCCCCCCTCTTCTCCCCTCCCCCTCCCCCCTCTTCTCCCCTCCCCCCTCCCCCTCTTCTCCCCTCCCCCTCCCCCCTCTTCTCCCCTCCCCCTCCCCCCTCTTCTCCCCTCCCCCTCCCCCCTCTTCTCCCCTCCCCCTCCCCCCTCTTCTCCCCTCCCCCGTCTTCTCCCCTTCCGCCTCCCCCTCCCCTTCCCCCTCCCCCTCCCCTTCCCCCTCCCCTTCCCCCTCCCCCTCCCCTTCCCCTTCCCCCTCCCCCTCCCCCTCCCCCTCCCCTTCCCCCTCCCCCTCCCCTTCCCCCTCCCCTTCCCCCTCCCCTTCCCCCTCCCCTCCCTCCCCTTCCCCCTCCCCTCCCTCCCCTTCCCCCTCCCCCTCCCTCCCCCGCCCGGCAATGCCGGGTACTTCCCATGGCCAGCTGTACGTGGGATGCTCGAGGGTTGGAAAACCAAGCAATCTTTATGTCTTGGCACCAAGTAAGAAAACCAGAAATGTTGTATACCCAGAGGTTTTGAGAAATTGACAATTCACAAAACGTCATGTAGGAAATGCACTGTGATATTGCTCTAAAATATACATGTTCTTTTCATCATATATTTGTCTTATTCTTATTCAACCCGGGCGAAGCCGGGTACCTCAGCTAGTATGTATGTATATTTTATACCTCAGCCGGGTACCTCAGCTAGTATGTATGTATGTATATATGATGTCCACTTTGACAAGCACACGATCAGAAGAGCCGATTGGAGCAGAAGAAGAGCAGCAGACATTTTCAGGGAAGTTAGTCATAACCAAGTCCAGAAGAGAAGATGCTCCGTTGACTGAGATCCGGGTCGGGAAATTGACAGATTGTGTCAGTCCCAGTGAGTCACAGAAGTCCTTTGCTGAAGAGCCATGGCTGGTGAGAGGTACCCACACCCAGCCAACTGGCATGGTGACAGTTGAAATCACCACATATGAGGAAGAGAGAGTTGGGATGGGAAGATAGAAGTTGGTCCATATTCTCAGACAGCGAGATGTAGATGGAGTCATCACTGTTTGGTGGACGGTACAACACACATATGAACAAAAGGTGGGAGCGATGGGGAAGCCGTAGCCAAAGGTATTCCGGGGGTTGAGGTGGAGAGAGTAGAGTCCCTGTATAAAGAGAGTTGCGCCATGCGCTGACCCGAGATTTCTGGTCACGTGATTTCGTGGCGCCATTTTGTGTCTAACTTCACCGTGCGTGCGTGAACCCTCAGGGGAGGGTTACGGATTTGGCCCTAATTATGGTTGTTATTGTTATCATGGTTGGTTCTAGATATTATGCTTATGGTGGCTTAAGGGAAAGGGTTATTGTGGTTAAAAGGTTTAAAAGCACTCCTGGTAAAATGTGGCCGGAAATCGGATGGTGACCCAGAAGACAAAGGGAGGGAGGAAGAAGAGCGCGTGAGAGGGAGGAAACGAGGCATTTTGGAACAGCTCCACATCCAGCGTGGTCGAGCGTCCATGGAGAATGAACTTTGAGTCCTGGAAAGGAATCTCGTGCGATCGCTGAGATAGCTGGTGTCGTGGAAAAGCCTGCGAAGCCAGGTACAGGTGTGAGATTCCGGAGAATCTTCACTTCAAGGCCACGGCTCGAGTGAGAGCCGTCCGCCATGTCGTCCCGTGCGCGGCCTTCAGCGGAATAGGTTTTTTGTCGTGTCGGGTGGGCTTATCCTCCAGTGGTTTGCCGGGGACGGCTGTGCAATAAAGCGGCGTCTGAAGGTTGCCCTGCGGTTCGCCGATTGAACGGCAAAGGTGTACGTGCGTGCCTCTGGAGATTTCCCTTTCTACCGCGAGTGCTGTGTGTTGGACCACGTGACTTTTATGTCGCTTCGGCCGTCTACGCCTCGGTTGCTCTGGAGCGGACATTGGTTCAACGATCGCCGGAGCGGATCAACTTCACCTTGGAGGGGTATCGAGACATTGCGGAGGGCTCGGTTCCATTTCCTGGGAGGGCCGTGAGTTTGGGGTTATGTTACCATCTCAAGATATTTATTGTATTGTATTGTATTGTATTGTGTTATTCCCGTGTGATTTTGAATATATTCTTTTGTGGCTAACCATTGGTGTGGTTTCCTTATTGTTTTGGATTGCTTCCTTTGAGGATTTCATGGAGGGTTTCATGGAGGGTTTCAATAGTGATTGATTTCGACACGGAATAACATCTATATCTTTCTGCCGGGGTTCCTCTCAGGGTTCGGGGGTTACCGAGACCAGGAGATTGCAGAGGACCTCGTAACAGAAATTGGGGGCTCTTCCAATTGACTCGTGGGCTCGAAATTGTGTCTGTGTCCGGGATATAAAATTCCCTAGATTTAGCTGGAAAGAATTCCCTAACATTCCCAGAATTCCCAAATTTGGAACTTGTTCCAACATTCCCAATTTTTTCCAAAAAAACAAACAAAAAACAAAAAGATTTTTTTTTTTGGCATTTCTTGTGTGAAGGTTAACAGGTGTTAACAATAGTCACCATGGAGTTTGACGCAGAGAAGTTTGCAGTGACCCCGAGTGAAGCACAGTTCAGAGCGTTAGTAAAATCGGACCTTGGGAAATTGGCCAAACATTTTAGCTTGGAGGTCCGAACTAATAAGAGGAAGGCAGAGATGCAGGCAGTGGTGATACAATCTATGGTGGGATTAGGAACATGGGAAGAGGTAGCCCGGGATTGGTTACCCGAGGAACCAGAAGAGGTGGAGCTCCGGAAACTGGAGTTGCAATTGCAGAGCGAGGAAAGAAGAGCAGAACAGGAAGGAGAACTCCAGGAAAGGTTAAAAGCAGAGGAAAGGAAAGCAGAAGAGAGAAGAGAAGAGAAACAAGCAGAGGAAAGGAGAGTGGAACGAGAACTCCAGGAAAGGTTAAAAGCAGAGGAAAGGAAAGCAGAAGAGAGAAGAGAAGAGAAACAAGCAGAGGAAAAGAGAGTGGAACGAGAACTCCAGGAAAGATTAAAAGCAGAGGAAAGGAAAGCAGAAGAGAGAAGAGAAGAGAAACAAGCAGAGGAAAGGAGAGCTGCAGGGAACTCGAAGCAGAGGAGAGGGAGTTAATAGACCGTGAATTGGCGTGTCAGCAGGAAATTAAAATCAAGGAGCTGGAGTTAAGGAGAGAACGGGGAGAGGTGTACCATCCCTGCTGACTGGTTCGACACCTAGCCAGAACACCTGGGATGTTGGCAGACATGTGAGGCTGGTTCCACCCTTCAATGAAAAGGAGGTAGCCAAGTTTTTTCCACACTGAGAAAGTGGCTTGACTGTTAAACTGGCCTGAGGAGTTCTGGTCCATGCTAGTGCAAAGTGTTCTGGTGGGTAAAGCTCAAGATATTTATTCGGCTTTACCGATTGACCAATGTGCAGATTATGAGGTATTGAAGAAACACATTCTCAAAGCCTATGAATTGGTCCCGGAAGCTTACCGGCAAAAATTCCGGAATTCCAGGAGGAGGGAGAGTGAGACCCATGTGGAGTTTGCCAGATTGAAAGAAACCATGTTTGATAGGTGGTGTGATTCAAAAGGAGTTGGAAAAGACTTCAAACTATTGCGACAATTGATCCTGGTGGAGGAATTCCAACAGTGTGTCCACGAGGACATTAAAGTTCATCTGGAGGAAAGGAAAGTACCAAAGCTGTATGAGGCAGCAACCATGGCAGATGACTATGCCTTAACACACAGGATGGGGGTTCCACAAACCGAACTTCTCGCCCAGACCGAGCCAGGGGAGCTATGGCACATCAGGGGCGGAGAATGAAAATCCATGGGGGCGGCCTCGAGATGAAAATGAGGACCACTCTGACACCACGACTTCTAGAAATCAGAAGACTGCGGTTCCAAGACAGACCTATCGTCCGGGGGGCTCGAGGCAGACCGCCGCCCCCATGCCTTGGCAGACCACGAGGTTCTCCTCCGGGCCTACTTGCACTTTTTGCCATAAACCTGGAAACTTGATGTCCAACTGTTATGCTCTGGGAAAGGAAAATCAGGAGCGGAGTTCGACTAGTACGACTCCAAATGCAATGGCCATTGTGAGAAATCGCCCTCAAAAGGGTTACCAACCATTTATTTCAGAGGGGTTTGTGTCACTGGATGGAGCCTCGACTAACCGGAGACCGGTTAGGATATTGAGGGACACAGGAGCACATCAATCTTTAATGCTTGAAGGCATCTTGCCATTGTCCGAGGACACAGCAACTGGGGATAGTGTTCGTTTACAGGGGATTGTTGGCTGTGTTAGTGCTCCACTTCATGTCATCCATTTGGAGTCCGATTTGGTGTCAGGACCGGTCACTGTCAGGTTACAAGCCACTCTTCCTGTAGAAGGAGTATCTTTTATTATCGGGAATGATTTAGCCGGTGGTCAAGTTTCTGGTAACCCGATGTTTGTTGAAAAGCCTAGTACGAAGCGCCCTGACGAGAAGAGGAAGTACCCTGAAACTAAGTGTCAGCACACGCAAGTCAGGGATGGAGGCAATATTGGCAAGCTCTTTGTAGGGGGACTGAACTTCAGGACAAAGGAAGATGTTCTGGAGTCTGCTTTCAGCAAATATGGACCGCTTCTGGAAGTGCTGCGGATAAAAGACAGGGAGACACAAAAGTCAAGAGGGTTTGGCTTCGTCACGTTTGAAAACTCAAAGGACGCCAGAGTTGCAGAAAAGGATCTGAATAGCAAGGAGTTGGATTGACGGACCATCACAGTAGGGAAGGCATTTCCTAGGGGTCGAGGGGGCTACAGAGGAGGACCAAGGAGTAGTAGTGGTGGTGGCCACAATCGATATTATTATGGAGGCTTCCAGAGTTATGACAGCTCCCGAAGGAAGGATTATCAGAGCAGTGGCCGAGAAGGAGACCGCCAGTCAGGTGACGACTGTGACAAGTGGTCCAACCGTGATTGTTAGGAGAGTTATAAAGAGTTGAAGCACTGAATGCTGCGGAGCAGCCGAGCCAAGATTCCTACACGGATTAACCGTGAATGCCACGTTCCTAAAGGCGTCCATATAGTGAACTTTCCGACACGGATTAACCGTGAACTCCACGTTCCTAAAGGCGTCCATGTAGTGAACTTTCCTACACGGACTAACCGTGAACTCGACTTTCCTAAAGGCGTCCATGTAGTGAATATGTCCAGGCCTCACCACCCAACCACCATGGAACCTGGCCCTCAACTCGGCCTCCCAGAAAAAGTGCTATCGATTTGGAAAGGATATGATTTGCTTGGGATTTTTGAATATCGCTATGATCGCTATGATTTGCTTGGCTTGGGATTTTTGATCCACCCCTTAACCTTCATTCAAAAGAAACTAAAAGTAAAAGTCAGAGGTTGATGAGATGGAGTTTGGCTTTGCAGGGGTAACTTGGAAATTGAACATGTAAAGGGCAGGGACAATGTCGTTGCTGATGCGTTGTCCAGAGTGAATTAACTTTGGAAATCTCTGTAAGTTGTTCGAAGTTTTGTTGCTTTATTTTTGGGGAAACATTGATTACTTGTGTTGGTTTCAAGAATTTGCCTACAAAGAAAGTTTTCGCGGTGTTCAATCTTTCTTTCTTGAGGGGGGGAGGGTTACGGATTTGGCCCTAATTATGGTTGTTATTGTTATCATGGTTGGTTCTAGATATTATGCTTATGGTGGCTTAAGGGAAAGGGTTATTGTGGTTAAAAGGTTTAAAAGCACTCCTGGTAAAATGTGGCCGGAAATCGGATGGTGACCCAGAAGACAAAGGGAGGGAGGAAGAAGAGCGCGTGAGAGGGAGGAAACGAGGCGTTTTGGAACAGCTCCGCATCCAGCGTGGTCGAGCGTCCATGGAGAATGAACTTTGAGTCCTGGAAAGGAATCTCGTGCGATCGCTGAGATAGCTGGTGTCGTGGAAAAGCCTGCGAAGCCAGGTACAGGTGTGAGATTCCGGAGAATCTTCGCCTCAAGGCCACGGCTCGAGGGAGAGCCGTCCGCCATGTCGTCCCGTGCGCGGCCTTCAGCGGAATAGGTTTTTTGTCGTGTCGGGTGGGCTTATCCTCCGGTGGTTTGCCGGGGACGGCTGTGCAATAAAGCGGCGTCTGAAGATTGCCCTGCGGTTCGCCGATTGAACGGCAAAGGTGTACGCGCACGCCTCTGGAGATTTCCCTTTCCACCACGAGTGCTGGGTGTTGGACCACGTGACTTCTGTGTCGCTTCGGCCGTCTACGCCTCGGTTGCTCTGGAGCGGACATTGGTTCAACGATCGCCGGAGCGCATCAATTTCGCCTTGGAGGGGTATGGAGACATTGCGGAGGGCTCGGTTCCATTTCCTGGGAGGGCTGTGAGTTTGGGGTTATGTTACCATCTCAAGATATTTATTGTATTGTCTTGTATTGTGTTATTCCCGTGTGATTTTGAATATATTCTTTTGTGGCTAACCATTGGTGTTGTTTCCTTATCGATTTGGATTGCTTCCTTTGAGGATTTCATGGAGGGTTTCAATAGTGATTGATTTCGACACGGAATAACATCTATATCTTTCTGCCGGGGTTCCTCTCGGGGTTCGGGGGTTACCGAGACCAGGAGATTGCAGAGGACCCCGTAACAGCCCGGTTTACGTCAAAAACCGAGTTACGTCACGGCTTATGGAACGAATTAATGATGTAGGCCGGGGTATTGCTGTATACTGTATGTATATATATATATATATATATATATATATATATATATATATATATATATATATATATATATATACATATATATATATACAGACATATATATATATACATACATATATATATATACATACATATATATATATACATACATATATATATATATAGACATATATATATATATACATACATATATATATATATAGACATATATATATATATACATACATATATATATATATATATAGACATATATATATATACATACATATATATATATATAGACATATATATATATACATACATATATATATATATAGACATATATATATATATAGACATATATATATATAGACATATATATATATAGACATATATATATATATATATATAATATATATATATATATATATATATATATATATATATATATATATATATATATATATATATATATATATATATATATATATATATATATATATAGTCATGTGAAAAAGTAAGTACACCCCATGTAAAGTTTTGACTTTTTCAACATATTTCAACATACAGCTATTTGATCTTCATTTCAACAATATTGACAGATAAAGGTGATATAATCTAACAAATATCATGAAACATTTACATTTTGTAGTCCATTGTATGAATTAAATAAACATAAATGCAAATTTCGCATGTGGAAAAAGTAAGTACACCCCGACATTTATCACTACTTTAAATACCTAAAATTAGAATTAGGTGCACCAGCTAAGGTGCAAATGATTAGAACATCGTTAGAGAGGATCTTGGAGGAACCTGTCTTATTTAAACCTCAGATATTTAGTTTGGTTTGCTCTTTGTTGTTGAAGTGTGTGGCGTCACCATGCCTAGATCAAAAGAGCTCTCTGAGGCCTTCAGAAAGAAGGTTATAGATGCCTACGCGTCTGGGTGGGATTTAAAAAGATCTCCAAACAATTTGAAATCAATCATTCGACTGTCCGGAAGATCATCTACAAGTGGAGAAGATTCCAAACAACTGCCAACTTGTTCAGGCCAGGCCACCCCAGCAAGTTCAGCCCGAGAGCAGACCGCAAGATGCTGAAAGAACTCTCTAAGAACCCCAGAATGTCATCACGGGACCTACAGGTTGCTTTTGCCACTGTTGATGTCAAAGTGCACGAGTCTACCATTAGAAAGAGGCTGCACAAATTGGATCCACATGGGAGGTGTGCCAGGAGAAAACCTTTGCTGTCCAGAAAGAACATCAGGGCAAGACTAAAGTTTGCCAATGAACACCTCGGCAAAGACCAGCACTTCTGGAACAATGTGCTCTGGACAGATGAGTCAAAGGTAGAGCTATTTGGCCACAGTACCAGAAGACATGTTTGGCGAGTTTGGCGAAAACCAAAGACAGCATTTGACCACAAGAACCTGATACCAACTGTAAAGCATGGTGTTATGGTTTGGGGCAGCTTTGCTGCATCAGGGCCTGGGCAGCTCACCATCATAGAATCCACTATGAATTCTTCATTGTACCAGAGGGTGCTCGAGGATAATGTGAGGCCATCTGTCGGAAAGTTGAAGCTCAACTGAAGGTGGACCAGTAAATCCATCAAGGAATGGCTGAAAATAAAGAAATGGAGGGTTCTGGAATGGCCAAGTCAAAGCCCGGATCTAAATCCCATCGAGATGTTGTGGGGGGATTTGAAACGAGCTGTGCATGCAAGAAACCCCTCAAACATCGCACAGCTGAAAGAATTCTGCATGGAGGAGTGGGCAAAAAATTCTCCCAGTCGATGTCAGAGACTGGTAGACAGTTATAAGAAACGCCTACTTGAGGTTGTTTCTGCCAAAGGGGGCAACACCACTTATTAGAGCCAAGGGTGTACTTACTTTTTCCACATGCGAAATTTGCATTTATGTTTATTTAAATTATACAATGGACTACAAAATGTAAATGTTTCATGATATTTGTTATATAATATCACCTTTATCTTTCAATATTGTTGAAACGAAGATCAAATAGCTGTATGTTGAAATATGTTGAAAAAGTCAAAACTTTCCATGGGGTGTACTTACTTTTTCACGTGACTGTATATATATATATGTGTATATATATATATATATATATATATATATATATATATATATATATATATATATATATATATATATATATATATATATATATATATATATATATATATATATAGTATATATAATATATATATATGTATATATATATATATGTATATATATATATGTATATATATATATTGTTATAGATCGCGGTTAGGATGTTATAGACCGAGCGGTGGTTTAAAACCGCGACCTAACAAAACTCACCCGATTCCACCCGAACGTTGGTTGTATCGCACCCTAGCTGCTCAATGAGGGAAAAGACAAAAGCGACGCAATGCAAGAGGAAAACAGAGACAAAAAAAAATGTATGAAATATTACTACTGAATTTATTTCTACTATTTACACACAAGCAACAAAAAGCAATTCAGTTTATTTACAAGTACAAGACGCAGGTGACACAGTGCAAATTTAGCTTATCTACAGACTTAACTTATTACCCAGGACAGAACAAACAAAGACGACTCACACGGGGAATTGCAGGAATCGCAGGATGTGGATGGCTGGAGGGAGAGGGAGAGGTCCAAGGGGGGGTCCCGCCGCACAACCGGCGCGTTCAGCAGCCGCCGTTCCTGCCCCCTTTTGCGGTTGCCGGGTGTCGCTGCTGCGGCGGCCTGCAGTTGCCTTGCCAGGCCTTGTCTTACTCGCTTCTCACCACCGACTTCTCACCACCGCAACCAACTGTGACCACTGACCCTCCTTTTTGGCACCCGACTCAGACCAACTCTTCTCTCTCTCTTTCTCTCTCGGTGCAACCAACTCCTCCTCTCTCTCTCTTTCTCCGACCAACCCAGAGTGCATCTCCCTTTCTTCTTCTTTTTTTCGCTCCACTTCCGGTTGCGCCCTTTTATAGCGCCCCCAGCGATCACGCCCCCGGCGCTTTGGACACGCCCATCGGGGCGCTCACCTCGGCCCTGGCTGGTCGCACGACCCTCGGGCTCCGCCCCGGACGACGACGGGCGGGCGCGCCCCTCCCCTCCTCTGACGAGGTGGAGACACGCCTTTCTTCCCTGACTCGAGCCTCGTGGTCAATGGCGGTTATTGGAGGGGAGGTGATTGGGAATCGAGGGCTCAGCAATGACGAGAGGGGATGTAATATGGCAATCGAGGGTCGGCAATCACGAAAGGGGGATGTGAAGGAAATGGGGATTTTTGGGGATGGGAATGGAAGGGGATCTATTCTCTTTCACTGGTGCAATGGAGTACTTCAATTAATGGGAGACACAGCCTTATCCTAAAACACAGAATAAGATATAACTATCGAACATGAATATCCTATGATTGGCTGACGTGTATGCTTGTGGACTATGGGACGCCCTTTTGATCTTACACAGCTCCGGAGGCAGGAGGCACAGCACAACAACAATAATAATAATCATACAGCACACAATAAAAAATATATATATACAGTCCTCATATCCACAACAATATGTATATATATATATATGTATATATATATATATGTGTATATATATATATATATATATATATATATATACACCGTATATACACAGGGTGGTCCAGAAACCCTGGGCACATTTTGAAGAACGATACCTGCATTAAACAACTAAGTTTATTATTTTTCTTTGGTGCAAAACAAAACATGATTACTCGTAAATGGATGTGACCTCTTCAACAAGCACAGGCATCACGTGATGCGCAACAGGGTGAGGTGCATCACGTGATATGGATCGGGGTGAGCTTCGCTCACTGTGCTGCATGCGTTTGTCTTTGCATTAGTTCAGTTCATTGTGAATTTGACGCCCTAATATGACGGAGGATATTGTGAGACAGAAAATTTGCGCTGTGCGCTTGTATTCTGTATCTGGAAATTCGGCTGAGGTTCACAGACAACTTGTCAAAGAATGTGGCGCTGACGGAATTGCGAGAAGAACCATCGGCAGAATAAACGAGCAATTTGATGAAACAGGCAGCATTCTTCCAAAAGTCACCAGATAGGCCCCATACTGTTCAAACTGAGGAAAGCAGAGCGGTCATTCAACAACAACTCGACAGTAACACACCATTATCAACTCATCATTTATCAAACGTCACCAACATAAGCTGATCATCGATTCGAAGAATACGAAAAGACCTTAATGCGAAACCATACATACCCAGATTAATTCACCAACTATCTGAGGATGATTTTGACAGGCGCATTGAGGCATGTGAGACATTGCTTGGGTTAATGGATATGGACAATGATTTGCAGAACAGGATCTTGTGGTCGGATGAATCCAAGTTTACTTTATCTGGTTCTGAGAATCGTCATAACGTGATACCGGCAGGAGACAACCCACAATTTACTGTTGAGCACAACGTCCAGTATCAAGCTCGTGTGTCAGTCTGGGCAGGCATTTCTTCTGGAGGCATTGTTGGGCCAATATTTTTTGAAGAAAATGTGAATGCTGCAAATTACCTTCCAATGTTGGTGGAGCATGTGTTTCCACTCAATGATGGTAAAATGTGGTTCATGTATGATGGTGCGCCTGCTCATTATGTTGCCAGTGTACGCCAGGCCCTCGATTTGAACTTTACAGACAAATGTATTGGCCGTCGTGGTCCACTTGAACGTATTGTTATTTAACACCCTGTTATTCCTTCCTTTGGGATTTCCTCAAACACAAAGTGTATGCGAGGAATCCTACGACCCTTCGAGACTTAAAGCAATTCATCCGTAATGAGACTGCTGCCTTAACGACTGAAACATGCAGAACTGTGTGTCAGAGTGTTTCGTCACAGCTACAGCTGTGCATAGACAACGAAGGAAAGCAGTTTGAACATTTGAACTGATCTGTCTCATGTATATTAGACTGATTAGACTGTTTAACGAGTAATCATGTTTTGTTTTGCGCCAAAGAACAATAATAAACATAGTTGTTTGTTGCAGGTATCGTTCTTCAAAATGTGCCCAGGGTTTCTGGAACACTCTGTGTGTGTATTTGTGTCGTGGCACAGATCTTTCAAGAACACACAAGAACACAAAATCTTGTTTCTCAGTCTGAGAGTCCTTTAGGTTCTTTTTTGCAAACCCAAGCGGGCTTTCATGTGTCTTTCACTGAGGAGGGGCTTCCGTCTGGCCACTCTGCTATGAAGCCCATATCGGTGGAGTGTTGCAATGATGGTTGTCCTTCAGGAAGTTTCTCCCATCTCCACACAAGATCTCTGGAGCTCAGCTAGAGTGACCATCGGGTTCTTGGTCACCTCTCTTACCAAGGCCCTTCTCCCCCAATTGCTCAGTTTGACCGGGCGGCCAGCTCTAGGAAGAGCCCTGGTTGTTCCAAACTTCTTCCATTTAAGAATTATGGAGGCCACTGTGCTCTGGGAACCTTCAATGCAGCAGATTTTTTTTGTAGGCTTCCCCAGATCTGTGCCTCGACACAATCCTGTCTCTGAGCTCTGCAGGCAGTTCCTTCGACCTCATGGCTTGGTTTTTGCTCTGATATGCATGGTTAGCTGTGAGACCGTATATAGACAGGTGTGTGCCTTTCCAAATCATGTATGTGCAATCAATTGAATTTACCACAGGTGGACTCCAATCAAGGTGTAGAAACATCTCAAAGATGATCAAGAGAAATGGGAGGCACCTGAGCTAAATTTCAAGCGTCATAGCAAAGGGTCTGAATACTTATGTAAATGTGATATTTCAGTTTTTTCTTTTTAGTAAATTTGCAAAACTTTCTAAAATCCTGTTTTCTCTTTGTCATTATGGGGTATTGAGTGTAGATTGATGAGGTAAAAAATGAATTTAAACGATTTCAGAATAAGGCTGCAACATAACAAAATGTGAAAAAAGTGAAGGGGTCTGAATACTTTCTGAATACACTGCGCGCGCACGCGCACACACACACACACACACACACACACACACACACACACACACACACACACACACACACACACACACACACACACACACACACACACACACACACACACACACACACACTATTCAAATACATTAGTGCTAAACCAAATATGTATAAATTTTTACTATAAAACTTCTTTAGAAAACAAATGTTCTCAGCAACCTGTTCTAAGTGCTTGTTTGTACTCGGCTATCAGAAACATTTTATTTTGCATCAAATATGATAAGATTAGACATTATATTTGAATAAAACTTTGATTTCAAAGTGTATGAAAAATCCTAATCCACCCTTGTATTGTGCTCTCTCTCTGTGCCTCCTTTCCCAGTAATCCAATTCTGTTTCCTCACCATGTTCTCTGTGGCTTTTCCACCTGCTCCACTCATCATCTTGATGAACAACTGGATCGAGATCCGCTTGGATGCAAAGAAGTTCCTTTTATACTACCAGCGCCCGATACCTGAACGTGTCAAAGATAACGGAATATTTTTGACCATCCTGACCTGGATAGTCCACATTGCTGTCCTGTTCCATGTACGTTTGTGAGATATTGTTTTTACCTGCGACACATCACAGGTCGACAAATGTTTTGCGTTGATGTTGTTGTTGGTGATCGATTTTTGAAATGTGCACCCATTGGTCGGACAGCTGCTAGAGCCATGTCTGTCGCATGTTCACATGTGGATATCAGATTCAACACCACGTTATGAACTCAGAACATTTCATTCAGCACATCCAGCAGTTTGACATCCTCCGACATCCTCATCAGTTTTGATATAGAATCACTTTTTACCAGCATCCGTTCCAGAGACCTGCTCTGTCAACAAGCATCATCCACAAGAAGACTCCATCCTTCAGCAAAGTACCTGTCTATCACCAGATCAAATTTATGACCTTCTTATGCGTCTCAATTTTACATCTTTCAAATGGCGAGACTCGTTCCATTAACGAAACGAAGGTGCGTGGCTATGGGTTCTCCACCCTCACTCATAGTCGCAAACATCTTGCTGGAAGACCAATGAGCACCATTTCAACTTAAGCTCTGGCTACGTTATGTCGATGACATGTTTGTTATATGGCAACAAGACAAGAGAGATCTCAATACTTTTCTTCAGCACCTCAACAATCAGGACTGCAACATTAAATTCACCATGGAAGTCGAGCAACAACAGGCAATTTCCTTTGTTGATGTCCTCATTTCCAAGTGTCCTAATGGCAAGCCTCTCACAAGGTATCCATTATCCAGGAAGCTACCTCAACTACCACTCTTTTCATCATCCTTCAACTTTCCAAACTATGCCACATCACGACTGCTCTTAACTTCAACGGTTATCCTGCCCACAAGATAATCACCAAACCACGAAAGGCTCATGAGCCAAAATCGGAAACCAGAGCATGTTATTCTCCTCTTCATTGGACGTACATCACGCCAAATTTAGCGTTTCCTCAAGGCTGCCAACATAGCAGGACGACATCGCTCGACGAGGCAAACATGAAAAATCAGCAATATTCAATCATGCACGGACTCATAATCATCGCATACTTCGGACAGAGAGCAAACTTCTCACATCCATCAGCCAATCACACACAAGGAGAACCAGAGAAGGTATCAACACATCAAGGACAATGGACCATAACATGGGAAGATCCTGACTGATCGAACAACTCTTCACAAAGGAAAAATGATGAATGCTGGGTGGACTGTCTTCAAGCAAGAAAGGGAGCTGAGAGAAACAAGTTGTTGGAGGGACATGTGTGTGGTCTGGTGCTGCTGCGGAGGGATAGATATCTGGTAGACACCGCAGGTTGAACAAGATCAGGTGTGAGGTGGTGTAAACCTGAAACCAATATCCTGTTTTGTTACCTCCACCACCGAGGGTAGATGGAGGTTATGTTCTCATCCCTGCCTGTCCATTTCTTTGTCCCTTGCGAAAATCGATGATTTTTCAACTAAATTGGTCTGTCACATGTGTTATTCTGTCAGGCTGTCTGTCGATCACCTACAGGACACAATTTTAAAACAATCTTCAAGTAACTTCACCAAATGGTCGAGTTGGTTATAAGCAAGAAGCCTGTTGATTTTGAGGTCAAAAGCTAAACCTTTGTCGCATACAATAGGCCAAAGGTCAACATCTTAGGTCAAAGCTAAACCTTTGTCGCATACAATAGACCAAAGGTCAACATCTTAGGTCAAAGCTAAATCTTTGTCAGATATAATAGGTCAAAGGTCAACATCTCAGGTCAAAGCTAAACCTTTGTCAGATACAATAGGCCAAAGGTCAACATCTTTGGTCAAAGCTAAACCTTTGTCAGATATAATAGGCCAAAGGTCAACATCTTAGGTCAAAGGTAAACCTTTGTCAGATACAATAGGCCAAAGGTCAACATCTTAGGTCAAATTTCTAAAATCCTCAATTTCCATCTGATCGTCTTGAAATTTGAACAGGATTTGCATATCAGGCCACTGAATTCAACCACTAACTATTTTAAGGCCAAAATGGTTTTAAGGGTTTCCCAAATATGCTCTGTACTACTTTTTCCTTGTTTGTCTGTGAGCACGATATCTCAAAAAGTAGTGGACGAGCTACTTTCGGGGTCTGGAATAACAATCTATGAGTTGGTTAGGCGACAAGAACAAGCCGATTAGATTTTGATTCAGGTCCAGATCCAGATCGGGCCTCGCAGTGGGATTAATAACGGAAACTCTTCAGCCTGGCAGAGGTATGCGCTCTACCTTGTTAGCACTCCCTTCATCATGTGTAGATTCTGTACATTGAAGAAAGAGCAACATGACATGTCCACAAGGCTTGCAAGTACCATTGCTCATCAAACAAATTTGACTTGTTTTATAGAAAAAAGACAAAAGTTTTGTCGGTGCAACAATGCGGACTATATCTGTGTGTCGGTTTCAGGCTCTGCTGATTGCATTTTCATCGGATTTCCTTCCCCGGTTGATGTATTACTTCACTGCCACTGCTACCGATCCGAGCTACCTGGAATTCATCCTCGCTTACTCTCCCCAAAAATACGTGGATGAGACTCACACGCCTTGCAGGTAGATATCACCTGATGAACAACATTGCAGTATTTGCTAAACTTCATGTTTGCTCAAAACTCTTGCATTTTTAACTCATCTGTTCAGGGGAGCTTATGCTATGGCGCGCTGACCGTCCATCAGTCCGTAAACACTTGAAACTTCTTCTCCGAAACCGCTGATGGGATTGCGACCAAATTTGGCACAAATTACATTTGTTGTGTTGTGACTTAAGTTTGTTCACGGCATTAAAAGAATCGGGGTATAAGGGGATCTACCGGAATCAAAGTGGATCCAGGTTCGACAATCCCCCCCCCCCCCCCCCCCCAAAAAAAACCCCACAACCTTCATCACCCATGATGTACCAAAGCTTGTTCACAGCATAAAAATATCAGGGTCTGAGGGGCTCTGTGGGTGGTTTGAGTGATTGTTGATCCTGATCCAGGTGAGCTTCAGGACGCACGGTCCGACTTTTTCTAATACACCATAATTCTAACCTCTGTCAATTACAATTACAGTTATATATAATTTTGATGTTTGAATGTCATATGGGAAGAAAGAATAACAATTAGTAGGGCTATCGTAGATGATTGATTTTGTGAATATTGTCACACAAGACCGTACAGCAACCATCTTGAATATATCAATGAAATATGGGCAATAGAAGGACCTCAATTTACAGTATGGAGGACCAGGAATGACAATCTATGACAGTACGGGTGGCCTGGAAGAACAATCTATGACAGTGTGGGGGGCCTGGAATAACAATATATGACAAAATGGGGGGCCTGGAATAATAATCTATGACAAAACGGGGGGCCTGGAATAACAATCTAAGACAAAATGGGGGGCCTAGAATAACAATCTATGAGAAAACGGGGGACCTGGAATAACAAGCTATGACAAAATGGGGGGCCTGGAATAACAATATATGACAAAACGGGGGGCCTGGAATAACAATCTATGACAAAATGGGGGGCCTGGAATAACAACCTATGACAAAATGGGGTGCCTGGAAAAACAATCTATGAGAAAACGGGGGACCTGGAATAACAATCTAAGACAAAATGGGGACCTAGAATAACAATCTATGACAAAATGGGTGCCTAGAATAACAATCTATGACAAAATGGGGTGCCTGGAAAAACAATCTATGACAAAATGGGGGACCTGGAATAACAATCCATGACAAAATGGGGGACCTGGAATAACAATCCATGACAAAACGGGGGGCTGGAATAACAATCTATGACAACATGGGGGGCCTGGAATAACAATCTATGACAAAACGAGCGACCTGGAATAACAATCTATGACAAAATGGGGGGCTGTAATAACAATCTATGACAAAACGGGGGGCCTGGAATAACAATCTGTGACAGTACGGGGGAGGGGGGGCTGGAATGACAATCAACGACAGTACATGGGTCCTGTAATGCCAATCTTTGACATTACGGGGACATGGAATGTCGATCTATGAAAGAACATGGGACCTGAAATGACAATCTGACAGTACAGGGGATCTGGAATGCCAATGTATGACATTACTGGGACCTGGAATGACAATCTATGATAGTAAGTGGGACCTGGAATGACAATGTATGACATTACTGGGACCTGGAATGACAATCTATGATAGTAAGTGGGACCTGGAATGACAATGTATGACATTACTGGGACCTGGAATGACAATCGATGACAGGACATTGGACTTGGAATAACAACCGGTGATTTATTTAGGTGAAACAAATGCAAATGAGAAAGTTTCATGGTCACAAGTATGGAACGCGTCATGACAGAAATGCAGATGGATCGTCGTGTTAAACACATCTCTTTCTACAGATACAAGGGCTTCAGGGATGAAGAAGGGAACTATACAGCATTCCACTGGCAACTGCTTGTTCTACAGATCGTTTTTGTCATCGTCTTTGTGGTAAGATCAAGTTTCTCGAACCCTTGTTCACTTGTAAGATATACAAGGCAATCACATTGGAGCTTCTACTTCGGGCTTGGAGCTTTTTATTGGATTAAATTAGTCTGTTGGCATAAAAGTTAAATTTTGAGTGTCATTAAATGTTTAATTTTCAAATAATTGACACCTGCGAGCTGCAGGTTTGAGATGTTTGTGTTCAACAGATTTGTTCCTATTTGCCAATGTCACTGCTGCTGCTCTTCCAATTGTAATGTGTATCTTTGCATATTTACTTTTACCTTCGTTGCTGTTGTAATGCCACATTCATGGCATGAGATCTTGAACTAATCCTCTGTCTGCCCTCAGATTGTGATGTTGTTCATTATGAAAACAATTGGTTGGCTAATTCATGAGGATCCAAACTTAGAAAAGTATCATGAGCCTCAAAAAACCATGAATGAAGATGACGACTCCGATTCAGAAGAACTTCAAGAAGTTAAAGTTGAAAAGTGAAAGAACATGGCTGAGAGATGACATCAAGTGATCCCAAAATAGTTGTAGACAGTGGGCCAATCCTCCAAAATCTGTCTAGTTTTTGACTTTCGTGACCCACCTCTGGTATCTACCTGAAATTTTGCAGAGATTTAGATTTAAAAAATCACTTAGAAAGAATTCACAACTCGTCAGTGCAAAAAGTTGCACATTAATTAGTTATGTTAATTAGCAAAATCTATATCGCCATCTTGTGTTCATTATTATATAGCTGTGTACAACTGAATGGGAATTCTAAATATAAAGTATTGTTATGTCGGTAGGGTAGCGCAATATCTAGAGCCAGATAGATCTGTGTAGGTAGGTATCCGACTGTCATGATAGGGAATCTACCTGTAATAAGTTCTGTGTGTTTAGGCGGTTTGTCGGTTAAGAAGTATACCTGTGGATATACCAGGATGTTCGAGTGTTAGATAGAGTAGGGATTAAAGATAACAGCCCCTGTGTGTCAAACCTGGTAGCCAAACCTTTGTCCCTTATCGCAATGCACACCAACATAGACATTTAGACAGGCCCTTAGCGCAACATGAAATAATTCCCTTCCCTGACAAGGACTTCGGAAGAGAACCGGAAAAAGGAAACCAGGCCAGGACACCGCCGATGATGGCCACCGCCAGTTACACCTCAGACAGGCCTAGCCACATCGAGTGCCACGCGCTATGACCACGCTACAGGGAACGAGTGATGGGCAGCGTGGTCGGCGCGGACCTCCAGCCAACGAGCACGAGAGGCGCGAAGCTGGAAGGTCCGGTGGAAGGCGCTGATTGGGTGGCGCGCCAAGGCTGATGTCACCGGGGAGGTTATTTAAGGGCGTCCCGAACGCCATTTTTGTCTCTTCTTCTTCGTGCTTGGACATCATTCGCTCTTCTTGCTTGCCCTTGGAGATCCAGCAGTTCGTCTTGCACGTCCTTCCCTGGCTGTCTGGTGCTCTCTGCGCTTCCCTGCTTGGTCTTGAGAGGTCCCTGGTGGTCGTTGGCTCGCCGTCTGTGTGGTGCTTGGAGTGGTGCTCGGTGCTGTGGTGCTAGAGCGAGGGACCTCGTGGGTGCATCGGGGCCGAACGGAGCCATGTTGGACGGCAGACAAGACAAGACGAGGGACAGTTAAGGCGCACCACATTTACATTACACGACGAGACAATTATTTTCCTTTAATTCATTCCTGTGTCGTTGCTGAATCTGGTGTGTGGGATCCCAAATATAGGATTTAGTTTATTCGCATTCCTTGTTATCGGGTCCGTGAATAAATCTATTTTTGTACTATGAATTTGGTTTGTTGAGTTCATTAATTCCCTGCAGGGGTGGGATGAAGTGGGTGGTGGTGCACAAGGGGGAGGGGGATTATGGGGATTATGGGTGTGGTTTGTGTGGGCGTGGTTTGTGGGTGGAGACAAAAAAGGGGGCAGAGTCAATTTTTTGAAAATTATTTATTTATTTATTTATCATCTGTCTTTTGTATGAATAAATGTGAATAAATAACTAAATTCCTGTGAATAAAATGAACACAAGATTTCTTCTCCCTTTAAATCACATAATTTGTAAGTCCAAGGAACTGTATCCATTACATCAACGATTAAAAAAAGTTAATTCGTCCATCTCTTTGCATAACCCTTCTCAAAATGGCTTCTCCATCTGTATATTCTTACAATATCACCAACTTTGAACTTGGTTTTTCTCAAATGAATTTCCTTTTCATATTCTAATTTTGTAAATGTTTCCGATGGTTTTGATTTTGTTGTTGAATGAACTGTATTATTGTAATTATCTACAATGTCCTAAATTAAAGATACCCATTGTTGAGAACCGAGTTGTGTGAATTTTTTTATATAATCTCTCTTTCAAAGCGCGATTAAAATGCTCAATAACAACTGCCTTTCCTTCATTAAAGGTGCTGGATAATGTAATACCATTATCTTTAAGAAATTTCATCAATGTTTTGTTGTGGAACTCTGTTCCCTCATCAGTCCATAACTTCTTTGGTTTTCTTTTGCTTTTACTAAATATTTCACTGAAAGCTAACATAAGAGTATTACCCCTTTTGTTTTTCAAAGGAACAACCCGTGCATATCTACTCCTCAAATCAATAACGGTTAAAGCATACTTGTATCCCTTATCATTATTTAGTTCAATTAAATCAGCGGATCAGATGTAATCAACACCTTTGGAATAAACTCTCCTTCTTTTAAACTTTGTGATTATCGGTTTACGTAATTCGTCAGCTAAAACTATTTGCTCCTCAGTGTTGATGACATCATTAGAGTTTAATAGTTTTTTTGATAACTATGCCCAAGTCTTAATTTTGCATTTATCAATTTTTTCACGATAAATCTATCAACTTCCTCTCTCAACGTTGGATTTTATATCAAAGACAAATTACACAACATTTCACTGTCGGCATCATGTTTTTCATCCAACGTTGTGCTGTTCCCATAATCAATATCGTGTTTCATACACACTTCATCAACACTATTTATAGGTTTGCAGCATTACATGGGAGCAGCATAACATTAATTATGTAAAACAAATTTCGAATATTCGAGCCAGACATCTCCATTGCATCGTTTTGTCTTTACACGATCAAGGCTCATAGTAGGTGATGGAGGTTATGTACCAACTGGGGCCACAGTTGGATTCAGCAAGAGAATGAGGGGAGGAAACGAACCTGCAAGGTAGAGCACGGTGCCTGGTTGGGGTTAAGGGTGCTTCCTGCACAAGATGGGGAGGGGCAGAGGACTGAGAGAGCAAGGGGGAGCAACACTGGAGAAAAGGTGGTAACAAGCAAATACCTATCTGTGATGTTAAATCAACAACAGACCTTGCCTAGTGCTTCAACCTCACAGGGAGAAATTTCAATGATTATGAGAGCTTGAGATTCCATGGAATCCAGGACATGCAGATGTGATGCTGCTCCTTGATTGGACCATTTCTTGTGTTCATTCTGACCAATGATGGTCCACATGATAATGCAGTACTGCAGTAGGATGTTCAATGCGTGAGAGTACATACATCATTTCTGCAGCAATTTCTATATGTAACCTATTTGGTTCCAGGTCAGCGACTGCTGTTCTTCTTAGATTTGATGAACTAGTGGGGTCACCCATGGGAATCTTGCGATCGGTGCAGCCGTTTGTGCGGCACCCAGGAAAATAAAGTTATGCGAGAGTCCAAACCTGAAAATGCTTGAGACCAAAGCTGAAATTGGTAAAACAATATAGCCTATTTTACTCCAGGTGGTCCCAGGATTAACCACCCAATATTTCGTTGTGATCGGTTCAGCCGTTTTTGGGTACCTGGGAATGGACGGACAGACAGACAGACAGACAGACAGACGGACGGATATTTGGTGAATTATAGTAAGATTAGACATCTATCTATAATTCCAGTAATCTCTGTGTGTCTGTGTGTCTGTGTGTTTGTGTGTTTGTCTGTGACCGCTGTTTCTCGACAACCACGGGTCCGATATACTTGAAACTTGCCAGGTATATTGCTGGGGACCCGAGGATGTGCCTTTTCAAGGTTTCATATTAATCGGACAAGTAGTTACCGAGCTATGGCGATTTCTTTACCAAACTCCGCAAGCCGTTCGCTTTGGACCAAACCATTTCATGTAAATAGAGGGGGGGGGGGATTGTCACCGTACTCGCAAGCCGTTCGCTTTGGACCAAACCATTTCATGTAAATAGAGGGGGGGGATTGTCACCGTACTCGCAAGCCGTTCGCTTTGGACCAAACCATTTCATGTAAATAGAGGGGGGGGGGATTGTCACCGTACTCGCAAGCCGTTCGCTTTGGCTTTGCGAATGGACCAAACCATTTCATGTAAATAGAGGGGGGGGATATAATTTTAGATATATATATAGTACGGGCATGCCCTAGTGAAAACAAATCCAGGTTCAAACTCTTCAAAAGAAAGCTGTGAAGTCATGGATGTAACACATGATTGTCACCCCAGGATTGTGAAGATGAGGTCACACAGAACGTCCAGTGGGAATAATCAAATCCTGATTTCAGCAACTTCAGGAGGTAAACTTAAGAGACAAAGCTGTCTGGTCTCCTGTTCAAATAGCGCAACACGCCAATATCGACAACAGGTGTAGCTCCGTCCGAGTAGTTGATGAAACGACACCTGAGATCGGAGCTTGACAATCTCAAACCGGATGTGTCATCAAACGTCTATCAGATCCGACTTAATAAAAAGGCGGTGCGCGATAAGTCGTCCAACAGTCGTTCTATCAACATCGGAGATCCAGTATTTGCCCACAATTTCGGCGCGGGTGCGACCTGGTTACCGGGGGACGTCATCGGGAAGCCAGGTCCACTGTCCACATGGGTCACCTGAACGATGGCAGCGAAATACGTCGACATCAGGACAGTTTTATCACAGCCATGACAACAGTTCAATGCCACCACTACCGGAGATCGTTGCGGCCGCTCCAACGCTCCACTCGTCGTGGAGACCGGAAGGATCACCTCGGACTCTGTATCCACCTTACCACCGCGACGCTCAATGAGAGAAAAACACCTGACCGTTTAATGGTCTATCACCTGAGGTGGTGGTGCACTACCTACCTGAAGCCTTGGAGTGGGAAAGAACGACTTCTGGAAGGTGCACACTGCACAGCAACGCAATGACGATGACGTAGTTGATTTTCATTGGTTAATTTGCTGTGCTTCGTCACATACGGTTTTGAGATAACGGATAAGTGGAATCCCATCCAATCCACTTTATACACCCTAACAGCATGATCCGGATCCAGTGAAACCAAACTCTATTCCATTTTTTAAAATCATGTAAACCACGATGTGATCCGATACTGTTTTTGTGGTTGGAACAAGCTTTTTAAAATGAGTTCATGCTCAAAAAGGATGCAGTGTACATTTATCATTTTCAAATATCATATGTTAATATTTCACGAATTCATCACCATTAATTATTTATAATAATAGGCTGTGTGTATGTCCGTCTCCTCTATAACTCCAAAACGATGAAAACTTGTGGCCCCAAGCTTTGCATGCTTACTCATCGACCTCCAAGGGATTGCGTGAATGAAAAATGGGTGTTTGGGTGTTTTTAAAAATAATTTATGCTAACAGGCTTACCTTTGGTCAGCCTGCATTCAGGTCACTCAGCTTGGGATCTTAATTTAACAGGCTTACCTTTGGTCAGCCCACAATCAGGTCACTCTGCTTGGGGTCTTAATTTAACAGCCTTACCTTTGGTCAGCCTGCATTCAGGTCGCTCAGCGCTTAAGTTATGTTATTAAGTATTGTCTGTTAAGTTATTATCTTGAGTTGCTGTTATTGTCATCTTTTCTCCCTCACTTCTCTCCCCCTCTCCCCTCTCTCTCCTCACCCCACCCCTCTCCTTCTCTTTCCCTCACACCAACCCTCCCGCCCGGAGTGTAGAGTGCAGCGACATGTGGTGAGTTTCACTCCCCCATCCTTTCTCCCTGCTCTCTCTGTCTCCCCCATGCCTTTTTCCCTCGCCCTCCCTTCCCCTACCTCCCTTCCTTCCCCTCCCCCTCCTTCCCCTCCCCCCTTCCACTCCTTCCCCTCCCACCCCTCCACCACCCTCTCACCCTCCCCTCCTTTATCCTCCTTCCACCTCCCTCTCCCCCTCACCTTCCCCTTTCCCTCATGTCCCCCCTACCCTCCTCACACAACGCCACCCTCCTGGAGTGTACAGTATATAGTGACGTGGTAAGGCTCACTCTCTTCCCTTCTTTCTCCCTCCCTTCCCCCTCACCCTCCACCCCTTCCCATGTCCTCCCCACTGCTCTGTCCCCCTCATATCCCATCTGCTTACCCGGGCACTTCAGGGGGGAGGGGGGAGCATAGATTTTCAAGTGCTGTGCTGTGCTGGGCAGAGATTTAAAAAAAAAAAAAAAAACAGAGTCAGGGAAATTCCCCCTTCCCCTGCTCCTCCTCCCCCCTTCCCCTGCTCCTCCTCCTCCCTTAATAATAATAATAATAATAATAATGCATTTATTTTATATAGCGCTTTTCAGGAAGCCCAAAGACGCTTTGACAGAGTGCAAAACATAATGCATAGCAAAACATAAAAACAATTGCAAAAAAAGAAGAATCAATAGGGAAATATTCAAAGCACAAAGGAGGGAGAAGGAGAGGAGATAGTCAGGGGTTAGATGCTGTGGGTTAAATGTTGAATGCAGTGTTGAACAGGTGGGTCTTGAGTGATGTTTTGAATGTGGTGAGTGAGGAGGAGTCTCTGATGGTGTGAGGTAGCGAGTTCCAGAGGGTGGGAGCAGCGATGGAGAAGGCCCTGTCCCCCCAGGATCTAAATTTGGTCCGGATGGGGGGGTCAGGAGGTTGGTACCAGCAGAGCGGAGGTTGCGGGTGGGAGTGTGTCTGGAGAGGAGGTCAGCCAGGTAGGAGGGGGCCAGGTTATGGAGGCCTTCCTTCCTTCCACACAAGGGCCTTCCCCTGCTCCTCCTCCCCCCCCTTCCCCAGCTCCTCCTTCCCACATGTTAAATTGCACCATGTCTGCACCTGATAGGTTCTGTTCATATTGGGATCAATTGAACAGCATGAGAGAAGGGGGAAGGCTTATACCTGGAAGTGCATTCCTATTTCGCACCCCAGTACCATTGGTGCTGATAAAGGATTAATCAGTGATTGAGACACACTCATGCCCTGCACCCCAAAGATTGAAAACCAAAGGATTCAACACGGTGAAGATGAACTGATGTTCAATTCAATGAGAATGTAATTGGCCTTGATATGCAAACCGTTTCCTATCAAACAAACCCTTTTGGAGTCTGCGTTTGTGCCCATGGACACCTGGGGTTCACTTATTGCTGGTCTGGAGAGGGTTGGGAGGAAAACAAGTGGATCAGGGTCTCTGTTCAATTCCAGAAGTTATCATCAGAGGCTATTACTGTATTCGGATTAATGCTCACTCAGTCACTCTCCTTCCAATGCCAGTGGAAACCACTTTTCGCACTTGTGATAGTGTTGCAAAACCACTTTTCGCACTTGTGCTGGCATTGAAAACCACTTTCCGCACTCGTGCTGCTGTTGTAAACCACTTTTCGCACTTGTGCTGGCATTGAAAACCACTTTCTGCACTCGTGCTGCTGTTGTAAACCACTTTTCGCACTTGTGTTAGTGTTGGCAAAACCATTTTCCACACTTGCGCTTGTGTTGAAAACCACAACTCCCATTTGTCTGAGTGTTGCAGAACCAATTTCCACATGTGTGCTGGCATTGAAAACCAATTTCCACATGTGTGCTGGCATTGAAAACCACTTTCCGCACTTGTGCTAGTGTTGAAAACCACTTTTCACAATTGGGTTAGTGTTGCAAAACCACTTTCCGCACTTGTGCTAGTGTTGAAAACCACTTTTCACAATTGGGTTAGTGTTGCAAAACCACTTATCGCATTTGTGTTAGTGTTGCAAAACCACTTTCTGCACTTGAGCTAGTGTTGCAGAACCACTTTTCGCACTTGTGTTAGTGTTGCAAAACCATTTTCCGCACTTGTGCTGGTGTTGAAAACCACTTTTTGCACTTGTGTTAGAACTCTACAACCCCTCACACTCCTCTACAACCCCTCACACTCCTCTACAACCCCTCACACTCCTCTACAACCCCTCACACTCCTCTACAACCCCTCACACTCCTCTACAACCCCTCACACTCCTCTACAACCCCTCACACTCCTCTACAACCCCTCACACTCCTCTACAACCCCTCACACTCCTCTACAACCCCTCACACTCCTCTACAACCCCTCACACTCCTCTACAACCCCTCACACTCCTCTACAACCCCTCACACTCCTCTACAACCCCTCACTCTCCTCTACAACCCCTCACACTCGTCTACAACCCCTCACACTCCTCTACAACCCCTCACACTCCTCTCCAACCCCTCGCTCCTCACTCTACAACCCCTCGCTCCTCACTCTCCAACCCCTCGCTCCTCACTCTCCAACCCCTCGCTCCTCACTCTCCAACTCCTCGCTCCTCACTCTACAACCCCTCGCTCCTCACTCTCCAACCCCTAGCACCTCGCTCTCCAACCCCTCGCTCCTCTCCAACCCTCCTCACCGTTGTTGCAGCAGCATCCTGTGCGGTTCTCCCGTCTCGTGCGGTCTCTGTGCGGTTCTTGCTACATCCTGTTCAAGTCTGCATTGACGTTCGTCGATGGACTCGTTCGCCCGTCTCATTCGTTTTCTTGCTGCATCCTGTTCAAGTCTGCGTTCTTCATCGACCGTCGCATTCATTTTGTAAATGGAAGTTTCCACGCTACGCATGAATTGTCACGATCCTCAAGAAGAAGTGTCTCGTAATCATCAAATGACAAGTAAATTACATTGTGAAAATTAAAGATTTCAAATAAACCTATTTAAAGTGTATGCGCACATAACGAATAAAAAAAAACGAAGAAATATCTCTCAGTAATTTCCTGAAACATATTTTACTTCCGGATAATAATGTTGAATGGAATAAGAAAGAACGGAGAGATATATGTCCTTTTTGTGCAGACTGTCATAAAACGTAAAAGTAATAAATGTTAACGGAAAAGAAAAAGCGAATTTTAAAAATATGTCGACATTTTCCCCGACTGTTATTTTAGGCGGTGTATTTTCGTGTATCAATATGGCGCGATTTTTATAAATATATCTCGGCAATTTCCCGTGTGTGCGTGAATATTCTCAATTATTTCTGACGTGAGGGTCATGATAAAATCGTGAGGGTGACTCTCAATGAATGGGCTTTATTTTACACTTTACAGGTCTTTGAGAAATCATTTCGTTCGAAAACGGAAACTTTCATGGGATTTTAGGAGTCGCGGAAGGCGAGAGAACGAGGCCATTCGTAGGGTTCGAAGATGGTTTATTGTAACAGCAAGATCCAGCACACTAAACAGTAAACTCGAACGGAGTTTCGTGTGCTGGATTGTTTAGTTTGCCTCGTGTCCAACAACGTGTCCAGCGTGCGTAAGCGAAGGACCGAATTCTAATTTGATGTGTGGGTGCCACTAGGCATATGGAAGAACCCTATTGAAAATTAGGTCGCCACGTCAAAATCCAAGATGGCCGCCGCGATGTATGTCTGAACCTTGTGAGCGGAATATCTTGAAAAATAAGCGAAGTACCAACTTCTAATCTGCTGTGTGGGTGTATCTAGGCAGAATTAATACACAAAAGGTGAAAGTTGAAAAATGCCACAAGTTATCTATCTTTTGTGCAAAGCCAACTGGCCGAGAGATGGCATCAGAGATTTCCTGCCCAAATTCCTGCTGTTCTTGTATATTATCCATTATCCCATCGACTTTATCAATATCCGTGCATGCGAGAGCAAAAAGATAATAAAATCCGTGTGTGTTTTTCCTCCATAACGCCAAAACATGTCCATTTCCATACGCACATATCCTTGTGGACATTCTCCCACGCCTTTGGAGCAAACTCCAGGGAGCGAAGCGCCGCATTCTGTAAGGACTCCCGTTGATATTCAATTTTTGTAAGGGCCCCATCAATTTGCTGAAGTCGATTTTCCTAGCGCTTCTGCCGCTTCAACGCAAGCAAAGCTACTGCAAGGGAGAAAAACAAAACAAAACAAGTTTGCTCGTTTGTTTTTGGAGTGTGTGTGAGGCCGCGTCGTCATGGTGACCTGCCTACACGTCGCGCTACGCGCGTTCCCGCCCACAGTTCTCCCGATGTCCCTGCTCTCAAATGTTGTGTTTGTGTGCTTCCCATTCTCTCCCCATCTTGTCTACCGCTCCTCTTATTATATACTTTGTGTGTCTGTCTGATTTTTTTGTGTGATAAATGGTAGCTCTTTCATGAGCCTCGATTCTGTAAAAAACAAAAAACAAAAAAAAAAAAACGGAAGTCAGCATGCTTATATAAAGCCAAAAGCCCTCTTCGGAGGGCGTGGCTCCGGCAACCGCGCGTGCGTCACGTCCGCACAACCACAAGTCCAACAGGCCCGTGCACTATTAAAAAGAAAACATGTTGTGGCGTTCAGGCAGAGAAGGGTTGAAGAATGAGTGAAAAGCGGAAATCGCTGTTTCTTTGAGGAGATTGGGGGCTGAGGCGGCGAACTCCACAAATTAGTGGGAAAGGACAAGGTACGTCAGAACGAGACGCGGGAACGGGACAAAAAAACGATTGAGATCAGCAAAAGATGTGGAACGATTTTATAACGATTATAAAACATCACCAGTTGTTTTAATGTAAAATGTTAATTTTTAAAATGGAGTCTCCACACCTATTTTTACATTGAAGGGATATTATTGATGTTTTACGTCATAGAGTTCAACTTGAGTAGATAATTTATTTAAATAATACGATTCTTTGAGGTTGGGATATAATTTATTTGTTTGAAGGTTCAGAGTTAAATTTGTAATATGTTTCTGAACATCGATATTCCCGTGAGCAGCACTTCTTAAATCCAGTAATCCTAAATCAGAAATGTGAACGTCGGGCTCCTAGTCCTAGTTTTTGGGTAGGCCCGAGTTGTGACCCTGGTCTGCCCACAAGGCATTTGATGTGAAAACATATGTTTTTGGGGACTTTCGAAGAGGAAGAATGATTTATTAGAACTCGTGGTCCATCTGGGCCAACACTTCGAGCTACGTCGACGAACGCACCTGATCGTAGATCTACTGTAGTCTATATACCTCACAAGGAATAATAGCAGGACCCTTGCTACAGCTTCCATGGAGTTCTTACAAGGCGTTTTTTGTGGCGTTTTCCATAGCCGCTTCTCATTACAAAAGTAACAAGAAAGAGAAACGTGCTTTCAGTGGTTGTTAAGGCTTTTGGGTTAAAACAAATATGGCGACCGAACCACGTGATATATGACGTCATCATTTTTTTTCCTCCAATTTATCCATAGTTGACGCTCAAGAAATTTCATCTTGATTGGATGAAGTTTTGTACTTGTCGAATTATGACATCATGAAGGAGGAACCTATTTATTTATTTTTGTATACAAGATCGAGGCTCGTGAAAGAGCTAACATTAATCACACAAAAAGACAAACCGACACAAAACACAAAAAACAAGTGGAGCGGCAGACAAGATGGGGAGAGAGGGGGAAGGACACAAAAGAGAGGGGGAAGAGGGGGAAGGACACAAACACAACATTTGAGAGCAGGGACATCGGGAGGTGGGAGAGGATTAAAACATATGAACACTGCAAGGACTCTGGGGTGAATTACCGGGGGTAGAAAAGATCAAGGTTTTCGATGGGGGACGATAAGAGATGGTGGTGAACAGCTGTTTTAAAGACCTGGAGGGAGGAGTGGGATTGAAGGGAGTGGGGGAGTTTGTTCCAGAGGCGGGAGAAAAGGGGAATGAAGGAGTGAAGGTGAGCAGAGAGCCTAGACTTTGGCAGTTTAACCATAAGAGGGTTGCAGGCAGATCTTGTGCGACCTGAAGGAATATTGGGGGGACAGAGCACAGAGAGAGCTGGGGGAGCAAGGCCGGAGAGGAGTCGGTAGAAGACAGAAAGACCACCAACCTGCCTGCGGTGAGTGAGTGAAAGGCCCTCGGAGTTGACTACATCGCAGGAGATTCCAATGATTCTGAAAGCTTTGGCCTCAACAGCGTGAAGCCGAGCAAGGTGTGAGGCAGGAGCACCAGCCCAGAGGGGGGAACAGTATGACATCATCATTAACATATGTGATTCCCATGGAGAGTTCTTTACAATGAGCCATGTCTCAATTTTTACTCCCGCCAGGGAGTAATGGATTCGATCGTGTCCATCCGTGTGTGTGTTCGTGTGTTTGTGAACAAGATATCTGGAAAAGTTCTGAACGGATTTGGATGAAAGTTGGTGGGATGATCGCCCTTGGGATAAGGAAGAATTGATTCGTTTTTGGTGAAGCTCAGGATATTATTTCGGATCCAGGAATTTTTTGAAGGATTTTTTACCATTGGAAGATAGGGCTCCAACTTGACCCACGGTGGTAGTTTGCGCCCTACTGAGTGGCGTTCTAGTTTTCCTATGCAGCGCTTTCGGAGATAGAGGTGC
Source organism: Myxine glutinosa (assembly GCF_964187855.1). Lineage (NCBI taxonomy): Eukaryota > Metazoa > Chordata > Myxini > Myxiniformes > Myxinidae > Myxine > Myxine glutinosa. The sequence continues at coordinate 21,048,846 of NC_136268.1, read as the reverse complement.
AACGTTTTTCAATTTTTCCAAGATTGTGCCCATACCACGTGACTTATGGTGTCATAATTATCATTAAAAAAATGTACAATAGGAAGTGCACCTATGGTGAAATGTCCTGTCAATCGGACCAACGGTTGCAGAGAAAATCATATTTATTTTGTGCGGCAAACAAACTCATATATGAAGCTGCAAATATTCACCATGTGTTATGAGCCCGGTTCGTCTATCACAAATGCAGATGCCATGAGTCGGTTACCCCTTCCAGAATCCGTTGGTGATTCGCCTACACCAGGATCCATTATCGCACTGATGGATCATCTGGAAGATTGTGCTGTCGATTCCGGCCAGATCCGCACTCGTACTGGACGAGACGCCGTTCTGTCCAGAACTGTCCAGGCTGTACAGCTTGGATGGCATTTGCTACCTGAGGGTGACCCAGATTTTGCGTGCTTTAAAAGCCGCGGATTCATTGTGACATTCATTGTTGTATTTAGAAAACCCTTGAACTTACGTTGGTGTCCGTCCATCCATCCATCTGTCCGTCCGTCTGTCCGTCCGCCCAAAATGTGTTGGTGCTCATATCTCAAGGACTATACATTGAGACTAGCTGAATATACATCGGGCAATAGGTCTGGTTAATGGCTTTCGAAACAAATTCCACCTAAGTGCTATCGTTTTTGCGTTATTATTAAATGTATATAAATATATAAACAAATAAATATATAAAATATATATACACACTGCTGGCGGACGGACGGACGGTGTGTGCTGGCTGTGCTGGTGTGCTGGCAGCACATTTAATGTGCTGGCCCAATGGCCTAATGGATAAAGCACCAGACTCCCAAGCTGGGGGTTGTGGGTTCGAATCCCATCTGGGTTGAATATATTTTTCCCCTACCCTTTCAAGTCTTTTATATCGTCTTGAATAATGAACAAATTAACATCTTGTACAATGAGCAAATGCATTGTGTTCGTATTTAAAACGTAATTATTCTTAAACCTGAATTTCAGCGTCATTATGAGTATTGTACCACATCAAATTGCTTAAATTGTATGGAAATCAAGGGAGGCGCCCCTTCCTATTTTTGGGACGGTTTCTCTGAATGCAAATTTAATATGGAGACTGAAAATTTGTTTCTCGGTTTCTACTGGTATATACACTTTATACACCTTACAAATTTTTATTTATTTTTTCTAACGTGCTGGCTCAATGGCCTAATGGATAAAGCCTAAAGGAATGAACTTTTCTAGAGCATTACTTGGTTCCTCCTCAGAACACAAGGGTAGTCCAGCGTGCACACGATATTTTTTTGAATGCCCCTTATTAGTCCCCTACCGGTGTACACCGGAGGGGACTATAGGTTTGCACTCAGTCTGTCAGTCTGTCCGTCTGTCAGTCCGTCACGCAAAGAACAGTTTTCCGGACTTTTTTTTCTAAACTCTTAATGCTAATGATTTCAAACTTGGCACATGGTTTCCTCATGTTAAGCTCCAGAACAAGTTCGAACTTCACGACATTCCGATCGTTTTTGACAAAGTTATGGCACTTTGAACTTTGGTAATTTCCCCAACAGTTTTCCGGACGACAGACTGCCGGTAGGGGACGTGTATTGCAGCGCAATACTCAGAATGCTTGTTTTGTATTTGGCATTTTCTACAAGCTATGGAGCCCTGGTGTTGGGCTAGCGGCTAGGGTGCCGGCTTAGGATCCTAGGATCCTGGGTTCGAATCCCGGTCGATCGCTGAATTTAACGCCAGGGGGGTTGACTCAGCCTGTCATCCTTCCGAGGTCGGCTAATTGAGTACCAGTTCACTGGTAATTCCCTGTTTGTCGTTAAAGGCGGCAAAAAGGTTTGGCGTCAGGAAGGGCATCCGGCCGTAAAACATTGCTTCAAAAAGGGGACCGAAAAACAACAACAACCACGGTCCCCGAAAAAGGCCAACCCCCTCTTGCGGGGAAAAAATGGCCTCTAAAGGTGGTTTTTTATGGAATGTCCCTTGTTTTCTATACTTTGCCACATGGCACATATCCTTATATAAAGGGGCCTTTTCTATGCCCCTTGCATTTTACCCAATAATTACTATTATCAAATTATACTAATGTTGTTATTGTTGTTAATGTTATTCATATTAATGAATTATGCTTTGTTAATGTTGTCATTGTTTTTATTACCCTCGCCAGAGGAGAGGGTATTGCATTCGAGTCCGTTTGTCTGTCTGTCTGTTTGTTTGTCTGTTTGTCCGCTCAGAATAAATGTGATTTTCTCTGCAACCGTTGGTTCGATTGACAGGAAATTTTCACCATAGAATTGCAACTCCACCTGTTGAATTTTTTCATGATAATTATGTCATAGGTTTCGTGGTTTGGCCGCCATCTTGGAAAAATCAAAAAACTTTGCACCTCTATATCTCGGAAAGCGCTGAATAGAAAAAAATGAGACATGGCTCATTGTAAAGAACTCTCCATGGGGAATAAAATATGTTAATGATGATGTCATAGGTGCCTCCATTATGACGTCAAAATTCGACAAGTACAAAACTTCATCCAATCAAGATGAAATTTATTGAGCGCCATGTCAGCATAAACTGGTGGAGAAAAATAATAATGATGACGTCATCGGTCACGTGGTTCGGCTGACATCTTGGATAAACCGAAAAACTTTGCACCTCCATATCTCCAAAAGCGCTGAATAGAAAAAAATTGAGACATGGCTCATTGTAAAGAACTCTCCTTGGGGAATAAAATATGTTAATGATGATGTCATGGGTGCCTCCATTATGATGTCATAATTTGACAAGTACAAAACTAATCCGATCAAGATGAAATTTCTTGAGCATAATCTAGGAATAAATTAGTTTAGAAAAAAAAATGATGACGTCATTAGTCACGTGGTTCGGCCGCCGTATTTTTGTTTTAATACAAAAGCCTGAAAAAACCACTGAAAATACATCCTGGCGAGGGTTTGCAATCTCTGATTGCTCTTTTTCTTGTTTATCTTGTAATTGGAATACCATGCCATGGAGGCCCTATTAATCTGCTCTATCCACCTTAACATGGTGCGCGCGTTTAGAAACATTGGAATTTTCCGGATTATTTGTAGTTAATTATGAACTCAGGCTATCATGACGATCATTTTGGTGTATCACAATCCACATCAGAAAGCTCTAGTAGAACTCCACAAAAAAACTTGACACACACACACACACACACACACACACACACACACACACACACACACACACACACACACACACACACACACACACACACACACACACACACACACACACACCTCATCCATTCATAGTCGATTGAACTATATCCTTGAACATTGTGGAACATAAATCACATTCATAATACGTACTTCCGAGAACCTCCAGTTTATCAATACGTGGACATGTTCTATACCTATAGCGTGGTGTCTAAGGGAAATGAATAAGACTGCTTCAACAGCGCTAAACTTCCGGATGTATTTAACGATCTTTAAAAGCATGTGTTAAAATTGAAGTGCTGTATATCTATCTATAATTCCATTAATCTCTGTGTGTATGTGTGTATGTGTGTATGTGTGTATGTGTGTATGTGTGTATGTTTGTCTGTGACCGCTGTTTCTCGACAACCACGGGTCCGATATACTTTAAACTTGCCAGGTATATTGCTGGGGACCCGAGGATGTGCCTTTTCAAGGTTTCATATTAATCGGACAAGTAGTTACCGAGCTATGGCGATTTAGCCGTTCGCCGTTCGCTTTGGCGTTGCGAATGGACCAAACCATTTCATGTAAATAGAGGGGGGGGTTCTGTGGTCGTTGCGAATGGACCAAACCATTTGATGTAAATAGAGGGGGGGGGGATTGTCACCGTACTCGCAAGCCGTTCGCCGTTCGCTTTGGCGTTGCGAATGGACCAAACCATTTCATGTAAATAGAGGGGGGGGATATAATTTTAGATATATATATAGTACGGGCATATATATAGTACGGGCATGCCCTAGTATACTTAAACTGTGCGAGTATCGTGTTTCCGAACGATTTAATTTACTCTGTGACTGATTTGTTCTCCTTTGTGCTCATTCGCCCCTTGTAGACATTATGCCGAATTCCCTTGACAGTAAGTGGAAAAATAAACTTATGGAGGAGTTGGATGAAATAGAATTGATGAAGGAGCAACTTTCTGTGAACCTGTTGAAGTTCTTTCAATTTGTGAGTAATATTGTGGGAGAACTCAGGCTTCGGATGTTTGCAAAGTTATGTCATAATTTTGGTTTGTGTGATTATGTATTGTGAATGTTGGGGTTGGACATCATGCGCCTCCTCACTGTGCAGGTCAAAGTACAGACTCGCAAATATTAGTCAGCTATTTATTTAGTAGGAGCAAAGGTACCCGGCATTGCAGGATGACGCAGGCTTGCTTTGTGACGGGAATATTAAAAGAGGGGGAGAAAGAGAGAGGGGAGGAGGGTAGCAGAGAGAGCCGGGAGGAGGGTAGTGGGGAGAGAAGGGGAGAGAAGGAAGATTGAGTGAAGGGGAGAAGGGAGGAGAAATGGGTGGGGGAGAGAGAGGAAGGGGATGAGGGGTGAGTGAGGAGAGGAGGGGAATGGAAGGCAGCGTGAGTGAGGAGATATGTGCAATGGAAGGCAGCGTGAGTGTAGGGGAATGGAAGGTAGTGTGAGGGGAGGAGAAGGGAAGGCAGTGTGAGGAGATGGGAATTCAGTAGGGGGAGAAAGGGGAGGAAGGCAGCTGGAGGGGAGGGCAAGGGAAGCAAAGGCGGCATGAGGAGGGGAGGAGAAGCCAAGGCAGTGTGAGGAGAGGAGAGGGGAGGGGAAGTGACGGCAACATGAGGAGAGTGGAGGGGAAGCCAATTCAGTGTGAGGAGAGGGGAGGGGAAGCGAAGGCAGCGTTAGGAGAGGGGAGGGGAAGTGAAGGCAGCGTGAGGAGAGGGGAGGGGAAGTGAAGGCAGCGTGAGGAAAGGGGAGGGGAAGCGAAGGCAGCGTGTGGAGTTGTTAGGGCCCAAGGGGCACATACAATTATTATTTTGTGATTAATACTGTAGTACAGCACAGTAATGAGGTTTTATAAGCACCCCCCTTTTTTGTAATTGTACAATCAACAACTCCCTCTTTTTTGTAATGGTACAATCCACACTTTGAATCGCGAAGCAGGTAAAATGAAATGCGCCCTTAACTTCACGGACGTAAGAATAGCACTCAATGTTGAACATCAAAGTCAAAAGACAAATAAAAGGTAAGAGATAAAAGGTAAAGCAACTGAAAGGTAAGAGAAGGGTGAACAGTGGGGTGTTCCATTACCAAGCTGCTTGTTGTAGAGCGCTCGCCAAGTGGCTTAAGCACCTTTTGGTTCTTTGGCCAAGTGGCTTAACAAAAAGCTTTCTGGTTCTTTTTAATTGTTTTATGGAAATGCCCTTAATGTGTCTGTTGTCGTCTATATTAACGTTTCTATTAACGTTTTGTAATACTAATCATCGTTTTACTATTATTATTATTTAGATTATTATTTTACAATATGGTACTGCAATGTTAATATTATTATGCTATTATCATTACTCTTGTTATTACTTTCGCTATTTGAAGTGACCTGCGAAAAATTCCATGATAACGTGCAACGACGCTCAAGCTGCTACATATTTATACACCTTCCCAAGGTGGAAAACGGCATTAAAACATGGAAATTCCTCTGGATTTTTTGCAATCGAGTCTAAAACGAGTGATAATAGCATGGAGGGAGTCCTCTTAGTTGTGATACAATTGAAGGTTCTGAAGCATCACTCATAATACCCTCTCCCACCACCACCGGAAGCAGCGCCAGACGATACACGATACACGTTTACAAAGACAATATGCGTGGCTCTACCTTCGGAACTCCACATGAGGGGAGCATTTGAAGTCGCTACAACCTTTGCCTGACCTGTAAGCCCCCTTGGCAAGTTTAGTTGATTGAGATTGCATCATGATAAGTATCGACCGAATACATCGATGAAGATGTATCAAATAATTTGACACAAGTGTCCTCACGGGCCACCCAGGACTAGGTTTTGGTGGCCCGGCGGAGTTTTTGTTGGCATTCGGCACCGGGAACACCGCTTATTTCGAACCCTGCAGGTGGACAAAGAGGTTGTTGAATGTATGTATGAGATGGGTCATTTTCAGAGGAGTGGAGGACAGGGTTAATTGTGCCGATGTGGAAGGGGATGGGGCATGTTCAACATCCAGGAAAGTACAGGGGCATCACACTCCCTAGTCATGTCATGAAGGTGCTGGAGAGGGTTCTGGATGGGAGGATAAAGAAGAGTGTGGAGAAGGAGATCGGAGAAGAGCAGCATGGGTTTAGAAAAAGGTAGGGGAACGACAGATGGGATGTTTCCACTGAGACAGCTGGTGGAGAAGAGGTTGGAGGTGCAAGGTGAAATTGGCATTGGGATTTGTGGATCTGGAGAAGGCCTACAACACTATCCCAAGAGAGGTGATGGCGACACTGATATGGATGAGAGTCCCAGAGGCAAAAGTTAGGTTAGTGGAAGGGATGTACAAGGGAACGAAGGAAAGAATTTTGGTTGGTCCTGCGATGTCGGGTGAGGTCAATGTGAACATCAGTTTGAGGTAAGGAAGCATTCTCAGCCCACTTATGTGGAGCTGGTAAGCAGGAAGGTGAACATGAAAGATATTCTTGGGAGGATATGGTATCCTGGCGATCTGGTTGTTGTTGTGGTGGAGAGTGGGCAGAACATGCAGGAAGTACTGGGGGAGTGGAAGGTCGCATTTGAGAAACATTGGCTGAAATTGAGCATGAAAAAGACGGAGGTGATTTGTGTTGGGCAACAGAGAAAATAAATGAACGGAGAGATCGGTGACATCCAAACAGACCTTAAATATTGGTTGCCCAAACTAGGATGGGAGAAGAGTTGCAGCTGTTGGACAGGGTGGTGGCCTGGGGCGGGTTGTGGTGGGATGCAGGTATGGGCCAGGATGGTGCGAGGTGTGGGCACAAGACTCCTCGGTGTGTGTGGGAGGTGGGGATGTGTGAGGGGTGAATTTTAGTTTTACAATTTGACAGGCCTTTCCCCCACATACCAGTGGTGGTGCTGCACTCAAAGTGAAGATCTACATTCCTCCCTGCCCATGCTTCCCACTCATAGCTCAAACCCATTAGAACACCCAGATGACCATAATGAATGGTTTTGTTCATTTCCTCGTTTTTCAGAACTGTGCTCTATCTAGATTTGTTGTTTATATTATTTCCTTAAATATAAACAAAGAACTTTTAATCATGTTCATTTGTCTTTTCGCCTTTTAGCTAAAACGGGATGTGCTTGTGGTGCTTGATAAACACCAACCAAAATCCCATAAACATCTGGAAGGCATCACAGCAAGACTGGAGCAGCATTCTCGCACTCTGAGCTTCTTTTTGAACCTTTTGAACTCTTTCAGGAAAAGTGAGTCGATTCTAGATTGTTTTTTTATATATTTTTTTATTTAAAAAATTTTTTTTTTTAAAGGAATTGGTTGATTAGTTGTAGAACATAGTTAAAGGTAAAACTTATCTCAGAGGTGTAGTGTATGAGATGCACAATAAAACACATGAAGTGCTCAGCTGCTTACTTTCCCAAAATTTAAATTACCGGTACAAATTTGGTAATAATAAAAATTGTAGTGGCGTGTAATAATTTAAAAAATCATAATAATAATAATAATAATTGGCCCTTTTGTGTAATTGAATTTGTATACATAGCCCTTTTGTGTCTGGATACAAGGAGCTGAAAAATAAAATTGGAGGGATTTAAGTTGGAGGAAGGGAGGGTGTGGGCGTTATTAGGGGTGGAAAGGGTTGAAAGAGCAAACGGAGGTGCTGCTCATGAGGCATTCGATCTACAATGCACTTTTTAAAGAGCAATTCCAACTGCACAGCCATTCGTCACATACCTGTCTCTAGAGATCCATCATCATAGTTTTTTTATTTATTTATCATTTGGCGACCTCACCGGCGACACCTTCCATGACTGGTAATGGTCAAAGACGGGGACAAGCCCACATCATCATCATCATCATCAATATTGCTATGTTTGTAGGGGGTAGTGATAACTTAAAGCCAGGTAGATTTGCATTAATTAGCATGCACTATGTTGCGATACAGAAGAAGAACCACCATGTAATAAGTACTTGTTTAGCCGGGATGTCGTGTAAGGTGTATCTTCGTTCGCATCACGAGGGGTGGAGTCATGTTAATTAGTTTAGGGATTATGTTAATTAATTCCCTGTGTGTCGATGCCTCTGTAATTTATACTTTTGTTCCTTATGATACCGCACTAGACATTAGCCAAAATCGCCCATTAAACGATACTAATTAATCATAAAACTAACTGGAAACTCAGATCGAACAATACAGCTGGCGCCGCAGCCGCATCACCACAAGGACAGGCAGGCCGAGAGCCACGCCCAGAAGAGCGGTGATTGGGTGGGGGAAATTGATTGGCACATGCCCGGGTAACATGGGACTTGCTGATAGGAGCAGAGATGGACTACAAAGAGGTGGCACATGCTGATTGGTGAAGCCAGCACGGATGACGTCAGAGCGGCGTGTACAAGATAGTTGGAGCGGCGGACATTTTTCCTTCTCGTTCTGGACACCAATAGCGAAGGGTCGTTGTTGCCGCTCTTGCCCCTTCTGATTTGGACGCTGTCACGAGCGGTCGTGTTGGGAAATCTTGCTGGTGGTTGTGAGGAGGAAGAGCCGTCGGTTTTCCAAGCAAGAACAACGAGCGCTGCTTGCTCGCTGCAGCGTAACGAGGCAGGAGTGAGTGGACGCGCGGTGAGACCTCGCAGTGCGCAAACGAGCGTTGCTTGCTCGCTGCAGCATGACGAGGCCAGGAGTGAACGGACACGTGGTGAGGCCTAGCAGTGCGCGAGCGCATTTCCCCGCCAAGCCATCAGACGGGCCTGGACGATTCTTGACGAGATACCCCAGCCGATTTGAGTTGAGTCCCCTACATAAATGACACATAATTATTTTCCAGTTATTTTTACCTTTGTCTGTGTTTAGGTCGATTGTGGGGACGTCCCAATTTAGGAATTATAGTTTTATTTTGCCACGTTTTATTTTGTAACCTACATTTTCTAAAAAGCCGGTATTTATTTTTGTACATCATAAACTCGTTTTCGTCTGAGTTTATTTATTGCAGGTTTGAAAACTGCCCGTGGCATCCGTAAAGGTAAGCTCTTCATCTTCCCCCCCCCCCCCCCAGCACTTGCTCCCATGAGTATTCTCTGCTATATTTTTGAACTCAACGCTTCGGAGTGTTAAAGCTCGTTTGGTCCTCCGTGCTACCCTACGGCGTTCACCAAGGGTAGTCACACGACAATATCATCATTTTACGACCGTTTCAATGCTTGCATATGGAAAAGCCCACATGGCTTCACTTATCTCCATGGTTAGCCTTGGCTCGTGGAGTATCGAGGGCTTGGGAAGAGAAGGTAGCATAAAGGACAGTATCTCGCTGCATCCATCCTTTTCGACAATTTTTTTTTTTTTTTTTTTTTTGGGATACTGAATCGAGGCTCGTGAAAGAGCTAACATTTATCACACAAACAAATCAAAAATACAAACAAAATATATAAAAAGAGGGAGCGATAGACGAGATGGGGAGAGAAGGGGAAGCACACAAACACAACATTTGAGAGCAGGGTTATCGGGAGATGTGTGGGAGGGCTTGCAGTAAAGAAGTTGGTATTTCAAAAAAGTGGATTTGGGGTGAAATTCAGACCACTGAATTCAGACCAAAATTCACCCCAAATCCACTTTTTTGAAATACCAACTTCTGTCCTGGAAATCCTTGGTGTCCTTGTGTTTTATACTTCTCCCCCCCACCCCCTTCCCACCCCTCCTCCCCCCAAGCCCTCTCCCTCCCACACATCTCCCTGCTCTCAAATGTTATGTTTGTGTGCTTCCCCTTCTCTCCCCATCTTGTCTTCCGCTCCCTCTTTTTATATATTTTGTTTGTCTGGTTGATTTGTTTGTGAAATAAATGTTAGCTCTTTCACGAGCCTCGATTCAGTCGGTGTACAAAAAAAAAAAAAAAAAAATTAGCGGGCGTAGAAAGATCAAGGTTTTGGATGGGGGAAGATAAGAGATGGTGGTGATTATAGAGGTTATAATTGCAGGTTATAGAGGGATAACAAAGGAGCTTCGAGGCAACCATTACTCTGCAGATGACGATCCTGGTTTGCAAGTGCAAAGAAATCCCTTCACACACACACAAACTCGAGAGTCCGCCATACTTCTAATATCATGCAGATGCTTGTGTACAACCTGAAAATCTGCAAACCCAGCCACTACGAGCCAAAGGAATTTTTTTTGCATACAAAGTCCATGCTCGTGGAAGAGCTAGAGCACTGAATGGATCAGGACACATCAGAATAAGAGGAACAGTAAAAAGAGAGCGCTAAGCTAGGCTTTTATGGTGGTGTATTCTTCACGAATCGATGAGAAGCGTTGTATTATTTCAGAAACATTTCTTAATTTTAATGTTATCGTAATAATAATAGTGTAACGTTAATAATAATCATCAATTCGTAACATTTGTTATGTGGGCGTATAAACGTATAAACTAACGTGAGACGTATAAACAGCACGTTTTTTCTGATGGACCTGGTGTTGGTTATGGATGAGTTGGTTATGTTTTCACCCCTGACTGAAAGTGGGCTTAGGTTATGTTTTCGCTCCTGGCTGAAGGTGGGCAGAGGTTATGTTTTCACCCCTGTCTGAAGGTGGGCAGAGGTTATGTTTTCACCTCTGTATGAAGGTGGGCGGAGGTTATGTTTTCACTCCTGTCTGAAGGTGGGCGGAGGTTATGTTTTCACTCCTGTCTGAAGGTGGGCAGAGGTTTTGTTTTTACCCCTGTCTGAAGGTTGGCAGAGGTTATGTTTTCACTCATGTCTGAAGGTGGGCAGAGGTTATGTTTTCACCCCTGTCTGAAGGTTGGCAGAGGTTATGTTTTCACTCCTGTCTGAAGGTGGGCAGAGGTTATGTTTTCACCCCTGTCTGAAGGTTGTCAGAGGTTATGTTTTCACCCCTATCTGAAGGTGGGCAGAGGTTTTGTTTTCACTCCTGTCTGAAGGTGGGCAGAGGTTATGTTTTCACCCCTATCTGAAGGTTGGCAGAGGTTATGTTTTCACCCCTATCTGAAGGTGGGCTCAGGTTATGTTTTCACCCCTGTCTGAAGGTGGGCGGAGGTTGTTTTCATTCCTGTCTGAAGGTGGGCAGAGGTTTTGTTTTCACCCCTGTCTGAAGGTGGGCAGAGGTTATGTTTTCACCCCGATCTTAAGGTGGGCTCGGGTTATGTTTTAACCCCTATCTGAAGGTGGGCCCAGGTTATGTTTTCACTCCTGTCTGAAGGTGGGCGGAGGTTATGTTTTCACTCCTGTCTGAAGGTGGGCAGAGGTTATGTTTTCACCCCTGTCTGAAGGTTGGCAGAGGCTATGTTTTCACTCCTGTCTGAAGGTGTTCTCAGGTTATGTTTTCACCCCTGTCTGAAGGTGGGCTCAGGTTATGCTTTCACCCCTGTCTGTATGTCTGTTTGTCTGTCTGTGAACTGGATATTTCAAGAAGTTGTGGACGGACTTGGACGAAACTTGTTGGACAGGTTGGGTGTGTGACAAGACCAATCAATTCGATTTTGGTGAAGTTTTGAATCCGGATTCGAGTTTTTAATTTATTTATTTATTTGTTTGAAGTGATTCTTCATCATTGAGTAAATGGGGCCAAAAACCTATACACTGAATGAATGAATGAATGATAATTTTGAGGCCATTTTCCCCGTTAGAGTGGGGGTTAGCCTTGCGGCCCCATGACAATCATGGTTCCCTGTTTGAGGCAATGTTTTTATGGCCTGATGCCCATCCTGACGCCAACCGTTAGTCGCCTCTTACGATGCGCAGGGATACGCTGTACCTATTCTAAATCGGGGTACACACCGGGATCATTCATCCCAGCAAGCTGGTACTCAAATTTGCCGACCTCAGAAGGATGACAGGCTGAGTCAACCCCCCTGGTGTTAATTTAGCGATCGACCGGGATTCAAACCCAGGATCCTAGGATCCCAAGCCGGCACCCTAACCGCTAAGCCAACACCAGACTATAGCACATTATTTCCAAACTTTGTGTACGAGTTATGACAAAACTAGGTGGACAGGTTGGTTAGGTGACGAGAACATGCAGATTAGATTTTGGTTCAGGTCCGCATCCAGATCCGGCCTATCAGTGGGATACAAAACATAAACTGGTCAGCCTGGCGGAGGTATGCACTCTACCGAGTGACGTTCTAGTTGTCACTTTTGTTCACCATTATAAATGAGAACAAACTTGATATATTTTGCAAAAAAAAACAAAAAGACATAGCATCTGATCCCTTGTAACATAAAACGAATTCGGAATTGTTTTTTGTTGAATAGGTGTGTGTATTAGTGAAATTAACGCTGGGTTATTAGCATTAAACAAAATATTCCTGGAATAAAAAAAAAATGCAAATATTGACTGTCAATAGATTGTATCACTTTAGTGTAACATATAGAAGTTATGTTGAACTACTGTCAGTGAAACAACTTGTTTAATGCTAGTACATTAAAAAGGAGATAATTATGAGGGGGTTTGATTGGTGTTTAAGTTAATTAAGGGTATGGAAGGAATAAGTGAGGAGTCTTTTCAGCAGAATGGACAGTGATAGGATCATGGGCCACTGCTTGAAAGTGAAGAAAAGGAGAGTTAAGACTGTAGTGGGGCAACGGTCTTTCACTCAGAGTGGATGATGCATGGAATGTTCTCCCTGGCAAGTTAGTATCAGCATAAACAGTAGATTTGGTTTAAACTGGAATTAGATAGATACCCAGAAGCATTGGAGACTGAGGAATACATGCACATTTGCAGGAATGGTATGTGTCTTGGTTATGGATCTGTGATTGTGTGCATGTGTAGTGATTGTGACGTCTGTGAGAGGGTCTTGTTAAAAGGTGAATGTCCTGCTACCTGTGTTCATGCCTAAACTCTACAACTCGCTTCACTCCCTCTCCACCCAAAATAAATAATAGAAACCCTGGGGAAGTCTCCCCACCCCACTGTTGTGCCCTTCCTCACCCCCTGGTCCGTTCCAGTGATATTAATTTGATGAACTGATAGATTTAATGAATGTACATTGATGGGCCAAATAGCCTCTTCCTGTGTCCAAGTTCCTTGTGTATTCTTGTGTGTAATTGATTTTTCTCGTTCACATTTTGATAGTATTGCATGTAATTGCCATGAAGTTAATAATTTACATTTGTATGAATTTTTTTTTTTTGCATAATTGCCGTTATTTGATGCTAGGTTGTTCAGTGATGCCGAATGAAGAAGTAGAAGTAGAAGAAGAAGAAGAAGAGCGCGCTGTAGAAATCTCTGGTTTGAGGGATTTGCAAGCCAATCCAGGACCAATAGTTTCTTGCAATGCTGCTTTGTATTCTGCTGAAGACGATTCAAAGAAGAAAAATAAATTTACTTTTTCTCCCCAAGCTAATCTTGCTCAATGCCTCGACTCCACCAGCAAGCTTGAAAGCACGATGCATGGTTTGCATGAAAATTCTGTGAAGGACCAAAATGATGTCCATTCATTGATGGATATTGAAAACATTAGTCAGATCAAGTCACCTGAGCGCAGGAAAACAAGCCTGGACTTGCCTCCAGTTGAAGAGGACACCAAAGTTCTGTGGAGTCCGTCCCTGACTGAGACTGAGGAAAGCAAGCTTTTTGCTTGCAATCCCTCGAGTCTGATTATCCCTGAACTGCCTGTGAAGGACCACATGGAGATGGAGACGACTGTGACGCACGTTGTTAGTCCAACGTGTTTTTACCTTCAGCCGCTCTCGTGCATTGAACTTTACGAAATGATGTCAGCCTTCAAGTGAGTGCACTTTGACTTTTTTCTTTTCTTTTTGCCTTTTTCGTGTGCAACTTCATGCCATGGACAAGTAGTGCATGTAGGCCCTCATCTTCTTCAAGCCATATGTTGCTGTAGTAATGCCAGGTCGTGTGAGTGATTGTGGATGACATTGTATAACTATCATTTGTAACCTGCAGAGTTATTGAAATCGAGAGTCCTGTGCATCAAACAATTGCTTATCCTGTTAATGACAGTGCTGCACTGCATGGTCTTGTGGGTTGCTACAAAATATGTGATGCTTTTGGCGGTTGGGGAGGGGGGGTGGGTATTGTTTCCCAGAGCATCAGTGTGTCAATGCATCAGAGGGGTGGGGAGGGAGGGTGTCAGTGCCGCAATCACGTGACTTCAAATACATGGGGCAGCCATCTTGGATTTCCCTTCACCACGACAGGACGGGTCAATTTATAACGACTTTGCTTTCGGTTGAATTCGTCCAAAAATGGCAGATGTGTTGTTTAAATCATTAATTTGAAGCGATGAGAGGGCATTTCCGAAAAGGAGAACATAGGAAGCTCAACTAGAAGTTTGTAAAATTTGGATGGAGCTGAGGAGCAACACTGTCTCATTGACTGAGCTGTCGGATGTCACCGATTAGTCATTAAAAAACTATTTGCAGAAAGAAAGCTGATCGAAAGTTTTTAAATGCAACATTTCTCTCGGTCACAGTGACACTTCTTTTTCGGATGGAGGCTGAGGAGGGGGTAAGGTGTCAAAAAACTGCCATAAAAGAGTGACATGTTGTGTGTACAGCCCTAAAGGCCGAGCCAGTGCTTTACAACCCTCTGGAGTGCTGCTTCATGGCAGATTGCAATAATATCACCTACAGATTCAAGTAGTGTTGTTTAAATAAACTAACACCTGCTGGCCTGGCCATATAACATCGTACCGTGTTAGATAGCCAGCTGGTGTTATTTTCTTAAAATATTGAAGAAATTTCGCCAAGAGGCTGGGGCAAAAATGTCACAGCTCTTGCACCTTCTTGCATGTGATGATCATAACTGCAAAGTTTGGTGAATTTCAGCCCAACTTTTGAGGAGGAGATGGCGTGACAGACGGACGGACGGATGGACAGACAGACGGAACTGAGTATAATATCTCCCGGCTTTATTTCAAAACAGTGTGGGGACAACTATTTTTCATAAACTTTATTGCTCTATGACATTTGTTACACAGATTGCAGTGTGCATCATCTCCCAATTGAAAGACAGCATCACACTGTATTATGAACCTGCGTAAACCATTGTTCATCCATGGTTTATCATGTATCCAACAATTGAATGATATTAAATCAAAATGCTATTTGTACTCGGTGTTAATGAGCTGAGAAAATTGTTGAGCCATACCAGTGGGATTGTCACTCTGCCTCAGTTGGTTAGTTCAGTCCATTGTCTATTGAGTCTCCACTTTATAGTCCAATCAAAGTAGCTCATTTTTTCATGTTCTCGGAAAAAATTGCAACAGAATTTATTTTACCACAATGCTTTTCTATAAGGTCCCTAGAACAACAAATTCACTAAAAGTCCCAAGGAATCCTTGCAAGGGACATATGCGTGGCGTTGGCGTTGACATGGACATGGCGTCATGGCGTTGACATGGACATGGCCCAAGGGACATGGCGTTGCGAATGGACCAAAACATTTCATGAACCAAACCATTTCATGTAAATAGAGGGGGGGGATTGTCACCGTACTCGCACCCACGTACCCACGTACCCACGTACGGGCATTGCACCCACGTACGGGCATGCCCTAGTATGCTAAATTTGCAGAAATCCAATATGGTGGCCAAAATCCCAGATTTTCATATACCTTTGCATCTACCCTCATATAGTAAGTCAATGATAATTAATTTTTTTCTAAAAGTAGTTTTCTGAAATAAAAACATCAGGAGACAATATGAAGTGGAAATAATTAATATACCTACATTTGTTGTGCTTTTTCAGTCACATATGCAAGTGGCGATACTGTGAAAATAGGCAATTAAGGGGTAGGGTTGAGCACAAGTGCGACCTCAAACTGGTATCAGCATATAACACTCAGTTAGACATTTAGTAAGGCGACAGGTGTTCTAAATACAGCAGTTTTTAAATTTGGTTCATATCTCTTATATTTACTGAGCAATTGCATTTTGTACACTGTCGTTCACTGGTGAAAGTTCCGATATTCAGCATTTTCATAGCAGAGATCTACCTACATAACAGACACTGTATAATAAGTTTGTGCACTTGTTGCAGATGTTAGACTGGTCAGTATCCAGACAATTGGTCTTCTATCAGATACCTCCTCATGATTGACCTGGACCCAAATGACCTATCCTGTATCAATTCCACCCTCAATACTCTGATGGACCAACAACAAGAGAATGCTGCACACATGAGATGCACAATGACGCCAGGTGTTGCAGTTCATTTTTCTGGTGACATGGTTATTCAGTCCAAGAAAGATGATATCCTGAAGAATCAGCAAAACAAAGAACGATTTATTCATCTTCTCAGTGACAAGCTGGAGCATGCTGGGTGCCGCACTGACCATGCCAAACATGATGCTGATCTTATTGTGGAAACAGCTATAGCTTCAGCAAAGGTCAAAACCACTATTCCAAGAGGGGACGACACAAATGCACTCGTTTTCCTACTTTTATGGTGCCAAAATTGGATCTCACGACCTGTTCATATCAGAGCGCAAACAATCCTCTAGGAAAAGGGTGTGGTGCATCAAACCATTTAAAGCTTGCCTCGGCCCCTCTGTTTGTGAAAATATCCTCTTTGTCCATGCAATCTTGGGTTGTGAAACTACTTCTCATCTGTTCGGCTTGAGCAGGGGTCTGGTCTTGAAGAGAATCAAGACTGATACAAACTTTGTTGAACAAGCCAAAGTTTTCAGCAATTCAGAACTAACCAATTATAGAAATGCGTTGTGGCAAAATTAATTTTGTGCAATTTTTTTCTCTTCCAAATCATTTTTTGAATGGACTATTTACCCCACAACCCACCCAAATGCCAGCCTGATGAGGGCCTGACATTTGAATATGCATTTCCATGTCTGGTTCATACTCGCTGTTGTAGTTTGAATGAACCCATCTGATTGGTAAGCTGGTTCAAAGAGGGACTTAAAGGTGTGCAATGTGTGAAGAGACCAGTGGCCGCTGGAAGATTCGGAGAGACGTGTGCGGGGGACAAGTGTAGACCTGCGTACAGCTTTTGAAGTTGGTTCGTCTGGAGCTTTACGTTCGCTGACGTATATGTCTTTATCATTTCTACAATTCACACATGATGTGCGAACACCTGTGTGCATATATTTATTAATAGCATATATTTTATAGCTCTGCCATTTAAATAACATCTTGAATGCCGTTTCTTTTTTGTTTTTGCTTAATGCTGTTCCACGTATCATTTTTGTTTGAACATATCATTGGTTTTGGAATGTTTATTATATTTAACACCAAGTATATATGGTACAGCTGTTCTCTTCCTGCTTGTTTGTGAAGCCCTTTCTACTTCGGGTCTAGCTGTCCCCTCCCCATCCCTCAGACCAAGTTAGCTTTTGTTCATCTTGGTCTGTTCACACGAGGCAGCTTGTAGAAGGATGTCTTCGTCATGATTCGACCTGGCTTCGCTCACACATCTTATGATGGGAAAACCTTTGTTTTTGTATAATATATTCACTTGCATTTTCTTGTTTATGAGCTATTGTAAAAACTAGGACGTGCCCGTACGTGGGTGCCCGTTCCTTGCCAAAAAAAAAAAAAAAAATGTCTGGGCGTGCCCATGGGCCCATGGGCGTGCCCGTAAGTGCGTGATGTGACCGTACAATGAATGTATCGTCCCGACGCCGCAGCTCGGATGGCGCTGCAGTTAATAGGGCCTGTATCGGCAGAGTTATTATAAACGTGTACTACAATCGATCGTACCTTACAGCGTCTGCTCGCCACGTTCAGCATCAGTACGCCGTCACTATGACTATCCGTAAGTCCGGAAGTGACGTCCTCATTTGACTGTCCGGAAGGTCGCATATCGCAGTTACGATGAATCGCAAATTAGTTTTAATTAGTTTTAAAACATAGTTTAACGCCAACATAGTTTGCCAACGTGAAATAAATGAATACGCTCTCAAATGTGCCGTCCGAGGCAGAGTCTGTTCGGCACGTTCGGCACACGTGATAGCTCGCTGCTCTCTGATTGGTTGAATCGTTTTTTGGACATAGCTCGGTAACTACTTCTCCGATTAATATGAAACCTTGAAAAGGCACATCCTCAGGTCCCCAGCAATATACCTGGCAAGTTTAAAGTATATCGGACCCGTGGTTGTCGAGAAACAGCGGTCACAGACACACAGACATACACACAGACATACAGAGATTACTGGAATTATAGATAGACTAGGGCATGCCCGTACGTGGGTGCAATGCCCGTACGTGGGTACGTGGGTACGTGGGTGCGAGTACGGTGACAACCCCCCCCCCCCTCTATTTACATGAAATGGTTTGGTCCATGAAATGTTTTGGTCCATTCGCAACGCCAAAGCGAACGGCGAACGGCTTGCGAGTACAGTGACAATCCCCCCCCCCCCCTCTATTTACATGAAATGGTTTTAATTAGTTTTAAAACATAGTTTAACGCCAACATAGCGGCAACATAGTTTGCCAACGTGAAATAAATGAATACGCTCTCAAATGTGCCGTCCGAGGCAGAGTGTGTTCGGCACGTTCGGCACACGCGATAGCTCGCTGCTCTCTGATTGGTTGAATCGTTTTTTGGACATAGCTCGGTAAGTAATTGTCCGATTAATATGAAACCTTGAAAAGGCACATCCTCGGGTCCCCAGCAATATACCTGGCAAGTTTAAAGTATATCGGACCCGTGGTTGTCGAGAAACAGCGGTCACAGACAAACAAACAAACAAACAAACACACATACAGAGATTACTGGAATTATAGATAGATAACTACACCCTAGATGGTGTTAATAGCCCTTTAAACTGCATATCGTGTCTAAGAAAGATCGGTGCTTTGACGGTTGTTCTTCAGTTGGGAGATCAGCAAAAGGAAAGTGGATTTTTTCCTGCCTTCACTGGGATCATTTGTTTGGGCCTGCTTCACGGAGGATGAGTACTGGTACAGAGCTAAGGTGCTGGACTTTGATGATGATAACGATTTGTCTTTTGGTGAGCCTTATCTTCATTGGATGATCACAATCGGTTTGACTGTTTTCAGTACTTTTATTTTGTAAAAGTGAACTCACCCATCATGTTCCATTGAATAACTTCTGATGATACGATGAAAGTGATGCCGTTAGATGACGTTTCATTGACTTTTGACAGCTCGGTGTAGCAGGCTTGCTTCTTAATCGTCTCCATTACCTGTTTGATTCCTGATGCTGAATATAAAAAACCATTCAAATTCATATAAAACCATTCATATAATAAACCATTCATATAAAATTCCATTCAGTTTATGAAATTGATCAATTGTGTTTTTTTTCTTTCATTATAAATGGTGCTGTAGTTTATTTGGAGGGGAGGTGGTGGGGGGAAAGGAGGGGGAGGTGAGAGGTCAATGTGTTAACTGGTGAAGATTGTGATGCCCATTGTTAATCTCTTTGCTTTGTATAACCTTATTAAGGGGTGTATGTGCTGTTGGAAACAAAATCACACAATTGAATTTGAATTGATGACATTTCTGTGAAAGGTCGTGCATCTCTTACCCGACTTGGCCTGTGCGGTTAACAGGTGGGGCCTGATAATTAATAGTCCACATCGGACTGGATGATTTGTACCAGCCTGTAGTTAAGGCCTTGCCTTTTATTTGCCACGTCTACGTATACAAAATGCAAAACTCTTCTTTGCCAGTGATCTTCAAGGCTGAAGGTTGAATGTATATTGAAGACTTGAATGACCGAATATGTGCAAATCACTTCACTGTTGGTTGGTATAATCCCCACTCCCTTGATCGTTGTCCATGCTGAGATCATTCACAAGTTCTCAGCTCATGTGCTTGTCTGTGAGGATGCAGATGAGCAGAGCCTGCAGACACTCAAGGTGCACGTAAAGTACATAGATTATGGAAACCTAGAGTGGTTGCCACTGAGCCGACTCTGCGTCTTGGAGGCCAAGTACGCCAAATTGCCTCAGCAAGCTATCGCCACATCTCTGGCCTACGTGAGCACCACTTGGAAGGCCTGTCCCTGTTTATCTGCAGCAAATAATAATAATAATAATAATAATAATAATACATTTATTTTATATAGCGCTTTTCAAGAAGCCCAAAGACGCTTTGACAGAGTGCAAAAACAAGTGCAAAAAGACAAAAATAAATAGGTAAATAATCAAAGCAAAAGGAAGGAGAAGGAGAAGAGATAGTCAGGGGTTAAATGCTGTGGGTTAAATGTTAAATGCAGTGTTGAACAGGTGGGTCTTGAGTGATGTTTTGAATGTGGTGAGTGAGGAGGAGTCTCTGATGGTGTGAGGTAGTGAGTTCCAGAGGGTGGGAGCAGCGATGGAGAAGGCCCTGTCCCCCCAGGATCTGAATTTGGTCTGGATGGGGGGGGGGGGGGGGGGGGACAGGAGGTTGGCGCCAGCAGAGCGGAGGTTTCGGGTGGGAGTGTGTCTGGAGAGGAGGTCAGTCAGGTAGGATGGGGCCAGGTTATGGAGGGCTTTGTAGGTCAAGAGGAGGATTTTGTACTGGATTCTCTGGGGGATAGGGAGCCAGTGAAGCTTATAAAGGACGGGGGTGATGTGGTCACGGGTCCGGGAATGGGTGAGTAGATGGGCAGCGGAGTTCTGAATGTTGGAGTTTATTGATGATTATTGAGGATGAACCATAGAGGAGGCTGTTGCAGTAGTCCAGACGGGAGGTGATGAAGGCGTGGATGAGGGTTTCTGCAGCCGTGGAGGAGAGGGATGGACGGAGACGGGCGATGTTTTTCAGGTGAAAGAAGGCTGTCTTTGTGATTTGTTTAGTGTATTTGTCGAAGGAGAGGGTTTGATCAAAGATGATGCCAAGATTCCGGATGTGAGGGGAGGTGGATACTGGGAAACCATCAAATGTGTCGTCATGATAGCTATCATACATGGTACTGAAGATGTAATGATATTATGTGGATTTTTTATCTTCTCTTCATGGTGACAATCTATCGTAATCACATGATCATTGTAAATTCTTAAACATTTTATGTGAGGGCACTGAGGCCTCCCCGAGATCATATATATATATATATATATATATATATATATATATATATATATATATATATATGTCGGATTGAGACTTAGAACTTGGGACTCAAAAGACTCAGAGAAAAGGAGCAACGGATATATTTATTAGAACTCGATTACTCAAGCTTGAGGACAGCAAAGGTTGCACTGAAACTCACAAGAAATGACCAACAGTACAGCAAGATGCTCTGAAATAATTCAATTAACATTGCTTTATATAAAGAAAAGTCAGGGGTGGAGTTAGCTCATAAGACACAGAGACAGAATGGGCTCATTGGGTCCCCCACCATAGTCCCATCCTGTTGTTCAGTTAATTAAAGGAAGTTCATCCAAGGCCAGTCATGGGTTAGCTCTGATAAGGAGATGGTCAGCATTATGTGACAACATGTTTACAACTTTCTGTATAGCAGCTGGCTTGGGAAAGTACAAAGGGGAGTGGACACTCGTAAAACTGTCAACTTGCAAGATAATGGCAAAGTCAGGAAAAAGGCAAAGAGAGATAAGAGTTGCCTCCAAGGCCTGGAAAGGGGAACTAGAGATTGTGCCCACGCAGGCCAGAGCACACAGGCAGAGAACTCCTTATTAGGATATTACACATCCTCAATGCAGTAGAAAGAACTCAGTATCATAAAAGAGTACAGTAGCAAGTCAAAACAAAACATATAATTGGTTATACTTGGTAATTGGTAAAGCAGCAAGGATATACAAAGGGGGAGGGGCATTACAGCTCCCTACATACCGCCCTTTTGGATCTAAGATACAAAGTTATCTACGAGCCAATCAAAGGCCTTTATTTCAAACAAAAACAGAAAAATCATTCAACATATCACGCGAAGGCAGCCCCGTAAGAATGTCCCGTACCAAAGCACCACACAAACTCAAAGCACCACACCGCGACGTCTACGAAAACTCCCTCCTCGGTACATGAGATCTGACAGCCCAAGCGGCACAATAAATCCCGTCCCAACAAATTGGTCGGGGCGGTAGTGGTCATCAAGAAAGCATGTTTAGCCTCCAGCGGGCCGCATGTTACTCGCACTTCCTCCGAAATAGGAAGCGCTTGGGGTAAACCCGAAACACCCAGTATTTGAACGTTCCTGGCCGTAGGGCGCAAAGAGGGCAATTGCCCCTTGTTAATTGTGCTGCGAGTCGCACCCGTATCTACGAGGAATTCTAATTGTCTTCCCTCCACGTCCAACATCATGGTTGGTTCCTCTGCCGGTGTCATGGTCAAGAGAGGACACTCCTTGGGCGACTCGCCAGCGTCCCGTCAATAGGCCCCTCTATTGTATTGGGGCTGAAACCCCTTACGAGCCTTTGGGCAATCACGTATCCAGTGTCCCATCTGCTTGCAATAATGGCACGGTTCCTGCGGAACCGGTGGTGCGGAGGGCATAGGTCGTCCCTCTACAGCGCCCCTTCCGCCCTGCCGGCGTTCTGGCGGCCCCCAATGTGACTGGTTCACTGGTTGCCACTGCGGCGGACCCCGAGGCGGGGCCCAGTTCCCCCTTGGTCCGTTCTGCATCCCACTATTGGGGGGTGGTCCGGGGTTTTGGAGAAGGGGTCTTGGTGGATACCAATTTTGGGGAGGGGGCCCTTGCACAGTCCAAGTTTGAGGGTTTTGAGGAGGAGGGGGAAGAGGGGGTGGTATTGTCCATTGTTGTTTCACCTCGTTCATATTAATTAGTCCAAAATCTTCCTCAGTACAACCGTCGCAGTTCTCATTTTCGTTGTGGATCCACTCTCCGTTGGGGAATTGGCCCTTATAGAAAAGAGGATAACAACTCCTCCTATGTTCCTCTGGACCTCGAACAGGTCCCCACTTCTGGCACTGTTCGTGTATGTAGTTCTGACTCTGATCCCCCTTTTTATTCTGATTAAATTGAGCCCGTTTCTCTTGGACAAACATTTGCAATATTTCCTCCTTAATATCCTTCTTCTCCTCTAGGGAGGAGCCCGGGCATTGTTCCAGTTTGTCGCATAATTCGTTGGTTGTCATTCCCTTCCAGCCGAAGAGGACGGTCTGTACCTGTTTCTTTAACACCGGCCGAAGCCCCTCGATTAGATATTGATTTACCAATGGTTGGGGTAGCCCTCCCAGCTGCATCGGACCCAGTCCTCCCCAGCGCGCAATGGCCTTTTCCAACCTTTCTCGGTACTCTCCAATTGGTTCTCCTGCCTTTTGTTTTATGGCCCCGATCTTTCCCCAATCCGGACCTCCTGCTGGCAACAGCGCCTGCTCAATAGAATCTAGCAGCAGGACCTTTAGAGCATCCCATTGCGCTTGTGTTAACAGGGGGTTTGCACCAGCCCTTGGGTCTGCCACCGGCCAGTGTGCTCTTTGTCTAGCCCTTTCCCATACCTTGGGTGGGAGCACGGACACTCCCATATGGGTTATGTCTCGATAGTCGCACTCGCCATCCAAAACCCAATTCGACATGGTCGGCACTATCTGCCGTGGATCCTCAATAAGCAAATGTTGAATCCTTGCCCGCATTACAGTTAAAGAGGATTCTTTCCATGGTACTCTTTCCCAAACCCCATGACCTGCTGCGTCAACCCCGATAACTTGTACAGGGCACAATGTTTTCCTTTCCTCTATTTCCTGACATTCCGATGGGGTAGTTTGTGAGGTCCTTTTCCCCTTACAACCTACCAGTGAGGGGTATAACCCATTTGGTCCTATCGGTGGCGGGAACCCTGCGATGTCGGTCCCGTCATCTATTCCGTTAGCCCCGAGTTGTGCAAACGGCCTTCCCTGGCTCGGGTGGTTCTGGGGTATCTGGGGCGCGATGGTAGCGGGGTTATAGGGAGGTGGTAGCGGGGGCGCAGAAAGGATAGGTGGTGCCTGAAACCCCGGGACAGAGCTTAGGACTGGGGCTGGGGAGGGTAGATTGGTCACTGCCTCCCCTCTCGCGGGGTCTGGGTTTTCAACGAGCGGCATCAGTCGCGCGTTGGCCTGCCTCTCTATTTCCTTAAGCGCTTCATCCTGCTCTTTATTCGCCTGTTTCCTCAGACCCTTGAGTTTTGTTACCTCACCGGCCAAGCTGGCCTGTTTCGACTTTGCGTGTCGCTTCATCGCTTCTTCCTTCCACCAGCCAAAGACTTTCCAATAGTCAGGCGGAAAGTGTTTCGTGGCCTGTTCGAACTTTTCTAATGTCTCATACAACACGTCCAATTTTTCCAGCGCAAAAGACCCTCCTTCGGGCCACGGTTCTCCTAAATCCTTCGTCAATGCAACCCATGACTTCCCTGGTCTCACAGCAGCATAGCCATACCTCTTAAACATAAAAAATGCTGGGGTATGTCTAAGCGGTTCACCTGCCTTTACTGTCTTATTACCCATACTGTTACCCATCCTAGGAAAATTTAGTTTACCGACGTAGCCTTGTACTCGTGAGGATCGCCCGCCTCGCGTTTACAGCCGTCTACCTAACTCTGAGAGGCTCGCAGCCTTGTACTCGTGAGGTTCGCCCGCCTCGCGTGGTACGGCCGCGCTACCTACTCTCCTGAGAGGCTCGCCCGCCTACACAGCCGTCTATCCTACCCTTACTGCACTTTCCTGGCGTCCTACGCCCGTATAATAGTTCTGATCTTACTTAAAATCCCAACGTCTCCCGGGTAGGCCTCGGATCGGGACGCCGCCCTTATCCTTACCCTCACAACCCAGAGATCTATTACCCCTTAACCTCAGGCGCTCAACGTGGGGCACTTCTCCTTACGTAACGTTACCCTAACGAGTCCATAAACAATCAGTTGCTCCAGGACCCAAGCGGTCCGTAATTAAATTTAGGTTCGTGGAACAGGTATGAGCAGGGAACGGAACGTACGGCGACCGAGCAAGAGAGAGTGGGTTACAATTTGGACTGACCCCCGGGCTAAAAAGGAAAAAACAAAAGAAAACCACAGCTCACCTGACCCGGATCAATTGCCAGCTGGTCTCTCACCACTCCCTTGCCTGGGACCGCGTCCCGGACTGCCCAGACTGATCCCACCGCTGCCACCAGTTGTCGGATTGAGACTTAGAACTTGGGACTCAAAAGACTCAGAGAAAAGGAGCAACGGATATATTTATTAGAACTCGATTACTCAAGCTTGAGGACAGCAAAGGTTGCACTGAAACTCACAAGAAATGACCAACAGTACAGCAAGATGCTCTGAAATAATTCAATTAACATTGCTTTATATAAAGAAAAGTCAGGGGTGGAGTTAGCTCATAAGACACAGAGACAGAATGGGCTCATTGGGTCCCCCACCATAGTCCCATCCTGTTGTTCAGTTAATTAAAGGAAGTTCATCCAAGGCCAGTCATGGGTTAGCTCTGATAAGGAGATGGTCAGCATTATGTGACAACATGTTTACAACTTTCTGTATAGCAGCTGGCTTGGGAAAGTACAAAGGGGAGTGGACACTCGTAAAACTGTCAACTTGCAAGATAATGGCAAAGTCAGGAAAAAGGCAAAGAGAGATAAGAGTTGCCTCCAAGGCCTGGAAAGGGGAACTAGAGATTGTGCCCACGCAGGCCAGAGCACACAGGCAGAGAACTCCTTATTAGGATATTACACATCCTCAATGCAGTAGAAAGAACTCAGTATCATAAAAGAGTACAGTAGCAAGTCAAAACAAAACATATAATTGGTTATACTTGGTAATTGGTAAAGCAGCAAGGATATACAAAGGGGGAGGGGCATTACAGCTCCCTACATATATACATGCAAGTTGCCTGATTTCATCTGATTGGCACAAACGTTGTAATCACAACACGTATAATGCTGAATGATACCTCGTTTAATAGCTCTTGGGTCCAGGCAGTGCATACGGAGGTTTACAAATATCGATATTCATGCAATTTCGAGTTGTACACATTTTTGTTGTGCACATGGTGTTTTTGCTCAATTGTTTGTTTGCACACCCACCAGAAGTAAAAAAGAAAAGAAAAATAAGATACAACACCAACTATTTGGTCAATTCTGTCAACGTACAATAATTACCTTTCGATAAATTTACTTTCCCGAGAAACCTTATCAGTCTTAACAGTTAGTGACTATTATGCTGTTAAAGGAAAGTCATGGTGAAAAAAACAACGAATAATTTCCTTTTGTCCATTTTACTTCACTGAGAAAACTTCATTCTTTTGGACACTAACTAATTCTCCTACAAACAGAATCTTGCACCCCTTAATAATTAGTCCGTGGCAAATTGTATATGATGAAAATTTAGTTGGTACTGATCGAAAGCGAGTTTTTATTTTATTTATTCGACATGATCGGAAGTGAAGTGATGATGCGCATGGAATCCTAGAGGGTTGTGAACGGCACCAAGGTGAAGGAAAGCTCCTGACGTCTTACAGCCTTGTAAATTGTCCTAATACCGCAAATAATTGGGGTTTTAGGAGAACAAATGAACGAAATAATGAAAAACTGAAAACTAAAGTAGATGAAACGAATGAAAAGTGGAAACCATAGTGATACCATCCATATTGGCTCCAGATCACTACAGCTCTAATGTGTGTCACTCCTTGCGAGGGAGGGGCAGAGACTTGGACTTGGAGTTGGGAGGGGCAGGGGAAAGGATGCTGAGTTAGGAAGGCGAGGGATTTGGAATTGGGATAGGTGGGGGGGGGGGGGGGGGGAGGGCGGAGAAGGGGAGGGGGAGAGATGCGGACCTGAAGAAGAAAGGTGTTGAGGACATTACGCTGTCAAAACACATTCATGTCACCTCCCTTAAATATTCCACACTATTGGAAACTAATTCCCTTACAACAGCCTGGTAGAACCGGGTTACCTGCTAGCACTATATATAATTTAGCTTGTTTATTTATGTGTGTGTGTATTTGTGTTTGACTTGCATGCACTGCTAAACTGCGACTTCTCAATGTAAATGTGGACGTGTAGCTCTGCTCCTGGTATTGGAGTTATTACAAGTCCCAGCTCGTTCTAAAATACATATAATGTATACGGACAATATACGCAATGGTGGCCATCATATCTGGTATGATGAAAACTATTGTCATCAGAGATGTGGAGAGCATGCATTGAAATGTACGTGTTTGCTTGTTTGTTTGTTGGACAAAATGTGTTGAAGCATGGTGGTTGGACTAGGGCTGTGCATGGGAATATTCTGATAAGCTTGGATGGCCATTTCCACCTTGTATTTTTACCTTTTAAGTGAAAGTATGGACTCGTCATAAGAAAACCAAATATATCATAGAAATAGGTGAACTATCATACCTGCTCGTCCATTCCTGCACCAATGGGCAGTCACTTGAAAACTAGATGCTATCTTGAAAAAAATAAGTCAAACTCTTGGAAATTATACAAATTAATTTTAAATGAGGGCATTCTAGAATGATTTCCCCCTCCCATAGGGAGCAGGCGTTTCCAGTCTCGTAAATTCTGTATCATTCCTTGTGCGTGCAGAAGAACTTTAGTTTCATTTACTCTGTAAATTATGTTGTTGGTTTTTTTCCTTGTTTAAAATCCATTGTGTGTGGGGTTACCCCACATTGTGTGTAGGTTACCAATTGAATTATTGTGATAGCCTCACCCGTTTCCGAAGGGATGAGATAGGCTATTATAATCAGTCGGTGAGAGATTGAATGTTTGATTGTGAGTCTGCACTTGGATCTACTTTAATATAGCTTGTTGCTGTAGTTCTATGGTAAGCTTCAATTTTTGGAGTTTAACCAGGAGGTGAGTGGTAGCCTGTGTACATCCTTGAGGAGCTATGGTCGAAGGGTTAAGAGAGCAGTGGGAGCTAGACCAGAGGAGAGCCGTAAATAAAAGTGGCCGATACCAACCTGCCTGTGATGTGAGAGCAACAAGCCTTGTACTTCAGCCTCATCGTGGATTATTTCATTGATGTTGAGAGCTTTAGATTCTGCAAATTCCAGATAGACATGAATGACTTGGGCACCAGTCCATAGGGAGGAGCTGTACTCCATTGATCTACAGACAAAGCCCTTGTGTCTCTCTGATTTTTCAAGGAATGACTGTCGTGTAGCTCTGCATAATATGCTGTTTTTGATAAGGAGAGCTAGAAAGATGCGATTAAGAGTGACATACTGTCTAAGGTTCTGGAGAATATCTGAAAGCCCTTTTACAAGAGGTGCTTGTCCACAGCTTGATTGCTTATTGCACAAACCAGACTAGTAATGGTGGCCTTTTTTAATGTGCATGAACGGATGACCACAAAATAGAATCATCACATTATGCAGTACCAGTGAATGTTCCTGATGCATTACATTGACAATCACAGAATTGCACTGTGGACAATTTATTTGAAAATCGTTTTCAAACAGACCATTCTGAGACTTGCGAGCCGTGTGCGTTGCAGGTGTCTCCACCACAGGAAGTGTCTTGGACGAGGCAGCAGGTGGAGTGGTTCAGAAATAAAGTGCTGAACCATACCATTTACGCTGTTTTCCACTGCTTACAAGATGCACGTTTCGCCACCCTATATAATGAGCCCAAGGTGGACGGCTCGTACAGGTTTGTCAAACTCGTGTGTGATGATTATTTTAGGACCTTCTGAATACTCATGTGTTCACTCCTTTCACTTTGTTCTTAGAGCGTACAAATTGGCAAGCAGTGTTCAGGTTTTACTTTTGAAAGTTTTACCTGCACTCTGGATCACTCCACGAGCTTTGATCGCTCGCCTTTGGATTAGATCACGGTTATGAAGACACTGCGACCGAGACCGACATGCCAAGCACCACTCAAACTTTGCTTTTTGTTTGCCAAATGTTCTCAATAGTCAAGAAAATTATATGCAGAAGGATTATAGTAAATTACAGTAAAAACAAGAACCCAACTCGTTTCCTGTCATAATCATACATTTCGTACTGACATCGTCTGGCCAAGTGAAAATATACGAGGCTCTGTGAGACGTGTGCTTTGTTTGTTGGAGCAGCAGCTCACAACCCAGAATGGCTATTTTTACTGCACCGCTCAACACAGGTTACGTGCCAGACACAAATAATCGACAGTGATGGTGTGATAGTCTGATACCTGTTGTGTCAGCATAGACCACAGTTTGCATGCCCAATTCCAAACGGGCGTGAAGGCTTTAAAAAAAAAATCTAAAGTTCATGGAAGAGCTGTGGTATGTTGACATGCACATTTAGCCTATTTACTACTTTGCTATGGTAACATCTATGCAAGGCTAGACCATCTCTACTGCAGAAACATCAATGGTTCCGAACACTTATGCCTCTTGTCGGGATGGAATCCCTAAAAAAACAACCAAACAAGGTCGGAAGGAATGACAAGGTAGGAATGACCACAATACTACACCACAATCCTTTTTTGGATTGCCATCACAACATATTTTGATATTTTTGTTATAGATGGCAATAGGAACAATTATTTGAAGATTTCTATGTTTGAGGTAGTTGTAGATTTGTCTTGTGGGTTGGTGTAATTGATTTGTGTGTTGTATTTTTTTGTGGAATTGAGATGGAAAAATGTCAAAATAAGTCATGGTGGAAATCCGTAAAAGGATTGTGGTGGCATTCCTACCTTGTCATTCCTACCTTGTCATTCCTATCTTGTCATTCGTATCTTGTCATTCCTTCCTATATTATTTGGTTGGTTTTTGGTGATTACATGTCTACTTGTTTTTTTGTGCCTCTGTTGACGAAGTCGCCGGAGGCATTGTTTTTGGGTTGTCCGTTTGACCGTGCATCCGTGATAGGTTTACACTACCGCGATAATTTGAGAATGGCTGAAGGGATTTCAATAACACTTAGATCAAGTATGTACTATGATGGAGAGATGAACTGATTAGATTATGGGGTCAAGAAGGCAAAGGTCCCGTTAGGTACAAATTATGTTACCAAGATCATTTGTGAACCAGTGATGGGATTTTGAGCCACCTTGGTACAAGTATATTATTATGATGAAAAGATGCACTGATTAGATTTTGGCATCAAAGGTCAGAGGTCATGCCAGGTAAAAATGTGATATTTGAGAACAGCTTATGGGATTTGAATCGAACAAATTAGGTACAAGTATATATAATTATGTAATAATGTTGGTGGAGGCCTATCGGTGACGTCTTGGCGTTAAACATTGCCGTTCCAGTTTATTTTTATGAAACGTTTTTCTGACTTGTTTGACTTTATTTTTCCCAATCTGGATGCCAATGACGTCATAATCTAGTAAATTATTTTGAGCGGTGTTTACATGGGGAACTCGCCGACCCCTTTCCCCTCAACGATATGTCTCATGCAAGTCC
Organism: Myxine glutinosa; assembly: GCF_964187855.1. Taxonomy (NCBI): domain Eukaryota; kingdom Metazoa; phylum Chordata; class Myxini; order Myxiniformes; family Myxinidae; genus Myxine; species Myxine glutinosa. The sequence continues at coordinate 21,018,430 of NC_136268.1, read as the reverse complement.
CTTCCCTAGTAGACACAGGGCCATAGGGTGGATATCTATTTTTTTTTTGATTTCATGACCTGAACCTAGGGATTTGGCAAGAAGGGTGTGGGATGAAACCTTATGACCTCCAAAACATCTTGTTTTTTTTCACAAGCGATATCGTGGTACGTTACCGAGAACCGCTGCCCCAAAACACCAGTATACACCAATTGTATGTTACATTTGAAATACCCATTTACACAGTAAAAAAAACAACACAAACTATATGATGTCATGTTCACATTGGTCTTGGCAGCAATATTTATTAATTCAGACCCCCAAAAGTAGTAAAAATGTTGTTTTAACGACTTCGTAAAATAACATGCTGTTGATGCATTTATCAGAAAGTCATGTTTTTGGACCTTAAAACCTGCATAATTAAAAATTTTTGTTTAAATTAAAATAAAAACTCTCGTATCTGTATCCGGATTCGGCTCTTCACCAAATTAGAACTTTCACCAAAGTCCTTATCATGCACCCAACCTGTCCATCAAGTTTTGTCATAACTCGTCCACAACTTTTTGAGATATCATGTTATATATCGGTTTTAGCCATCAATCATGAAAGTTGTCTAATTTAACCGTGATTAGTTAAGAATGCACAGATTCTGTGCGGCATCTACAGCCACAACAAATCATGTTTCAAGATGCTATTTGTAACATTTGTCTCAGGCCTTGCAGCACACCTCAGGCCTTTGGCTCGACTAGTATGCCCAGGCAGTCTTGGTCATTTTTCTAGCTGGCGAATTGAGCTCTTAGTCCGAGGTGGGCTGCAATGCCTAATGTCTCGAGCAGCGCATGGTGATACAAAGTTGTCCGGCTTGTTCTTGCAATGTATTCTGGAAAAAATCGTCCAGGAGATATTGAATGTTGTTCAAAATGAATAAAAATAATATAAAGGGGTAGGCATATCTGCTGGCCTGGTGGGATAGAGTGACGGGAAATCTTTTTGCGACCGGGCGCTTTGACATCCTCTCTGGCACCCCGCTGCATTTGAAGCTAATGAACATCTGAGTTATTGAAGTCGCATTTTATGGGTTTGGTTTTATCCATAAGCACGTCGGCCATGTGAATCATTTGGCCTTGGGGGTAATTATTTGCCATCAATCTTTCCTCTTTTGCAAAACAGTTTTTGTGGATAAATCTGTGCCTTAGTTGAGCGAAGATTGTTTTAACCTGATCCAGATATTCTTCGGTTTCTCTTACAGAGTGCAGTCGTCATGCATCGCTACCATAATGCGAAAGGAGGGCCTGGCAATTTGCAGTTTCATCCTGAAATACTCCGGTTTGTGCTGCCTTTTCCCACCCTTTGTTTATATACTATACATTACATGGTTGAACCGGAGTTTTTGTCTCGTGCTTCACACGAGTCGGTCTCATTCATTGTACTCATAACTGTTAGGTGGGAACGTCTTCATCCTTTGGTTCCCTGCTACCTTGTACACCTTGGTGGTGGTTAGCAGGTTGTTCAGGTGAACAGGCTGATTGAGTCTGGTAGTGAGGGCCCTTAGGGATATTTTGGGGCCGTTTGGTTCAAATTCTTCCAAAAGCACAAAATTTGGCCCAGATGTTGCCCATGCCATACTCTTTCGATTTTTGACGGGTGCCAAGACGGGCGCCCCCCCCCCCCCCGGGGGCCCCATATTGGCGAAATACTAAATGGCCACCACCCGGATTGGAGGAAAATCAGTTAAATAACCAAAAGGGTTGGAATCATGTATGATACCACTTTTCAGGGGTTTTCAAGGTCGAGGAATCCAATTATGATGTTATTTTGATGATTTGAGGTCAAGGTCAACCCTCAAGGTCATCTTAAATGTCATTTTTGAGTCAAACATGTCGGTTTTTGAGTTTTTTGTCGAGATTTACGCGAGGTTCACCATTTTATGTTTCTGGGTTGGGTAATCGAACTCTGACCTTATTTTTGACAATTAGAGGAAATATTTACATGTCTATTTCCTAATTTTCAGGCATATGCAGTTCATCAGTCGAATTACAAAGGTACGGATTTTGATGTTTTATGAACTGTATGCTATATCCTTGTGTTTAATTTTTGTGCGATCATGATCCGGGTTCATGTATACATGATTGTATACATGTCATAAATATGACGTCATAGGTCACGTGACCTGGCGGCCATATTGGTTTTATGAAAACCTTAAAAATAGATCCCTGCCTTCATTTTTCGATCGATTCATTTTGAACTTTGACCACTTGTAGTACGCCATGTGATTGGATGCATATCCTAATTATGACGTCATAGGTCAGGTGACATGGCGGGATGGACCGGTATGGTCCCCGGATCATACCGCCCTTGGGGCCCGTCAAAAATCGAAAGAGTATGGCATGGGCAACATCTGCACCAAATTTGATGCTTTTGGAAGAATTTGAACCAAAATATCCCTAACGACCCTGACTACTGGGCACCTGACAGGGTAATCAGGCGTCTGACAGTGGCAGCGTAATTATCACGTCAGATACCTCAGTTACATTGTGTGAACACCACTCTTGCATAACTGCACCCAGTCACCCATTTTGGCCGATCATGAACACTTCAAATATGGATGCCTCCTTGGAATCTGAGAGGGTCAGTCTCATGTGATTGATTTGACAAAGAAAGACTGACGAGCCGTTTGGCTTTTCCAGTTCATTTCCACAATGATCAATCAAATGAACCTAAAATTGAGCATTAACATTCATAAGAGGCTGAAGGATGCAACTTGGTGTTGTTCACACGTAACATAACAAATGACATCATCAAGGAATTACCCATAATCCCTATATCGAGTCGTATGTTTAATGTCACGAACGCAATGTCACAAGAATCCCACATTTTGCGCAGATCTTCAAAGCAAGGAGTTTGAAAAAATAAATATATTTATTATTCCTCAAAACTTCTTTAAATACATCATTAACAAAGTGATATGCCAATTTGCTGTATATTCCATAAATCTCGGGAGTACAAAAGTCATAGCAAGTTCAAGTGACGACTTAACAACAACCATTAGGACATCCAGTATGAAGCAGTATTCCAACTTGGCGTATGTTATGGTGTAGAAAGCCTAAATTGTCCACCTATCCTCGTGAGGACATTTTGTATGAAGCTTTTGACTTCCTTTTGCCTTTAATCAACTGTATAACAATGAATTGCAAAACCTCAAGTAACCAATCTACACATGGGTTCCAACTTCAGTCTGTCCATCTCCACAACGTTGAGTCCACTGAACATGAAATACAATGAGACTTAGTAACTATGACAATACTGTCGCGTGACTACCCTTGGTGAACACCTTAGGGTAGCACGGATGACCAAACGAGCTGTTACTCCGAGGCGTTCAATCAAATGGCAGATAATACGCGTGGGGAAGCAAGAGGGAAGGGGAGAAACCAGAGCACTAACCTTCACGGATCCCACTCGACATCTCCACCTGTAATAAATAACTTAAACCAACACAAAATTAAAATGTCCAAAAATACCGGCTTTATTGAAGAATGCCGGTAACAAAATAAAACACGGTAACACTAAAATTTCTATATGGAGTGCTCCCACACACAGAATCAAATACGGACAATGGGAAATAGAATGGTAAAAGAAAAACGGGTTATTTAATTGCACTTAGCTCGACTCGACCAGCGTCTCGTCAGAACTCGTCCAGGCCTTCGCGGTAAAATGCCCTCGCTCTTTGGCGGGAACCGCCCGTTCGTTGGCGGGAACCGCTCGTTTGTTGGCGGGAACCCAGGCCTCTGTGTGTCGCACTGCAGCGAGCCAGCAGTGCTCGTCCACCCATCGCTCTTGCTTGGAAAGTCGTGGCTCTTGCTCCTCACAACCACCAGCAAGATATTGGCGCACGGCTGCCCGTGATAAGATCCTAAATCAGAGAAGAACCAGAAAGGCATTGATGTGGAGAGAGATAAAAATGTGATCGTTTACCAACAAAGTTCAAAACGAGCAGGTGCAAGAGGGAATCGGTCAGAGCGAGGGACCAAGGAGAAGAAAACAGAATGTCCACTAGCGCGTCAAGCCAAGAAGAAGAACGAAGAGAGACGTTCTTTTACGTTGCCACGTTCTTTTATCACCCAGGCTCTGACATCATCCTGATCCTAATCCAACCAGTCCGTGCCAACTCACCCGCTCCAGAACGTTCTTGCTGACGTCATCCTTCCACCAATCCCCAAGCACCTCGCACTCCCACTAACCAGTCACTGCCCTTCTGGGCGTGGCCCTAGGCCCGCTCGTCCCGTGCGCTTCCAAAGTCAGTCATCCGCGGCAGCGCTCAATGTCCTGGTTTCTGGTAGGTTTTTAATTAGAGTTTAAATGCGCAATTTCTGCTCGCGTCTTTGATGGGGTGCCAAAAGGGACATAGGAAATAAATTACAGAGGTTTCGACATACAAGGGATAATTTACCCATAATCCCTGAGCTCATTAACATACCCCACTCCTCGTAATCAGGACGAAGATACACCTTACAATACATCCGGGCTAAACAAATTCCCTACTTATTACATGGTGGTTCTTCCTCTTCACGACAATCGGAGCATGCTAATCTATACACTCTACCTGGTTCTAAGGTAATCACAAATACTACCCCGTACAAACGTAACAATACACGACATCCGGGCTAAACAAATTCCCCATTTATTACATGGTGGTTCTTCTTCTTCATGACAATCGGAGCATGCTAATCTATACACTCTACCTGGTTCTAAGGTAATCACAAATACTACCTCGTACAAACGTAACAATACATTAGCTCTTAAGACCATCTTGTAATGTTCCCAGGTTCCAGTATGTCAGAGAAGTCTCACTAGTTGACCGTCCCTCCGACTGTCCATCCGTTATAGGTTTTCATTGCTGTGATGACTTGAGAACGGCTGAAAGGATCTTAGTCAAACTTGGTGCAGGTATCTATAATGAGGTAAAGATGGAACTGATTCGATTTTGGGGTTAAGAGGTCAAAGGTCATGTTCAGTAAAAATCCTGTTACCGTGATAACTTGTGGACCAGTGATGGAATTTTGCCCAAACTTGGTATAAGTATATATTATAATGCAAAGATGAACTGATTATATGTTGGCATCAAAGGTGAGGAGTGAGTTGATTTTGTGATTTTGGTGAGGTCAGAGGTCATGTCAGGTAAAAATGTGATACTTGAGAACAGTAGAATGGATTTAAAATCAAAGTTGGTACAAGTATGTATCGTGATGTAATAATGTGGGCGGAGGCATATTGGTCGACATTGTGAGGTCGATGAGTGTCGTTCTACTTTTAAAATGTTTTATGTATAAAATGTATTGTCGTGTGGACGGCTCTCAGGTAAGACAGAGTGTCCATGGATGGAATCGAGCTTAATGAGGCGTTTCCAATTGATGGCGGATTATACATGTGAAGGGGGGTTTGGGGGATAATGCCGTGGCTTACCTGACGGCCCCGCGTAGTCTTCATCTGCAAATTAATAAATCGAACAAAATCGGAGTTGCTGTACAAAAATACGCCGCTTTATTGCCGGACTCCGAGAACAAAGGAACGCGCCGGTAAAAACTAAATCACAAACCTTGCCTGAAGTGAAAGGCACTCTTACACACAGACTTCGACCACGCGACAAATGGAAAGGATATGAAAATAAACGTTTTGTTGTGTTCTGTGGTGCGTCTTAGCTCGATCAGTAGTCTGCAGTCGTCAAGGATGGTCCGGCTCCGAGCGCAGTCGTCCGACCGCGGCTCCGATGTTGGCGGGGAGTAAGGCCTCGATCGATGCGTCCCCGTTCACCAGGCCTCGATACACCCTCTCGCGCCAAGCGAGCAGCGTGCAACCCGTCTTCACAACCAGGCAATCTCCTCCCGGATTCGGCACGATGCTGCGATGCACTCAACGTTTGGGTCGCAAGGGAGAGAGTCGAGGTGAAGGAACGCGTAAGGGTAGGAGCGAACAAGGTCCAGGCACTCACGTCTCTTCAACGAGCAGGGACGAGGCAAGGGTAGGAGAACAAGGGCAAGAAGAAAGGTTGAGACAGAGGTCCGGGCAGGATCAATCCAGGGACGGGAAGCTGGAAAATGTCGGCACACAACCGTTCACCACCAAAGTCTGGACCAAAGAGACAAAATGTCCGCCGCTCCAAGTATCTTGTCCGGGCTGCTCTGACGTAATCCGGGCCTTTTCCCAATCCACGAGTCCCCTCCCAACAGCCGTGCGATCCGCCCACCAAACCCTCGGTGTCAATCCATCGCGCGGTGGGCGTGGCCTCAACCTGCCTTGCACGATGTCTGCCTGCCATGGCGCCGTTGTACGCGGCCGCTTCCTGTTGGTCTTTTCGATCATTGTGGCGGCGAGGGATAAATTAATGTGTTGTGCTAATGGGCCTATCTAATGTCTATGGGATGTATTGCCATAAGGGACACCGGGATGTTCACAGAGGGAACGACACACAATGGAATTGGCATAATCCCTACGGTAGTTAACAAGCCCCGCCTCCTCATGGCGGGGACACATGCCCAACTTATCCGACATCCGGTCTAGACAGGTCCTCTACTTATTTACATCGAGATGGTTCTAGCTACCCACGACAACCGGAGCATAATATCTATACAGATCTACCTAAATCTATATATGCCCTACCCACCGACAGAACAGTATAATGTATTTTATGCATAATAAAAGGTATGTTACCATTTTAATATGTATAATAAAATACATTTTATACATAAGAAATATATTATATAATCAGTTCATCTTTCTTTTTCTTTCATCTCATAGCAGATTAATTCGTCAGCTAAAGCTGCAAAATAAATGAAACAATTACTACATTTACCGGTTGTTGTTGATGTTGTTTAATGTAACGCAATTACTGTTAGAGAAATCTTTAAACTGAGGTTGGACTAAAATGTTTTTTATAGTGACTTGCACCACGTCAACAAAGGGACAAAGGGACAAAGGGACCGTGTACACATTTATCAAAATACTTGGATATGCACAGGCCTAGTCTGAAGATAAATTTTTGTTTTTGTTGTTTGAAGATGAATTTTATCATGATGGTAACTGTTCAATCTAATGTGTATAGGCTCTTCCTGGCATAGGAGTTTTACAAAAGAAGAACACTCAGATTCAATCTCCAAAAACCCTTGCTGGTTGTGGATCTTTGTAAAGCAAGAAAGTGAATTGCAAGAATGTCTACGGCACAATGACGATCACACATCTCTTGAGGGTCATGTTATGGCATCCCTGGCAGGTGGTGAAAGTTTTCAGGAAAGTGAAACTTCGTCATCATGGGGACAGGACTGCTTAGTTCAAAACGGTGATGATGGGATCAAAGTTGGGCACACTTCACCGAGTGCTCCTGTCATGGTAAGTGTCATAAAAGGGCACCAGTACACCATCCCTTTTTTGTTTGTTTGTTTGTTGTACCATTTTGAGGAAATGCAATGACCGAGGCATATTTTCAGTTATTCAAAGGTTTGAAGCCCCTTAAGAAGTACATGGAAAGCTCAGCAGAGAAATTTTGCTTCAAAATGATTCTCGGGCCGAAACATTTGTGTTGCGAATGTAAAGGAACCAAGGATGTTGTCATTTTTCATCAGATTTGGCATCCCAAACTTGTGTGTTTTCAGAAATCATGAAGGCTGAGGTAGATTATTTGCAAGTCCAAGTGATGCAGTTTAGTTTTACAAATAGACAATGGTCAATGAAATGTCACTTTAGATTGTATCACATTGCTAAGATTTTTTTTTATTGTCGTAATTATCAAAAGTATAACTTGCTTTGGTATGTTGAACAAGATTCTGAGAATGACTGGCATGTTTTTTTTTTCAGTACAAGATCGAGGCTCAAGGTTGAATAGAGGGTAAAACTAGAATGGCACTCGGGTAGAGAGCATACCTCCACCATGCTCAACAGTTTGTTTTGTATCCCACTGATAGGTCAGATCTGGATCCGACCGGAACCAAAATCTAATCGGATGTTCTTGTCACTTACCCAACTCATCCACCAAGTTTTGTCATAAGTCATCCACAACCTTTTGAAATATGCTACATATCGTTTTTGGCCCGATCAATGGTGAATAAAATCAATTTAAAAAAAATTCTCGTATCCGGATCTTCACCAAAATTTAATCAATTCTTTCTGGTCACACACCCAACCTGTCCACCAGGTTTCGTCCGTATCCGTACACAGTTCTGAGATAATTATGCTATTCAGTATATAGTTTTTTTGCCCTATTTCTCAATGGTGAAGAATCACTTTAAAAGTTCTCAGATCAATGTGACATTCTCCCAGTGATGACCACTCTTCAATTCATAGCCCCTTCCCCAGTTCTCTTTCAGGTTTAGAGTTAAGGCCACACCTTAACTGGTCGCCATTTGGTGGTTACCTTGTCAAACGCTGCAAGTCTCGGTGTATTATATCAACTAGGGCATTGCCCGTACTATATCTATATCTAAAATTATATCCCCCCCCTCTATTTACATGAAATGGTTTGGTCCATTCGCAACGCCAAAGCGAACGGCGAACGGCTTGCGAGTACAGTGACAATCCCCCCCCTCTATTTACATGAATGGTTTGGTCCATTCGCAACGACCACAGAACCCCCCCCTCTATTTACATGCAATGGTTTGGTCCAAAGCGAACGGCTTCCGGAGTTTGGTAAAGAAATCGCCATCGCGTGCACAAACGCGCAGGAAAGCGAATGAATCGCAAATTCGTTTTTATTAGTTGTAAAACATAGTTTAACGCCAACATAGTTTGCAAACGTGAAATAAATGAATACGCTCTCAAATGTGCCATCCGAGGCAGAGTGTGCCCGCCACGTTCGGCACACGCGATCGTTCGCTGCTCTCTGATTGGTTGAATCGTTTTTTGGACATAGCTCGGTAAGTAATTGTCCGATTAATATGAAACCTTGAAAAGGCACATCCTCGGGTCCCCAGCAATATACCTGGCAAGTTAAAAGTATATCGGACCCGTGGTTGTCGAGAAACAGCGGTCACAGACAAACGTACAGACGTACAGACGTACAGAGATTACTGGAATTATAGATAGATTAAATGCACTTCCTTCATGTACTTAGAGTGACTTGGAGAATGACAACACATTTGTTAAACAAGATATTGATTTAGTAAACCCGTAAACCCTATTTAGTTTAAATGATTACATTTATCTGAATGGTTTCTCATCTTGACAGGATCTCGCGAGATCACGGCGAGGTCACGTCTTTTCGAAGCTGTTCCATGCGCTCACGCTTTCGAAGCTAAGTGATCTTTCACAATTGTGTTTTTGTCGAGACTGTATCTACCTTTCAGTGTATGTACCTATAGCGTATCTTTTGGAAAATTTTCGGTGCTAATTTTTCGTACATGTATACACAATCGTCGGTTAATGCGTATCGAGTATTCTGAGGCCTAGTACTCGTAGGCTTCGGCTACCGTACCGTCTCCGACCTTGTGGTTTTGTTTTTCTCTCAGTGGTTCGTCGAATGCGCTGCATTTATTTTCGTTCTCTGTTTCGTCCCAGTCGTTCACCCCATACCTCCCTGTTTAATATCTCTACTCAAAAAAAAAAAAAAACCCAAAAAATATTTCCTTCTCAAGTGTTATTCGTTTATTTGTTGTTCTTACTTGTTCGTTCGTTCTTCGTTCACGTTGTACGCGATCACGTGGTTAGAAATGTATAATCTCTCCCCTGAACAACTATTTTCTCTCATATATTATAACACCTTTTTCTTCTTCTCCTACAAAAGGATGCTTTCGTCTTGCTCACCAAATCTATTCATTCCAAAAAAGAATAATAATACCATCTCTTACAGTTCCTCCTTTCTACTTTCCCTAAACTATCCAGAACTCCACCCCTCCTTCAGTGTCCTCAAACGTATTTTTGACTCGAAGGTCTCAAACTCATTTTGCAAAAAATGTTAGTTTCCCATGAATCGTACACTTTTCAAAATCCAATCTCACCCCTCCCCTCCAAATCTTCCCCATCCCCCCTTCCCTCCAACACTTCCCCATCACCTATCCCTTTCAAATCTCTCCCCCTGCCCCTTCCCTCCCCTCCCTCCTAAACTCCCCCCACACCCCTCCCCTCCGAGACTCTCCCTCGCTCCTCCCCTCCGAGACTCCCCTCCGACCCCTCCTCCTCAAAGCATCCTCCCTGCTTCTTCCCCCTTCCAACTTTCACCTTCATCTCCCCCAACCTTCTGCCTCGCTCTTCCCCCTCCTCAAATAACACCTCACTGTGCCTCACCCAATCTCCATCAAACCTTTTGTCCGCCCCATTCTTCCCTTTCTCCAAGCTATTCTGAAATCTCTGAAATCTCTGACACACCTTCAACAGCTCTCCCTACCTCTTCCTCCTCTTCCACATCTTACCCTACCCCTCCCCCCCCCCCCCCCTGTTCTGTACCCGATGCTCCCCCTTCCTCTTCATTAACGGTATGGACCTCAAACATCCGGGGCCTTCGCTCAAACTTGACTGATCTCTCCATACAGGTTGCTTCTGACAAACCAGATGTGATCTGCTTAACAGAAACTTTCCTCCTTCATGATGTCTCTGATGCCTTGGTATCTCTCCCAGGTTACTCCCTCCTCCGGTATGATAGACCTGAGCCTCGTCCTGGAGGTGGGGTTGCTATCTTTATAAAAAACTCTCTTCCTCACTTGCCCTCCACTGCCCTCTCTCCACCTCACCCCCAGGAATACCTTTGGCTACGGCTTCCCCTTCGCTCCCACCTTTTGTTCATATGTGTGTTGTACCGTCCACCAAACAGTGATGACTCCATCTACATCTCGCTGTCTGATAATATGGACCAACTTCTATCTACCCATCCCAACTCTCTCTTCCTCATATGTGGTGATTTCAATTGTCACCATGCCAGTTGGCTGGGTGTGGGTACCTCTCTCACCAGCCATGGCTCTTCAGCAAAGGACTTCTGCGACTCACTGGGACTGACACAATCTGTCAATTTCCCGACCCGGATCTCAGTCAACGGAGCATCTTCTCTTCTGGATTTGGTTATGACTAACTTCCCTGAAAATGTCTGCTGCTCTTCTTCTGCTCCAATCGGCTCATCTGATCATGTGCTTGTCAAAGTGGACATCTCTCCGACCATTCTCAGAGAGCCTCCTCAGCGTCGACGAGTCTGGCATTTCACTCAGGCCAACTGGCACGGTCTTCAAGCAGCCATCAATCATCTGGACTGGTCTCCCATCTCTACCGCCTCTGACATCAACTCATCCTGGGAATTCTTTCAAAGTAAATTGCTCTCTCTCATGCACAGATTTATCCCATCTCGTCTTCAGTTGTCATACCCTTCCTCCCGTCCATGGTACACGGAAACTTGTGGTGAGGCTGTTGCCCTGAAACAACTTGCTTTCGTCTCCTGGAAAGCAAATCCAACGGAAGGAAATCTCATTTCCTTTCACAAAGCCCGAAACAAGTGTGTGTCCTCCCTCAGGAGAGCCAGGAAACAATATCTCACCGTTCTCAAGACCGAACTCTCTTATCTGTCTCCCTCTTCCAAATCCTGGTGGCGTCTGGTCAAATCTGTTTCTGGTGTTTGTTCCCCCTCCATCCCCTCCCTCACCTCAAACGGCTTAACGGCTGACTCCGCACGTGAAAAAGTTGAATGCCTCAACTCTGTGTTTGCCTCTAAATCTTGTGTCCCAAACCCATCCCTCTCTGTACCCACCGTCCCTAGTCGTACCCAGCTGCTCCTGGACTCTGTATCCTTTCCTCCTGACAAGGTTGAAAAGTTTCTGTCAACCCTCGACTCTGATTCTGCAACTGGTCCTGACGGCATCAGCCCACGGGTCCTAAAATCATGTTATTCCGCTCTTTCACTCCCTCTTTCTGTTCTCTTCACCCTCTCTTTTGCTCAAGGTCATCTGCCATCTGCTTGGAAATCAGCCAACATCACCGCTTTGCACAAAAAAGGTGCAAAAACAGATCCTAGCAACTACAGACCAATCAGCCTTCTCCCAATTATCAGCAAAGTCATGGAATCCATCATTGCTTCAGATATGAAATCTTTCCTCTTCTCCAATGGCTTGATCTCTGATCATCAATTTGGTTTCAGACCTGGTCACTCTACTCTGGACATGCTGCTTCTGCTTTCTCAACAATGGATGGAGGTCCTCAACGCCAAACAGGAAATTAGAGCTGTCTCCCTTGACATTTCACGTGCCTTCGATACGGTCTGGCACCCTGCTCTGCTCACCAAACTCCTCCTTTGGTATCCATGGAAATCTCCACACATGGCTGGCGGACTTCCTCTCTGGTCGTAGTCAACGTGTGGCCCTGAATGGGTTTCTCTCATCTCCTCTTCCTGTTCAGGCTGGAGTTCCCCAAGGTAGTGTTCTGGGCCCTGTGCTTTTTCTGGTCTTCATCAATGATCTCTCTGACTCTCTTGAAAATCCTCTCTATCTCTTTGCTGACGACTCTACTCGCTGTCGCTCCATTCCTCATCCCTCAGATCGGCAGTCTGCAGCCTCCTCACTCTCTGCAGACCTGGACAAAATCACAGACTGGGCAAACAAATGGAACATGTCTTTCAATCCTGATAAATCTCACACTCTTACGATGTCTCTCCGAAAAGACCGACTGGAAAACCCTCCCATCCACTTTCTGAATAATCCTCTCCAAGAAGTTCTGTCACTCAAGCTTTTGGGTCTCACTATTTGCCATGATCTTTCCTGGTAAAACCACATTTCAAATCTGGCCTCCAAAGCCAGTCGCCGACTGGGCATCCTCCGTCGTGCGAAGTCCTTCCTTGGCACACCTGAGCTCCTCACCACATACAAGGCTTTCATCCGCAGCTCTATGGAATACTGCTCTCCCCTCTGGTCTGGTGCTCCTGCCTCACACCTAGCTCATCTTCACGCTGTTGAAACCAAAGCGTTCAGAATCATTGGAATCTCCCGCGATGAAGCTATCTCCAAGGGCCTTTCACTCACTCACCGCAGGCAGGTTGGTGGTCTTTCCGTCTTCTACCGACTCCTCTCTGGCCTTGCCCCCCCAGCTCTCTCTGGGCTCTGTCCCCCAAATACTCCTACAGGTCGCACAAGATCTGCCTGCAACCCTCTTATGGTTAAACTGCCAAAATCAAGACTTTCTGCTCACCTTCACTCCTTCATTCCTCTTTTCTCCCGCCTCTGGAACAAACTCCCTCACTCTCTTCAATCCCACTTCACCCTCCAGGTCTTTAAAACAGCTGTTCACCACCATCTCTTATCCTCCCCCATCCAAAACCTTGATCTTTTCTACCCCTGCTAATTTCGGTCCCTTTGTGTTTTATACCTTTCCCCCCCCCCCCCCCCTCCCACGCCTCCTGCCCCCAAGCCCTCTCCCTCCCACACTTCTCCCTGCTCTCAAATGTTGTGGTTGTGTGCTTCCCCTTCTCTCCCCATCTTGTCTTCCGCTCCCTCTTTTTGTATATTTTGTTTGTCTGGTTGATTTGTTTGTGAAATAAATGCTAGCTCTTTCACGAGCCTCGATTCAGTATCCAAAAAAAAAAAAAAAAAAACTTCTCCTCATCTTCCCTTTATAATGGGTGAGGTCCAATGACACCAAGCTGCTGCCCTGCCTCAGCCATGATACTCCACCACCATCTGATCCCTAATCGATGTTTCAAATATCTTCCGTCCACTATCGAAGTTGAACTCATTGTTGAGTAATTACCTGCGCCAACGAAGGTGGACAGTGGTTATGTTTTCACCCCTGTCTGTTTGTCTGTGTGCAGGATACCTGAAAAAGTTGTAGACGGATTCGGACGAAATTTGGTGGACTGGTTGGGTGTGTGATAAGGACACATAGATTCGATTCTGTTGAAGAATCGGATCCGGATACGACAGTTTTTTTATTTTTCAAGTGATTCTTCACCATTGAGAGATGGGGCCAAAATGATATACCTGTATAGCACGATATTTCAAAAGGTTGCGGATGAGTTATGACAAAACTAGGTAGATGAGTTAGTTAGGTGACAAGAACAGGCCAATTTGATTTTGGTTCAGGTCCGGATCCAGACCCGGCCTATTAGTGGGATTCAAAACCTAAAAGGCCGAATTTACGAAAGGCGCTTAGCGAGTGTCTTGCTGACACATGCCTAACCCTTAAATGGTGACAAAAAACCTCGTTGTACGCACGCAGCTAATCGCCCGTTGAGATAGCAATTTACAAAGGGAGATAAACAGCCAATTAGTTGTAAAAGCCGAAACAGCCGATTAATTACCTGCACCTAAGTTATGATTCAGTGCTTTTTAAACATTTATTTTGTTCATTGCGCCATGTAAGAAGTTACTTAAACAATTCACCGTAATGACTCTGCATTGGCCCTGCTTACGTCAATTTTTAGTTTGTGTGTTCCAACAATGACATCTAGGGAGAGAAAAGATGGGACAATTTTTCATTGGAGTAACAAATGGGTTTAATCGAAGTAATCATGGTTCACCAAGAAACAATCCAATGCAGGAGAAGAGACATGGGTGCAAGCAAGAAACATAGGGGCAATACCCCTGGTGCCCACCTGGTGGAATAAACAGTATACTTCACTGACCAAAGGTATTTTAAACCAATTTCAATGCTTGCTAGAAGACAGGGCAGTATGTAGAATCATACTAACATAATCATAAGACTTTATACAAACAAACAAAAAAATACCTATTTTGGAGGCAATCCCACCTCCAACCCCATGTACCTCCTTCGACCCTAATGTTTCCAATGCCTTGAACAAACATGGGTACATCACGGGTGATGAAGGTTGTGGTAAAGTTTCATCGAAATAGTGTGTGTAGTTTCAGAGGAAAAAGCAAATTCCTATTTGGGGGGTCAAACCTGGATCCACTTTGACCCACAGTAGACCCCTTAAACTCCAATATTTTTAATGCTGCGAATTTTTTTTTAATCACAACACAACAAATATCATTTGTGCCAAATTTGGTTGCAATCCCATCAGCGGTTTCAGAGAAGAAGTTTCAAGTGTTTACGGACGGACGACGCGCCATCGCATAAGCTCCCCTGAACTTAGTTCCAGGTGAGCTAAAAAGCAGCTCGCTTGGGAAGACGTTGTAAAAAGGAAGGTGGCCCATTTCCCAGAGTGCCCAAAATCCTCTGCCAGGGACCTCTGAGAACTCTGGAGAAGGATGAAGATGAAGGCAAAGGCACACAAATTTGATATTGTCATACCTCTCCAGAGGATTGCATCTATCCTCAAAGATTCTTAATGCACATCGGCGAACTGCCCAATTCCTATCCTCTTTGCCTCCTGAGATACAGTGCCTTCAGAAAGTATTCAAACCCCTTGACTTTTTTCACATTTTGTTGTGTTACATACTGAATTTAAAATGGATTAAACTGAGGAATTTTGTCACTGATCTACACATAACACCCCATAATGTCACAGTAGAATCTTTTTTAAAGATAATTTTTACAAAATAATTAAAAATGAAAAGCTGAAATGTCTTGTCTGAATAAATATTCAAACCCTTTGCTATGACACTCCAAATTGAACTCAGGTGTATCCAATTTCCTTTGATCATCCTTGAGATGTCTCCACAACTTGATTAGAGTCCACCTGTAGCCAATTCAATTGATTGGACATGATTTAGACAGAAACGCACCTTTCTACATATGGTCCCACAGTTGACAGTGCATGTCAGAGCAGTAACTCCACCATGAAGTCCAAGGAATTGTTTGTAGAACCCCGAGATAGAATTGTGAAGAAGCATAGATCTGGGGAAGGATATAAAAAACAATTCATAGAGTGTTGAAAGTTCCCAAGAGCACAGTGAGGTCCATTATTGGGAAATGGAAAGAATATGGAACAACCCAGACTCTTCCTAGAGCCGGCTATCCAACCAAACTGAGCAACCGGGCAAGAAGGACCTTGGTCAGGGAGTTGACCAAAAACTCAGACCACTCTGACAGAACTACAAAGTTCCTTGGGTGAGATGGGAGAACCTGCCGGAAGGACAACAGTCTCTGCAGCACTTCACATCTAGGCTTCACGGGAGAGTGGCCAGACAGAAGCCAGCCAAAGCCCAAACTTGAATCCCATTGAGAATTTGTGGAAAACTTTGAAGATTGCTGTTCACCGACGCTCCAACTTTACAGAGCTTGAGCTGGAACTTCTTGAGAAGATCCAACTTTACAGAGCTTTAGCAAATCTGCAAGGAAGAATGGGAGAAACTCCCCAAATTCAGATATGTGAAGCTGATAGACATACCCAAGAAGACTTGAAGCTGTAATCGCTGCCAAAGATGCTTCTACAAAGTAGTGACTCAGGAGGTTGAATACTTATGTATATTACATATTTCTGTTTTTCATTTTTAATTATTTTGTAAACATTTCTAAAAAAAAATAATCCATTTTGATGCTTTGGCAAAAAGGTTTTTTTGGGATTAATCAATTGCTTGATTTATTAATCACTTATTTATTTTCTTTCTCATCTAGGCAATATTTCGAGCATCTTTTGAGCTAGGAATCTGATATTCGGACACGACAGTGACCAAGTGATGTGGATATAAAGGGTGTTTTTGATTTATTGATAATTAAATAAATAATATTATTTTTTTGTTTAATTATCTAATTAATTTTCAAAAAATTACAGATTCGGATGAAGCAGTGGTCGTTTAGGGATACTATTTGCCAATTGATTAAGAGATTATTTATATTACGATTATTATTTATTTATTTTAATTACACAATTAATCAATCAATTCTTAATGAATCTATTAATCGATTATTTAATTTTTTCGATTGATTATTCAATTAATTTTCAAAAAGTTACAGATTTGGATGAAGCAGTGGTGGTTTAGGGATGCAATTAGCCAATTGATTAAGAAATTAATTATTTTATTATTATAATTTATTTGTTTTACTTAATTGTTTTTCAGTTGCGAATTATCAACTCAGTTCAGTTATTTATTTTCTTTCTCAGCTGGGTAATCTCAGGCACCTTTCGAGCTTGAAAGCTGACATTTGGACATGACAGTGACCAAGTGATTTGGCTATAAAAAGTATTTTGGATTTATTAATTAATCAATGAATTTATTATTTAATTTTCAAAAAGTTACAGATTCGGATAAAACAGTGATAGTTTAGGTATGCAATTAGGTTTAGGATTAAGAAATTTATTATTTTACGGTTATTATTTATTTATTTTAATTACACAATTAATCCATTTATTGTACACCGCTTCCTCCCAATTCCATCTCAATGTGCTGCACTGTGGCATTGCTGGGCGCCAAAGGCGAAGTAGGTGCCCGGCACTGTTGCGTGCTGGAGGATATGGTATTTATTTATTTGGCATGGGGGTGGTGTACTTTCAATGTAGCTCTACTTGTTTGTTTGTTTTCAATGAATCTTCACAATTGAGAGATGGGGCAAAACGATATGAAGCATGATATTTCAAAAGGTTGGGGATGGATTATGACAAAACTTTGTGGATGATTGTGGTCGGTGACAAAAGCAAGCCAATTCAATTTTGATTGATGGATACAAAACGTAAACTGTTCAGCCTGGCGGAAGGAGGTATATGCTCAACCGAGTGCCATTCTAGTTCTCCAATGCTTCTCTCGATTTTTTTAAAATTTCCTTACACTTGCTACACTTAAATCCTCTGCTGTTTGTTTTGTCTAAAGTGAGATATTAAAGAGATCAACGATTATCCAATTCATCTGCTCTCTGACGTCCAGTAACACTCTTAGAAGCATGTGATCTTGCCCTGGTGCTTTACCTTGTCTTAGGTTTTCTGGATGTCTCCTTACTTCTTGCTGTCCTATCCGAAACTCCACCAACAGCCTTTCCTTACCTCCTACATATAACCTCTCTCCTGCTGGCCCATCCCTTATCTACTCTTGCCTAGATGATGAAGCAATATACAACAATTTGATAAGCTTGTCATCTCACTTTAATCACTCATGAACTTTCATCGCTTTCATCACTAATCAATTGATGTCCAGTCCCCTTTTCATGCTTCACCTCTCATCATCCCTGACTCAGCTCCTTCAAACTTTCACACCACCCAACAAGATACGAACCTTCTCTCTCTCTCTCTCTCTCTCTCTCTCTCTCTCTCTCTCTCTCTCTCTCTCTCTCTCACAGTGTCTCTCTCTCTCTCAGTGTCTCTCTCTCAGTGTCTCTCTCTCAGTGTCTCTCTCTCTCTCTCTCTCTCTCTCTCTCTCACTCACTCTCTCTCTCTCTCTCTCTCTCTCACTCTCACTCTCACTCTCACTCTCACTCACTCTCACTCTCACTCATTATTTTCCTCTTAATTATTACCTTTTGCGAGCATTTTTCACCTGGCTATGTGTCTAGTAACATAAACCAATAGATGCCTGTCTTACAGATGATCCAGACAACACGTACTGGGGGTGTGGAAGTTTCCCGAAGTGGTGAATTGGAACAAAAATACTTTCTGAATGAAGATGCTGAAGCAGCATCAACACAGCCTGAACGAATTCACTGCGATGTTGGAGGTACAGCAGTGCCATCGGAAATAATCCACTGTAATACCAAAGCAGCATCAGTGAAACTCTCCAGAATGCCATGGAATGTTGGACCTCCAGTAATGCAGCCGAGATTGACACAGCAGGATTGGAAATCAGCAGCTGAGAAGCCAAGAAAGATGCCAAATGATTCAGAAGCAGCAGCACAGGTAGAGAGAAACAGTTGTGCCGCAGATGTGGCTGTGAAACCCAGCAATGTTCCATGTGACAACAGATCAATGGAGAAGTCTGGAAGTGTGCTGCATGATGTAGAAGCTGCAGTAGCAATGCATCCAGGAAGTTGCCCACATCATGTTGAAGTGCCATTAAGCCATCCTGATTCGATATCATTGAGCAAGAAAGTAGTGGATACGCATCTCGAGAAGACGCCATTGAATGTTGGAGTAGGCGCCCTGCATGCAGAAATGATGTCTTGCAATGCTGGAGTAGCAACGATGGAACTAGAGAGCAGGCCATCTGACATGCAGCCTGGAAGGGCACCGTGGCATTATGCAACCCCAATGATGAATCCTGGAAGGATGTACTGTGATGATAAAGCAGCAGGTGAACAGACAGTATACTTACCATGTATCATGCAAAGAGCAAAAGTGCAACCAAAAGGTATGCGTTGTGAAGTGGATGCAGCAGCAGGACAAGAAGATTGGATTACACATGCGGTTGAAGCATCATTGATGCGGCCACAAAGACCGGCAGACTATGTCAAAGAAAGCATAATGGAGTCAGGAAACAACATAAGGACCACTGTAGCGTCAGCCACAACACAACTGGAAAGTATGCCAAGCTACATCATGGCGGCAGTGCAACAAAACAAGATGCCATGCGACTATGGGATAGCAGCATTGGAGTCAGGAAGGATGCCCCATGACATGGACACATTAGTAAACGAGCCAATGAGTACATCTTCCTATATTGGGACAATGAGTCCAGAACCAATGTGGTGTGATGTAGGAGTATTACAAATGCACCCTGAAGTTCCATGGTGTAATGTTGGAGCAACAGTGCAACAACAAAGGAGGCAGTTTAGCATTGAAGCAGCAGAACTACAGGCAAGAAGTACGAGATGCAATGTCAAAGCAACAATAAAACAACCATTGGAAATGTCACGTTGTGACAAAACTAAAGTAATGCAGATGGATAAGACATTGTTTGGTGTTGAAGCAACAGCGGTTCAGCCAAGCACCTCGTTATGGGAACTTGGTGCCACAGGCCTAAAGTCTGGATGCGTGCAGCACTTCACCCGAGCAGACATAACGCAGCCGGGTGGAACGTCCTGCAATGTCGGAACGGTAGTGCGGCAAGAGAAGATAGCAAGCAACGCGGGAGCACCACCAACACAGCCAGAACGTAATCCACATGATGTCAGAGAAGTTGCTTTGCATCCGGGAATTGTGCCTCGCAATGTCGGATCAGCAGTAATACAGAAAGATAAATCGTTCCATGATGTGCCAGTGACGCAGCCATATTGGACGCCGTGCGACTTTGCCCCAACGCTGGCACAGCACGATTTCGGTGCAGAAAAGTTGCGACCTAAAACGATGCAGTGCAATATTGCAGCGGCAGTTGCACTGCTGAGAGAAACCCTTCACGATGACAGGGCAGCAAAATGGCAGTTACAAAGGATGTTACATGATGCCACTCCAATAGCATCACAGCCTGGGAGGGTGAGGAATGATTGCACGACAGCAGGAGTCCAGCCAGCATGTCGAGCGCTTGACTTACATCCAAACGATAACCTTAGACATTGGAATCCCACGCACCAAGATTTATGCTATGAGGGAATTGTGAAGCCGTTGGGCGTGCCTGTTGCGGCTGCCTCTGTGATGCCAGACAAGAAAAACGTTTGCAGTCTGTGGAGATGTGGACGGTGCTGGAGTGGAGCAGCTTGTCGCTATGAGCATTTGTTACCTCACCGGACAGGTGTGTTTATCTTAACCTCACTAAAGGATGTTTTCACTGAGAAACATGGTTTATTTCACATGGTTTATCTGTAGGGTTAATACTATAGGAAAACCCCTGCTTATATGGTGTGAAGCTTATTAATTAATTATCTGTGGATGGTCTTTGACGTATAGCCATCAAAAGGCCTGTATTGTTTCTGATTTCTGCAGGATGTCCGGTGTACAATTACATGCGGTCTGTCACACACACTGAATGATTTGTTCTTTCAGTATGATTGAGTTTACTGCCATAGCTGCTGAATGGGATTTCCAATGAAATTTCTGGGGCAAAGTTTATTCGCTGGAGGTGCAGGTTCTCCTCAACATTCAGGCTCTTCGCCTGCCTGAACAGGCTTTTTAAATGCTGAAAGGTCACCATTATCCTGGACTCGGTCTACATCTAGTTTGAGTGTTGCCTGATCTTGTTGTTGCAAGTTTGTTTTGCGTTACCTTTTCACCTGTTCATTTACTCTTCATTTAGTGTTCGTCCCATTATTTTGAAGCGGTGTTCAAGATGATTTGGGTTGCTTGTAAATATAGGATATAGTTTAAAATATATTGTTTCGGAGAACCTCTGCTACACAGAGACCTACCTCTGTCACAGAAGATGTTATTTACAGGCCTCGATGGAGTGGCTGAGGACGTATTTGGAGAGACACATTCCTTGGACCTACCATGTGCTGGAGACTGGATATATCTTCAGGTCACCGCCATCCACAATGAGTGCCATTTCTGGGCACAGCTGCCCTACGGTTGCAATCCTAAACCACCTGGAGAAACGCAATGGGCTGAGCCCATGCAGGGAGGTCCAATTGAAGGTGAGTGAGTAATAGATCATGGGTGTAAGGTGTGTAAAAAGGTAGAAAGGATCTTAAAGGTCTCAAAGTTACGTTTTAATATCACGTAATTAACGCTACCCGTACATTAAGCGTTGAGTAACATGGCACCTATTAAGTTCGCCAAACTCCTTCCAA
This sequence comes from Myxine glutinosa, assembly GCF_964187855.1. Taxonomy (NCBI): domain Eukaryota; kingdom Metazoa; phylum Chordata; class Myxini; order Myxiniformes; family Myxinidae; genus Myxine; species Myxine glutinosa. The sequence goes on along the minus strand of NC_136268.1, from coordinate 20,997,016 downwards.
ATTTCCAGTTTTCCTTCCAAAGGGTTTCCTTCTGTATTCATCTTTTCCAACCCATGTGTCCTTTCCTGCCTCACTCCCTCCCCTCCCCCCAATTCCTCCACACACCCATTGTTTCTCCAAGTCTCCCTCTATCTTATCCTTCTACTCCACTGTTGGTGCCCCACTCCCCCTCTCACTCTGCTGTTACATCCTGATTCGTTCAGTGTACTAACTCTTCCACAAGTCTTGACTCTATACAAAAAAAAGGAGAGCGATAAATTACTCGCCTCAAACGAGTGCAAGCCTCTGTGTATAAGGTGTGTGCAAGCGATCACTTGCCATTCATAACGAGCTCTGCAGGTCGTTGGTTCCTGTTTTTTAACCACCTTTCCTCCGGTCTGGCTCCCTCTTGATGTCTCAGCCCTCCGACCCTTCCCAGCTCCTTTGGGACACATGTGAATTAAGAGTTTCTCTATCCTGGTTAAACTGGTAAAATGCTGACTTACCACACACCTCCACTCCTTCCTTTTTCTTTTCTCTCATGTGCGGGACACCTTCTGGAGACTGACTGTTCAATTGCACTTTTCCTTCCATGGCTACAATCAAGCGGTGCACCACCATCGAATGTCGTCCCCCATCCCTACCTGTGATCTTATCTACCCCTGTTAACCCTACTGAACCCAACCTTCTTTCTTGCAGGTTGTTGTATGTCCTTCCCTCTTCTCTTCTCTTCTCTTCTCTTCTCTTCTCTTCTCTTCTCTTCTCTCTCTCTCTCTCTCTCTCTGTCTCTGTCTCTCTGTCTCTCTGTCTCTCTGTCTCTGTCTGTCTCTCTCTGTCTCTCTTTCTGTCTCTCTGTCTCTCTGTCTCTGTCTCTGTCTCTGTCTCTCTCTGTCTCTCTCTGTCTGTCTCTCTCTCTCTGTCTGTCTCTCTCTCTCTCTCTGTCTGTCTCTCTCTCTCTCTCTCTCTCTCTCTCTCTCTCTCTCTCTCTCTCTCTCTCTCTCTCTCTCTCTCTGTCTCTCTCTCTCTGTCTCTCTCTCTCTGTCTCTCTCTCTCTCGTTCGCGTGTTGGGCGTGGCAAGATGGCGGTTGTGCAGTTCGGGGAGGTGTGAGTTGCTCTGGCTGTCGAGTGTTCCGGCTGTTTTCCCTCATTATTTCAACCTTTCCCTCGCCCCCCACGACCCCCCTGTTGTTCTCATATCATTACTTCATTAATATTCGTGTTTCCTCCCCTGTGCTCGAACCTTTCCCCTGTATTATCTTTTCCCTCCCTTCCCTTCCTTGAGATGAGAGAGAGACAGAGCGCATGCGGTGGGTGATGGTAAGTGAGTTCGTTGCTTTCCATTGCATCCGCATGTTCTTATCGCTTCGTGTAAAGTGACGAGAACTGTTTTTTGAATTAATTACCTTTTCCCTTTGCCGTTGCTATACTTATCACGGCCCGGGCCGGCATGACGAGCGTCCGTTCTCGCAGTACAGCGTTCGGATCGTTAAACAGGAAGCATGGCCTCACATGCGTCCCTCCAGCTCATGTTGCGGTCGAAGCGATTATTATCGCCGTCGGTGAAATTATCGGAGCTGAAAATGTCCTTGCAGCTTCGAGAATGAACAAGAAAGTTGTTGTTTTCGTGTTACAACAAGCAATGGTTGCGAGTGTTGTGGAATCGGGTTTATCCATCGAGCCCGATATTTTCATCCCAGTTTCACCGTTTGATTCGCCATCAGTAAAAGTTCTGGTTTCCAACTCCTCCATTTTTGGAGGACGAAAAAGTCGAGCTTGCTCTTCGTAATTTCGGCACAGTCGTGTCCCGCATTTCAATGGTTCCCTTACGGTGCCGTGACGATCGTTATAAACACGTTTATTCCTTCAGACGTCAATTATTTATGATTTTGAACGAAAACCGTCGTGACCTTGATGTTAAATTCACGATAAAACATGATAACTACAATTATCAAATGTATGCAACAACAGAGGTGTTAACGTGCTATGTCTGTAATCAGCATGGACACCTGCGGAGGGATTGCCTGAATAATCTCCCTGATGCTAATTCAGCATCCAATCAGAACACCACACCACCTGAAGGACAGGAATTTCTGCCTACGCCTGAAAGACGGGACTCTTCTTCTTCACCTGAGGGACAGGAATCACTTCCTTCGAAAAATGCTCACCCAGGAGGGACGAATGACGCAGATGATGGCTTCACGGTTGTAACCCGGAATAAAGCACAGAAGCGGGCAATTGATACCAAATTAGACGATCAAGTGAAACCCAAGAGGTCTCCTTCCTATGCGCAAGCGGTAAGGGCACCTGCCAAACAACCATCTGAACCCATTCCCATGGACTCACCTCCTGAGCAGCCCTGTACTCTTGTGAGTACACATGGAAATGTTACTCCCACTGTGCTTGATGAACCGGAGATCCCTCGTGGAGTTGTTGAGACCCTCTCCCCACCCCCACCATGCACAGATGCCACAGTTAAAATCGATGCACCGGATGTACAAATTAATTGTGATCTGGAGGTGGCTGTACCTGCAGCATCTGAACAAATTGATACTGAAGAACCGCGGGAACTTGTGGTTGACAGCATGGGTTACGAGTCTGATGGAACATCTTCTGTTGCTTCGACCCTAAGTGACACAGGCAGCGATGTTCCTCTTCACAACCTTGAGGTTGATTCCTCAGTATCTCCTGATGCCGTTCACGCCTTCTTACACAAAAGTTTTCGCAAAAAGGGGGTTAAAATTAAAGATCATTTTCTAGTCCTAGAAGATTTCATTCAAGTGGCTCGACTAATGATTTCTAGACCGCATCGGTACAACGTTGCAGACCCTCAACGTCACCGGTTAAGGAAATTTCTCAGTCGTGCTCGGAGAGAACTCAAAGACCATGGCTGATGTCCTGCCGGTGCCCCATCACAATGAAACTACGCATTGCCAGCCTTAATATCAACGGTGGTCGCACGTCTCTTCGTAAAGTGCAAGTTAAACAACTAATCGAGTGCAACAAGGTTGACATCTTGTTGTTGCAGGAAACTCATTCTACTGAAGGTTCTTCAGCTGAGTGGGAGTTGTTTCTTAAAGGGCATTGGTTCTTTAGCAATCTATCAAGCCCAATTGCTGGGATAGCCATCTTCTTTCGGCAAACTCTTCCTTTGACTTCGATTTCCTTCAAAGAAATTGTGAAGGGATATTTAGCCTCGCTGAGTTTCTCTGTTGGTCAGCAGCTTTTCACAATAATCAATGTGTATGCACCAAGTACAAATGCTGAAAGATCTTCCTTTTTTGACTGTCTTGACTCGTATCTTGCTGGTGTTCCCCCTGACCACTTTCTATGTCTTGGAGGAGATTTCAATTGCACACTTAACCCCTCCCTTGATAGGAATGGGGCTGAGCCACATGCAGCCAGTACAAGACCTCTCGTTCGCTCAATCTCAAGATTCAAGCTGACAGACATTTGGAGATTGCAACATCCGATGCAGCAACAATTTACTTGGTGTCGCTGCTCTAAGAGCTTAGTGTCGCTAGCTCGACTTGATAAATTGTACGTTTCTGACCATTTCCTCAACCTCGTCTTAAACACCTCTATTCTCCCATCTGGGTTTTCCGAACACCACATCATCACTATGCATTTTCAGTTGCCACTCATAAAGGTGGTGAGCCCTTATTGGAAGTTCAACACAACACTTCTTCAAAACGAATTCTTTGTTGCATCCTTTAGGGCCTTTTGGGCACATTACATCACGATGGATAAAGAGTTCTCGTGTTTACGTCAGTGGTGGGACAACGCTAAAGCTCAAATTAGTTTTTTGTCAAAATTTCTCACGACACAGTACTCGGGATCACGATGTAAATATAGATCTGGTGAAGGCACAAATTCTTCACTTGCAAAACAAAGTGTCCTCCTCTAGTAATAATGGGCAGCAGCAGACGTTGTATGAAAAGAAAGCCCTGTTAAATGAATTACTGGCCGAACGTGCAAAGGGTGCACTCCTTCGGATGAGAATGACTCATTTGCAACAACTAAATAACCTGAGCAGACTTTTCTTCAAGCTGGAAACTGCCTCAAAAAAATATATATATATATTGTCCTTGCGTTCTGCTGGCGGAAGGATTTTGACTGATCCAAGTGACATTAAACTCACTATTAAGACATTCTTTTCTCACCTCTACTCCTCCAAGCACACTTTCCCAAACCATATACATTCATTTAACGCATTCTTGCCCACACTTACTGAGGCCCAGAATTCGACTGCTGAAGGCGAAATGACATTGGACGAACTCACTAGTGTTTTAAAGACCTTGCCCACCAGCAGGGCACCTGGCTTAGACGGGTTGCCAGTGGAATTCTACAGCACCTTCTGGGATTTGCTGGGACCATGTCTACTAATTGTCTTCATAGAAAGCATACAAACTGGTGAACTTCCCTTGAGCTGCAGACGTGCCATCATTTTATTAATCCCTAAAAAGGGAGATCTTCAACTTGTTGAGAACTGGCGCCCGATCTCTCTACTCTGTACTGATTACAAAATCCTGTCTAAGTTACTCGCTAATCGCATAAAAACCTTAATTGGGCACATTGTATCCCCCGACCAGTCTTATTGTATTCCTGGCAGATCGATATTTGACAATATTTTTTCTGTTCGTGATTTGATTTCGATTTGTCATTGTCAGAATGTTAACACCGGGCTGATCTTTTTAGATCAGGAAAAGGCCTTTGATAGTGTTGACCATTCGTATTTACTTGAAGTTTTGAAGGGGTTTGGGTTTGGTTCCTTCTTTATTTCTTGTATCAAGCTGCTGTATCACAACAACTTTAGTTTGGTGAACATCAACAACAGTCTATGTTCACCTTTTCCGATTCAGCGAGGTATTAGACAAGGCTGCCCCCTTTCCGGGTACCTGTATTCACTTTCCATTGAACCCTTGTTGATTCACTTACGCCACAAACTTTCTGGGTTCTTGGTGACACCTCTTGCTAATCCTGTTAAGGTGCTTGCGTATGCTGACGATTTGTGTGTGATTGTTAACACTCAGTCTGACATTGTTGCCCTTCCAAGTGCTCTATGTGAATTCAATTTGGCATCTTCTGCTACTGTCAATTGGAGTAAGAGTAAAGCCTTGTGTCTTGGTCCTTCTGGGTTATTTATCCCACCTTCCCTGCCTAATGCTTTGCAGTGGAGGTATGATGGTGTTAAACATCTCGGTGTGTTTCTTGGGAATGAGACCTTTTCCTTAAAGAACTGGGATCAGATGGTCGATCAAATTTCCCATATCCTTAATTGTTGGAAAAGATTGTCCAGTCTATTGTCTTATAGAGGTCGAGTGCTGATAATTAATAACTTGGCTGCTTCCAAACTCTGGCATCGGATGGCTGTCTTACAACCGCCCAAATCGCTAGTCATTAACTTGCAGTGTATCCTTGTTAATTTTTTCTGGAACGGCATGCACCGGCTTCGAGCTGATCTTCTAAGTGTCCCTTTGGATAAAGGAGGTCAAGGACTTGTAGACATTACTAGAGTCCCTGTATAAAGAGAGTTGCGCCATGCGCTGACCCGAGATTTCTGGTCACGTGATTTCGTGGCGCCATTTTGTGTCTAACTTCACCGTGCGTGAACGTCAGCTTGGTACGGGAATGTTGTTTATTGCCAAACAAAATGACTGGTTGTTCTGCTTTTGGTTGTTCAAACCAATCTGGGAAATATAAGATGTATAGATTTCCAAGTGATAAAGTCAGAAGACAAATTTGGGAAGCGAAAGTCAGACGAAAGAGCTGGAAGCGATTGACTCCTCGAGACTCTGCCAGGTAGGCCCACGCCGCTTGATGATCGATGTTCAAAAGCAATTCTATCTGCTCGGTTTTTTTTTGGTTGTCTGTCCGTTGAAAACCCTTTTAAAGGGAAGTGATTTGTGTTTGTTTATAATCTTCAAGGAGCTGACCAAAAATGCATTTCCGTGGGAAGAACCCTGCTCAATTTTTTTCGGGTAGTCCTAGCGGACCGCATATTGTCATTGATTGATGAAATGTCCCGGTACAGTGACATTGCCTGGTCTGCGGTTGGGTAGTCTGCGGGCAATGTCACTGTACTTTTTCAGAGGGAATTAATTTTGATTTTATAGGGGTGGGAAACCCATGGTCCGTTTTGTTTTCAGTTGTCTGTCCGTCCATTCAAAACTTATTCCGAGGCAAGTTATTTTTTTGGTTTAAAATCTTTAGCCTAATCGGCAATCATAAAAGCAATTTTAGGGGGGGACCTGCTCAATTTTTTTGCGGGTTGTGCAGCCATCCATATGTCCAAAATTTGACGAGTTATTGTTTGCTTTGTACAGTGCTCATGCGTCTTGTGGCATATTTGCTCAAATATTTCCCACCCCGGGATTTATGGCCAAATTGTAGTGATGGAAGATTTTGCACATTGGACAATCCCTATATATTTAACCTGGTGACAGCTATCGTTCCCAAAACATACAATATGAGAGTAGTGAACAGAGTAGTGATGAGTCTCACTTGTGAGGAGTGAACGGAGTAGTGATGAGTTTCACTTGTGAGGAGTGAACGTAGTGGGATGAAGTGTTGGTCTGGTCAGAGTGTTGTATTACGGGCAGAGTTTTCTTACGGTCTGAATGTATGAATCATGTTCTGTACTGAATGTATGAACCAAGTTTTGTACTGAATGTTTACTGTGTTGGCCTCATCGTGTTCCTGGTGAAATTAAACAAGTTATGGTGAATACGACGTCTTTTCTGTGCTTTTCCATATCTGTTCGACTAGACCAGGGGCGGGCAACCCCCGGCCCGCGGGCCACATCCGGCCCGCGAAGGCTTAGCGTCCGGCCCGCCACCCTGCTAGGCTTTATTATTGCAATCCGGCCCGCGGACCTCCCAGTAAAACTCATATCATTTGTAAATGTAAGAGTTTATATTTAGCCGGTCTGAATTCAAGAAAGGGACATTTTGTCTTCAGCACCGTCCTCTTCCGGAAGACATGCGCACGGGGAACTGTCTTGCCTAGACACCGCCTGCTTGCTGATAGGCGGTCTTTTCAAATCAGCCGGCATGTGATACGGACGTCCTTCCGATTCAGTCAGCTTGCGACAAACGTTGGTGTCTGGGACAAATAACTTGCAACAAAGAGGTAAGCGACGCAGAGTTCTCTAAACCTATTTCAATTTTCACTTTCTTTCAATTTGCTTTGTTTTGTTTGTTAGAACATGTTATTATCTTTCATTTGCTGCGTTTAAATAATTTTATTCTCCCTTTCTATTTGTAAAAATAAAAATATAACGAACTTTCTATTTGTAAAGAAAAAATATATATAACGAACTTTCTGTTTGTAAAAGAAAAAAGAAATTGACGAACTTTTGTTTAAAAGGAAAACGAAATTGACGAACTTTTGTTTAAAAGGAAAACGAACTCTTTAAAAAAAAAAGTATGCAGACTGATTCATTTCCTGTATTTCAGTTTTACGGTGAAACTGTGTCATATTCAGCGTTGGCCACGTGCGCGCAAAATAAATACATTCATCTGTACAATTCGTCTTCCGAGATTTTTTGTGCCCCAGATTGCTTGCTGTTACATCATTTATTCATTGCTGATATACCTAATTTTCTTCCTTTTCAGCTCATCATGTCTGCGACCCAGCGTGTTAAGAAGAGGAAAGTGGACCTCGAGCGTCGGATCTTCAACCCTGAGTGGGAGAAGTACTTCTTCATCGAGCGCTTTGGACAGGCCCAGTGCCTCATATGCTTGAAGACTTTGGCTGTCCTAAAAGAGTACAACGTGCGCCGCCACTGGGAGACAGAGCACCGCTCGTCAAACTTCGCGTCGGTGTCTGCCACCGAAAGGAAGGACGCCATGGTTAGACTATCAGGCAACTTGGAGAAACAAACTTCACTCTTCCGCAAGCAGAATACTGAGGCCGAAAAGGTGACGCGCGCCAGTTATGAAGTCTCCCGCATCCTTGCTCGCCGAATGAAGCCATTCGCGGATGGGGACTTCATCAAGGAATGCCTCCTCGCTGTAGTGGACTCCGTCTGTCCAGAGCAGCGTTCCGCCTTTGAGAACGTGAGCCTTTCGTCCCGCACCGTTCGTCGCCGCATCGAGGATATGTCGGAAAACGTGCACGACTCACTCAAAACACGCAGCTCAAATTTCGTCGCCTTTTCCCTCGCTCTGGATGAGAGCACCGACACAAAGGACACGGCCCAGCTGTCCGTTTTCATCCGTGGCGTCACCGCTGACTTTCAAGTGTGTGAGGAACTCCTCCAGCTTGTCCCGCTGCGCGACACCACCACTGGGAAAGACATCTGCGACGCCGTGCTTCTGTGTGTTGATCAGCACTCCCTGGACCTCTCCCGTCTTGTGTGTGTGACGACCGACGGTGCCCCGGCGATGGTTGGTGAGAAGAAGGGCGCCGCTTCGCTGCTAGTGCGTCACTGTGCAGCCGCCGGATACACTCAGCCCATTAACAAGATGCACTGCATCATCCACCAAGAGTCCCTGTGCGCTAAGTCTGCCAACCTCGTTGGTGTCATGTCTGTCGTGGTGAAGGTCGTCAACTCCATCCTCTCCCGCAGCCTTAACCATCGTCAGTTCCAGGCACTGATGGACGAGGTGAACGTGCACTACAACGACCTGCTCTACTTCTGTGAGGTACGCTGGCTGAGTCGTGGGGCCATGCTGTCTCGGGTGTGCGACCTACAGCAGGAGATTGCCACCTTTCTACGTCAGAAGAACCTTCCCCACGCTGATCAATTCTCTGATCCGCGGTGGCTAGCTCGCCTGGCCCTGCTCACGGACATCACGGCGCACCTGAACACCCTCAACATAAAGCTGCAAGGCAAAGACATTCTCGTGACAGACATGTACGCGCACATCACTGCCTTCGAGGTTAAACTGCGCTTGTGGGAGGCTCAATTGGCTTCTGGTCAGTTTGTGCATTTTCCTCGCCTTGCTGCATGTGCCCCTGACGATGTGGACCTGGGCACTTGCGTTAGTGTCGTCAACTCTCTACGTGAGGAATTTGCTTCCCGTTTTGCAGGAGTCAGGGTGCTGGCTGCGGACTTCAAGCTTTTCACTGCTCCCTTTGACTTCCCCGTGGAAGACGCCCCTGCCTCCTTACAGATGGAGTTGGTGGAGCTGCAGTGCAACGATGAAATGAAGGCGAAGTTCCGCACCTCTTCTCCATTGTCCTTCTTCCGCGACACCGTTCTCCCTTCTAACAATTTTCAAAAATACATTGCCCATGTCCAACGCATTGTGGCCATGTTCGGCAGCACCTACTGCTGTGAACAGCTCTTCTCGAAAATGAAGTACACGAAGTCTCACCTTCGCTCCCAACTCTCGGACCGCCACCTCAATGACATTCTTCTGTTGTCTACCTCAACCATCGAGCCAGACATGGAAATACTTCTTCATGGCAAACAGCACCAGCAGTCTCATTGATTTGTAGAGTGTTCAATGCAATTTTTGTACAATCTATTCATGTAAACAAAATATAGTAATTCTGAGATTTCGTTTTTCACTCCGGCCCGCGATCTCCTTCCAAAAGTCTCATCTGGCCCTCACTCTGAAAAGGTTGCCCGCCCCTGGACTAGACGAACCGTGCACACTGCAGGTATTTTAAAAAGTTTTTTCTCTGTTTAATTACGGCTTGGCGCAGTCGAAAATTAAGTGTTAATTAAGTCGCCAGCTATGAAACATATTAATCGATCAGGCAATATCCATCAGAGTTCTGGGCAAGGGTGTAGTAATAAATGAACGTTTCAATCTTACTAGATGCCGATGACGTTTTCCTTATGTCAGAGACAGAAGCTGACTTGCAGCTTGTTAAATCATTACAATGGAAATTGAATATAAATGTCGATAAAACTAAAGTTGTACACTATCGAAATATGGCAATACCACGTACAGAATTTGTTTTAAGTGTGTTAGACTCTTTGTCGGCTGGAAGTCCTCCACCGGAATTGCTCTCGGCACCCTTTAAAAAATATTGGATATGCCCACACTCCTTTCTAAAAGTTATTAAAATTCAGAGAACGACAGCATTGGTTTGTCTTACTTATAATGTTAGCTCTTATATGCAGTGTTGGCTTGTAATATGCATTGCCATACCACTTTTAATATCACCACACAGCTCTTTTTCACGGCAATAGCTGAGTTTTTGACAAAACAAATATCACCTGTATGTAATAATAAGACTAAATATGTGTAGTAAATTTTTTTTTAGCAGGTTTAGAATATATCACCCCATATCGCGAATGTGCATGTATATCTAATCCGACACACTTAGACACAAAATGGCGTCCAAATTTGAGTTGGCACAACTCTCTATATACAGGGACTCTAGACATTACCAGTAAAATACTGGCTTTTCGACTAACCACCTTGCGCCAACTTCTCTACAAGGAAGTCCTGTCTTGGCGGCCCCTGGATTCTTGTTTGTTGCAGCAAGCGGGTAAGCTCAGGTGTGGCCCCGAGCTCTTTCTACTCAATATGCAGCGAATAGACATCTCCTTGCTGCCCTCCTTTTATCGAAGTCTCGTGAATGCCGGTCAGTGCCTCCTTCCAGTACGAAACAAGGATACATATAAATTTTGGAACTTAATGTGTGAACCTGTTTTCTACAACAGCCTATTTTGCCATGACTGCCAAAGTAGGTCCCTAATTCAATCCTTTATCGAACCTGGTTTTTTTCTTGTCAAGGATTTTGTTAATCATACTTATTCTGGCTGGCAGACCCCGAACCAGATTTCGGAAGTATGCAATGTTACTTCAGCCCGACTAATTGGACAACTTCTTCGTTCAATTGTTAAAGTGTTCAACTCTTTTAATTTATCATGGCCTCTACTGCATGATGTTCAGAACACAAAAACAATGCACCCTGACTTCCCTGATTTTTGTTTTTCTGGTGCTCCTTCCACAAAGCCTCTACAAGCCTGTGCAAAGGCTACTTTGTACGTGCAATGTCTCAATGTTGTCATCTCTGCTAACCCCAATAGCCCACTGACCACCCATTGGAAAGAGCTTCTATCTGCAGGGGCTCCATCCTCTCCTACCTGGTCGTCGATGTACGCATTACCTGTGTCTAAACGTGCCGGAGATATACAGTGGAGGCTTGCGCACTATTCCTTGCCTTCCAACGCGTTTCTTAAAAGATTGAATCTCGTGACATCTGACGACTGCCCTTTTTGCCTTCACTCCGAGGACATTTTCCACGCTAATGTTGGATGCCAAAGGCTGGCCCCACTTTTTCAACTTCTGAAATATGTCTTCCAGAATTTTGGTTTTGGTTTTTCTTCTCATCTTTTTGTGTACTGCATGCTTGTGTCTAACGAGAATGTCGGTTCTCAAATCGTTAATTTTTTACTTGCCGAGGCGAAACTCGCGATATACATTACGCGGAAGAATCGGGTTTCTGGGACAAGCTCACCGGAATGCAGTATTTTGTTAGCCTTTAAAGGCCTTGTGTCTGCCCGCCTTAAAATGGAATTTAATTTTTACCGAGAGACTTCTCGGCTTGACCACTTTATTCAAAAATGGTGCAAAGCTGAAATCCTGTGTAAGGTGGAGGGAGATGAACTTTTTTTGCTGCTCTAATTAATGTCATGTTTTTCAATTCCTTGATTTTATTATTTTGTTGACTGCTATTGTATTACTTGGTTGGTTGTGCTCTTTATACTTTTGTAATAAAAGACCTCACAAGTCAAGTCTCTCTCTCTCTCTCTCTCTCTCTCTCTCTCTCTCTCTCTCTCTCTCTCTCTCTCTCTCTCTGTCTCTCTCTGTCTCTCTCTCTCTCTCTCTCTCTCTCTCTCTCTCTCTCTCTTTCTCTCTTTCTCTCTTTCTCTCTTTCTCTCTTTCTCTCTTTCTCTCTTTCTCTCTCTTTCTCTCTTTCTCTCTTTCTCTCTCTTTCTCTCTTTCTTTCTTTCTCTCTTTCTCTCTTTCTCTCTTTCTCTCTTTCTCTGTCTCTTTCTCTCTTTCTCTCTTTCTCTCTTTCTCTCTTTCTCTCTTTCTCTGTCTCTGTCTCTGTCTCTCTCCTCTTTCTCTTTCTCTTTCTCTCTCTCTCTGTCTCTCTCTCTCTCTCTCTCTCTGCCTCTCTCTCTCTCTCTCTCTCTCTCTCTCTCTCTCTCTCTCTCTCTCTCTGTGTGTCTCTGTCTCTCTGTCTCTCTGTCTCTCTGTCTCTCTGTCTCTCTCTCTCTCTGTTTCTCTTTCTCTTTCTCTTTCTCTCTCTCTCTCTCTCTCTCTCTCTCTCTCTCTCGTTTGTGGTGGGCGTGGCGTCATGGCGGCTGTGAGCAACTGCTCTGTGTTGTCGTGAGTTATTTGTGAGTTTTCCTCCTCTCCTGCCCTACCCTGCCCCCCCCCCTCCCTCTCCTTCCTATCCTGTGTACTTTGGCATTTTGTTTTCATCCGTTCTACACCTTTGTCTTCGAGAGAGAGAGGATTGAGAGCGGGCCCATTTTGGGTGCGGCCTACTGGCTTCGACGGCGGTTTGTAAGCCATTTTTGTGCTTATAATGCACGTTTATTACTTACTTTAGTTCGATTATTTAGGTTTGATACCTTCTTGTCCGGTTCGGACAAGTGGGGGGTGTTGAATTCGCTGGTATGGCGAATGCACGCTCTCGGTTAGAGGCGTTCGATAGCCTAACGAGGAAGCATGCATTTGTGTGTGTTCCACCAGAAGGAGTCCTCACTGAGGATGTGGTACTCGCAGTGGGGAAAATAATCGGGTGCGAGCATGTCCGAGCTGCCTCACGAATGAATCAAAAAGTTGTTATTTTCCTGTCCGAAGAAAACTTTGTTCACGACGTCGTGAGTGCAGGTTTAACCACAGAAGGTGGTGTTTTTATGTTAGCATCCCCCATGGATACTCCAGCGATGAAAATCGTTGTATCAAACGTACCACCATTTATATCAAACGACAAACTAATGTCAGTCCTTTCTCGTTATGGAACAGCTGTGTCGAGAATGTCCATGATCCCTCTGAAGAGCCGAGAGGATAAAACACGTTATGAGTTTCCGTCGCCAAGTTTACATGGTACTTCCCGATCGTGGTGATGATACAGGGTTAAATATTTCATTTAAAGTAAAATCCGACGATCGGGAGTATCAAATGTACGCCTCGTCAGCCTCACTAACGTGTTTTCACTGTGGAGCCTTTGGTCACGTTAAACGTTTTTGTCCCAAGGTTTCGTGTTCAAAGTGTGGGGAAAATGGCCACGCATACACCGATTGTAAAAATGATAATACTCGTGTTCCTATTCAACCGACTGGAGCTAATCCTGTGAGTTTACCGGTTCCTGCTGTTCCCTCCTGCAGTGAGACGAACAATAGCAGCATCGATGCGCATATCCCGAGTCTAGAAAACGATCGCACTTCACTTCCTGTCACAGAAACCGAAGCGACCCCAACTCGCACAACCTTTGCTGCGATTCCCTCATGTAGTGAAGGAATGGAGGAGGACCCTATTATTGGTTCTAAAAAACGAAGGGCGTCGGTTGATAATTTTTCTACCAGTAATCCAAAAAAGGTGGTATTGGAGAAGGCCAGTGTAGCTGAACACACACCTCAATGTGTTCCTCATGCTTCCATCGGGTTTGAAAAAAAGGATGGTGAATCGGGTGCTACAATTGAGGATAATATGTCTGAAAGTTTGGGTACAAACTCTGTGGACGCAAATTGCTATATGGGTGAAATAAGTTGCAACGCTGAATACGTTGATAAACCCTCGAACGAACCATTACGATCATTGACATCAGTCACTGTGAACGAGCAGACAGTGACTGACTCATCCCTCTGCAGTGCTGCTCTACCGATGCAGATTCAAAACTGTGTCACCGAGTCGCTCATCGATTCGGTAGATTGTGCTCCACAAGAGGATGAAACCGAGGCTTCAACTTCTGACGAGCACAAATATCACCATGGCATCGTGGATTGCACAGTGGAGCTCTCCAGCGAATCCCCAGAGATACTGACAATTCCCATAGTGACCACGGAGGCCGACATCCTCGATCCTGGAGGGACCTTGTCAGACTTGTCGGAATCTGATGAGGATGAGGAGGTGCCTGAGTTGTCTCAGTCTCAGTTGAGTCAGCCAATGATATCTCCTCAACTCGTACTCTCCTTTCTGAATGAAACCTACAGACAGCGAAATGTAGTTATCAGGGATACATTTCCTGATTTAGGTTCATTTATTCAATCAGCAAAGGAAATAACAAGAAAGGGCAAAGAATTTCCACTAACAAGGTCACAATTTCACCGACTCAGGAAATTTATTACAAAAGCCAGTCTTGAGATTTCGCAACACCCAATCAAACCTTTTGATAAGGAATGAAGCAAATTACCTTTTGCACCTTGAACATTAACGGTGGAGGTGCAAACCCAAACCGCCAAGCTCAAGTGCAAAGTTTGTTTCGGCGCAAAAATGTCGATGTACTTTTACTGCAGGAAACGCACATCACCCAAAACGTAGAATATGATTGGTGTCGCGTTTTTGGGGGACAGTGCTTTTTTAGCAACCTGTCTTCCTTTTCGGCAGGTGTTGCTTTCGTACTTCGACCAGGGCTAGTACCTGAGTCAATCCTCTTCCAGGAGATTGTTAAAGGCCGATTCAGCTCTCTTGAACTGGAGGTTAATAATTTCCATTTCACATTATTCAATGTGTACGCACCAAGTGAGAGCACAGAACGGAAAGCTTTCTTTGCGTCTGTGATTAATCACCTGCAGACAGTTGATCTAAACCAATGTGTGTGTATCGGGGGTGATTTTAACTGTACCTTTGAACCTGTAATGGACAGGAACTCGGCAGAACCTCATCCCGAATCATGTATTGATTTATCCCTTTTCCTTTCTCGGGTGGGTTTGCTAGATGTATGGAGGGTACTTTTCCCCAATGAACCTCAGTTCACCTGGAGCCGCATCACCAGAGGAAGAGTGTCCTTTGCGAGACTCGACCGATGGTATATAAACTCACCTTTTAGAAACGCTATAGTCTCTCCAGATTATTTTCCGTCAATATTCTCAGACCATCATTTAGTAACCATGGGGTTTCTTTTTCCTCAGTCAATAAATAAAAGTGCATACTGGAAATTTAATACCAGTCTTCTAGAAGATGGTCTATTTAAAGAAGCCTTCCAAGTTTTCTGGGCTAATCAAATCCAAAGAAAGGCCTCTTTTTCTTCAGTTAATCTTTGGTGGGACAATACGAAAGCCCAGATTCGGGTGTTTTGTCAACAGTTTAGAGCAAACATTACAAATGTTAAGAATATAACAATGACTTGTTTGGAAGCTGACATTGTACAGCTCGAAGGTAAACTTGCTAAAAAGAATAATGCAAGAAACTTCCAGTTATTACTAGAAAAGAAGACTCGGCTGAGAGAGTTAATCCAGGAGAAAGCAGCAGGGTTGTTGCTCAGACTAAGGGTTAAGAACTTAAAGGTTTTAGATACCCCTAGTAAAGCTTTTTTTCGTCTGGACTCTGTCAGTAAAGCACCCAAGAACATTTTCTCTGTAATTAATCCTGGCGGAGCTGTCGTTGTAAATCCCAGAGACAGACGGTTATGTGTTCAGGACTTCTTTTCCAAACTGTTTTCAAAACAGGTTGTTTGTGATGAAACAATGAGACTTTTAACCTCTCACCTATCCTCGTTAACCGAGTCCCAGCGGCTGGATATGGACTCGCCAATTACGCTCGAGGAGTTAACGCAAGCCCTGGCTGGAATGGACTCGGGAAGAGCCCCTGGAATCGATGGTCTGCCGGCTGAATTTTATGTGGAATTTTGGGAACTATTAGGTCCAGAACTGATGCATGTTCTTGAATCATCACTGACTCATGGAGAATTGCCTTTAAGTTTGAGAAGAGCGGTGATGTCCCTTCTTCCAAAGGCTGGTGATTTGCGAAAAATGAAGAATTGGAGACCTGTTTCTCTACTATGCACTGATTATAAAATCCTTTCAAAAGTTCTGGCGAATCGAGCTAAAAGGGTAATTTGCGATTTGGTTCACCCTGATCAGAGTTATTGTATTCCAGGTAGATCTATGTATGATAACATATTTTTCATTAGAGATCTCATAGATGGCAACTGTGTGCAGAATGACTTTGGTATAATTTTTCTTGATTTAGAAAAGGCTTTTGAAAGCATCGATCATGTCTTTTTGAATCATGTGCTTGAAGCCTGTGGATTTGGAGATAATTTCAGAACTTATATTGCTTTATTGTACAACAATATATTCAGTTTAGTTAAGGTGAACAATGAGCTTTGTTCTCCCATACAGGTTCAAAGGGGGGTAAGGCAAGGTTGCCCTGTCTCCGGCTTACTGTTCACCCTTGTAATGGAATCACTTCTCGTGTTACTAAGGAATAACGTTTCTGGAATGAGTATATCTCCTGATCATCCTCCAGTTGTCGTATCGGCGTATGCTGATGATGTTGCAATCATTGTTAAAAACAATAACGACATTGCAGCTCTGGCTAAGTGCCTACATTTGTTTGGTTTAGCTTCCTCGTTGAAGTGCAACTGGGAAAAGAGCAAAGCGCTATGGGTTCCCTCTGTCAGGGACAGTGCATCTAGAATGGCGCAAGACCCGCCAATACACCTTCCTGCAAGTTTAAAGTGGGTGGATGGAGGTGTTCGCTATCTTGGAGTGTTCCTTGGATCCCCACAGTACGGCCAGAAAAACTGGGAAGGTGTCGCTGAATGCGTAAAAAAGAGATTGAGTAGATGGAGGAGAGCCCTGCCTCACCTTTCGTATAAGGGCCGAGTTTTGGTAGTCAAGAACCTCGTCGCCTCCTTCTTGTGGCACAGATTCATCTGCCTGCAACCACCAGAAGGCTTGGTGAAGGAAGTGCAAAGGCAACTGTTGGAGTTCTTTTGGGGAGGGCATCACTGGTTACGGCCAAACGTCGTATGCCGTCCATTGGCCGAGGGTGGCCAGAGTATGGTCGACATCAAGAGCCGCATAATGGCCTTTCGGCTATGCAGTGTGCAAAAACTTTTGGTGAAAGAACAATTACCAAACCATGTTTTGGCCACCCACATTTTGCGGCAAGCTGGCGGGCTGGGATATGGCCGCGAATGTTTCTTGGTCCTGCTTCAACATGTTGACACATCTCTTCCTGTTTTTTATCAGAGTGTGTTGAATGCTTGGCAGAACCTCACAGTGTGCCGTCAAGAAGACAACTACGACATCCATATGTTTGCACAAGAGCCTTTGTTCTGCAATCGGCTTTTCCCAAACATACCCAAAAGTAGGGACCTCTGCCAGCATTTCATAATTGCCGGCATCACAAAAGTATGGCACCTCCGGCAAGTTTCAGGTTGCGGGTGGAAATCAGCTCGAGAAGTAGCCGAGCTAGCAGGAATTCGGTCCGAAAGAGTGACTGCAAAAGTGTTGAGAGAGGTGATACGAATAGGGGTACGGCTGAGAGTATGCTGGTCCCACGAGCTCGAACCATTGCATGATGAGTGGGTTTTTCCTGGGTTACTGGTGCACTTCAAGTTGGAAGACTTACCCCCGGTTAGCATGGGGATAAGCCCCTTTCAAGAGACTAGCAGTAAAGAGCTATACAAGTCATGTGTCAAGTTACTGCTGGGGGATACGCCGCTAAATGGAATAATCCGGTGGAAGAGACTGTTGCCTGTGGGACCCCCCTCTGAACCTGTATGGAACTCCATGTATAGCAAGCTCATAAGTAAAAGATCTGGTGATCTCTAATGGAGACTGATCCACTGGATAGTCCCCTCCAATAAGTTAATCAACCATTTCTCTCCTACATCCACATGTTGTCCATTCTGCATATGTACGGAGGACGTGTTCCACGCCTTCATTAATTGTGTGAGATTGGTTCCTTTGTTTCGGTGGTTTAATCTTGTGGCACACAGAATGAAGGTTGTTTTCTCGTTGCGTTCTTTTATTTTCGGCTTTAATGCCAAGTCAAGCAAGGAAAATATGTTAATGAGGTTTCTTGTCGCAACAGCCAAGCTGGCAATATATCTCTCAAGAAGGGAGAAATTGAACGGTAAACCTGCCGGGGAATGCAATGTAATGTTGTTTTTCAATGCCCTCGTGTCAGCAAGACTTAAACTAGAGTTTTGTTTCTATAAGGATGCAAACAATCTTGATGAATTCACCAATACTTGGTGTCATGAAGGGTTGTGTGAGGTTCGTGAGAACCAACTGGTAATATTTTTGTAGGTTGTATAAAGTTAATGGTTTATTTTGGCAAATTGTGTGCCGTGATACTTCTGTAACCTTTTCGTTTCATTGCTTTTTCATGTATTTATGATTGGTGTGAAGATATAAATACATTTTTTTTGTATTATTTTGATAATAAAAGGACTTCAAAAGTCTCTCTCTCTCTCTTTCTCTTTCTCTTTCTCTTTCTCTTTCTCTTTCTCTTTCTCTTTCTCTTTCTCTTTCTCTTTCTCTCTGTCCCTCTCTCCCTCTGTCTCTTTCTCTTTCTCTTTCTCTTTCTCTCTCTCTTTTCTGTTCATTCATTCCCCTTAATTTGTGTGCACCTGCTACTCCACTGTCAGTACGTTGCCTCTTTACCCTCTGTCATCTCACTCTTCCAGGAGCCTAGATCTTGTATTGGAAATACAAGACGTAGCCAGTTATTTGGGAGGTAAATGACTAATTACGGCTATTATTTCCTTCCCTCTAATGGTCATCGCTGAAGTCATGGAGTCATGAAAGTAATACTGTTTGCTATCAGTGATTGTTTCTTCCTGTATGCTCCTTGTGTGATAGATATACCAGCCAGACATCTGGCCATCTCACAATCATACACTTCCATGATGCGAGACTTACAGCAACACTACAGGCAGCATGGGCTAAGTCATTCCCAACAGGACTTACCAGCTTGCGGAGAGTTAGTCACAGCATGGCTGTCTTCCAGTGGGCTGTTCTACCGAGGACGTGTTTGTGATGTCCTTCCAGAGATATCCTCTGTGAAGGTTAGCCTTGCAGCCATGTTTATCTGAATGACTGTTTAGTTGCATACATGCAAGCAAATGCGAAAGCTTTCTTCAAGCTTCTGCTTTTGCAGTTGTTTATTTGTCCATTATATCGTGTTTACAAAAGGCAGTCCATTAACCTGCAGTCTCTTCTCACTAGCTTATTAGTGTGCAGTTGTGAACCAACCGCCAAAGGTTGTATGTTTATAGGTTTGCATGAATATTCCCCCTATAACCTGATCAAATAGCTTTTGGACTCTGCTGTTGATCACAGGTGTTTTTCTTGGATCTGGGAAACACCGAATGTTTGAGAAAAGATGACCTGTTCCAGCTCCTGCCTCGGTTCCTTCGTGTACCCTTTCAAGCAGTCCAAGTATTTCTCTACGAATTGGAGCCTGTGCCTGGAGAAAGCATCAGACGTACCGCGAGGTTTGCAGCTGGTTGTCGTTGTTGTGTTGCCCCAGTCGGTTCTGGTTGAACAGACCAGCGGCACGACGATAACCAATTGATCTCACATGAGTGACCCAGAGATCCCTCACATCCAAGATGCTATATGAAGCCAAGACTGCACCGTCTTCCATGATGTGTTTTGTTGAGTGTGGCACCTCCTAACGGTGGTTGCAGGTGTCATCAGTGGTGTCGTCGAGTCTATGTTTGTAGTGTAAAAGTTGGGGTTGGTGTCCGATCGGGCCAGGGGAGTAGTTTCTCTCTGTCATCAATGGGTGAGGGTTTTGTGTCCCATTATACTGTTTGGGCCCAGGTTGTTTATTGCGTTTATGATGATGTGGGTGTGGCTGTGTTTTTTGTAGTTTCCGGTGTTTGCTGGGGGGGATGTTATGAAGGATGTCACTATAGTGTCTTTGTGGTATAGTTGTAATGTGTCTGGGGGCCTGTGGGTGGTTGTACATGTCGTACTGTCGTAGCATGGGTAATTAAGGTTGGCATTTGTCATTGTAAGGAACTGTGCATGTCTCATGTCCAAGTGGCCTTTCCTTTTTTGGTATTTTTACTTTTGTGTGTTGGGGCTCGATGTGTGTTGTTAATGTGTAACCTGTGATGATGTGAAGGGCTTCGTTTTGTATGATCTGCAGGGTATTGAGATGTGTGTTTGATAGGCTGAAGGCCCAAGATGAGCTGGCATTGTTGATACTAGGGCATTGCCCGTACTATATCTATATCTAAAATTATATCCCCCCCCTCTATTTACATGAAATGGTTTGGTCCAAAGCGAACGGCTTGCGAGTACGGTGACAATCCCCCCCCCTCTATTTACATGCAATGGTTTGGTCCAAAGCGAACGGCTTCCGGAGTTTGGTAAAGAAATCGCCATCGCGTGCACAAACGCGCAGGAAAGCGAATGAATCGCAAATTCGGTTTTATTAGTTTTAAAACATAGTTTAACGCCAACATAGTTTGCAAACGTGAAATAAATGAATACGCTCTCAAATGTGCCATCCGAGGCAGAGTGTGTCCTCCACGTTCGGCACACGCGATCGTTCGCTGCTCTCTGATTGGTTGAATCGTTTTTTGGACATAGCTCGGTAAGTAATTGTCCGATTAATATGAAACCTTGAAAAGGCACATCCTCGGGTCCCCAGCAATATACCTGGCAAGTTAAAAGTATATCGGACCCGTGGTTGTCGAGAAACAGCGGTCACAGACAAACAGACGTACAAACGTACAGACGTACAAACAGAGATTACTGGAATTATAGATAGATGATGACTGATCGAATGTACTGTTTGGATGTTAGTGATGTTGTTTCTTTGTGGTGCCTGAAGTCGGTGCTTGGGAGTTCCCCAAGTGTAGTCATTCTGGGTGTGCATGTGTTTTTTTAATGCTTGTGATGCGATCTGAGAATGACATGGATGTGTTAAAAGTGACCCCGAGTATTTTTGTTTGATGTATGTGTGGGATATGGATGTCGTTCAGTGTGATGTGTGGTGCAGGGCTGAGTGACTGTTGCTTTTGAGGGGGCTTCTTATAGTTTATTGATGGTGAGCCAGGTTTGTAGGGTGCTGAGGAAGGTTTGAAGTTGTGCTGTGGTGGTGTAGATGTTGTTAGTGGAGTCGATGGTTATATCGTCCGCATACGAGGCTAATTGTATGTTCTCGGGTGGTTGTGGAATGTCGTGTGTGAACAGATTAAAGAGTGTGGGGAAGAGGACTGAGCCTTGAGGGACTCCATTCGGAAAGTATCGTGTGCGTGATGACCTGCCGTTAAAAATCACGAATGACTGCGTGATCGATAGTTGGCCAGCTAGCGTTTGGTGTTGTTGTCCATGTCTATGTTGAGTATTTTGTTTGTGAGTGAGAGCTTTGGGAAAGTGTCAAACGCTTTGTTGATCTCTACTGGAGTGAGAATAGTGCGTTTTGGTGGTTTTCTATTGTTGAAGCCTTCAAAGGTGTTTTGCGTGAGGTTTGTCAAAAGAGTGATGGTGGAGTGGTTTGGTCTGAATCCATGTTGAGAGTGTGAGGGGGATATGAGGGGTTGTGAGTGTAAGTACAAGGTGTTCTGTAACTTTGGAAGGTGTACAACGTAATATGATAGGTCTGTTGAGGCGGTTTTGTGGGATCTATATTTGGTTTAAGGAGGGTAATGATTTTGCCTCGTTTCCAAATTTGGGGAATTCTTGAGTGTTGGTAGGAGAAATTGATTATATTTGTGAGTTCTGATATACCGTGTGGTCCAAGGTGTTTTAAATGTAAATAGATGTCAGGGCCGGTGGGGTAGCTTGTGAGTTTTTGATGATTTTTGTTGTTTGTGTGGGAGTGAATGGTGGTGGTGTTGAGTTGGTAGCCGAGTTTGCATCTTGTAATCTATCTTTCTTCTTTTCTGGATCCTATGTGACTTGTGTTTGCGTAATGGTCGATGAGGATGTTAGCTTGTTGTTTTTCTGATGATATACTTTCTGCGTGTCGTAAGAGGCGACTAAGAGGGTTGGCGTCAGGAAGGGCATCCGGCCATAAAAACATTGCCTCAAAAAGAGAACCATGACAATTACAACTACATATGGGCAGGGTACAGCCCGAAGTGGAGATCGGTTTCTGAGGTTTGGGACATGGAATGTAGGGACAATGACAGGGAGATCAGGAGAAGTGGTGGAAGTATTGATCAGAAGAAGAGTGGACATATGTTGTGTGCAAGAGACGAGATGGAAGGGAAGTGGGGTGAGAATGGTGAAGGGTAGGCAGGGACAGAAATACAAGTTTGTGTGGCAAGGGTGCCCGGAGGGCGTGAATGGTGTTGGTGTCCTGTTTTCAGAGGAGTTTGTAGACAGTGTGGTGAGTGTGACGAGAGTGAGTGATAGGTTGATGATGGTGAAAATGATGATTGGAAAGCTCTTGGTGAACGTCATCTCGGGATATGCTCCGCAGGTTGGTCGGAGCGATGAAGAGAAGGACAAGTTCTGGTGTGCGATAGAGAAGCTGATCGAAAACGTGAAAGATGAGGAAGTTGTTGTGGTAGGAGGAGACCTAATTGGACATGTGGGAAGGAGTATGGACGGTTTTGAGGGAGTTCATGGGGGTTACGGATATGGTGTGAGAAATGGAGAAGGTGAAAGGATTTTGAAGTTTGCTGATGGAGCTGATTTGTTCATTTGTAATACTTAGTTCCAGAAAGGGGATAATAAGCTTGTTACATACACGTCAGGTGGGTCAACGACAACTGTTGACTACCTGATGGTGCGGAGACGAGATAGGGGGCACCTCCGGGACACAAAGGTGATCCCTGGGGAGGAGGCTGTTTCACAGCACCACTTGGTTGTCTGCTACATAACGGTGAAAGGTGCGAGGAGAGCTCGGCGGGTGAAGTACCAACCGAGAATGAAGGTGTGGAGGTTGAAAGAGGTGACAGTAAGGGAGGCATTAAAAGAGAGGCTGAGTAGGGTAGAGGATGATGTGGTTGAGCTTGAACGTGGTTGGATGTCAATGAAAGATAGTCTGTTGGGAGCCGTTGGTGAGGTATGTGGATGGACAAAAGGACCACCGAGGCACTCGGAAAAATGGTGGTGGGATGATGAATTTGGAAAGAGGATTGATGAGAAGAGGAAGAAGGTCAAGGAGTGGCAGAAGGCGAAGGGTACGGGAGCAGAAAAAGCAGAGCATGAAAGTTATAAGGCAGCCAAGAATGCTGCAAAGAAAGAGGTAGCAAAGGCGCAGGAGACATGTAGGAAAATGTTCGGAGAACGCTTGGATTCGGAAGAGGGTCGGAGAGCGGCATTCAGGATTGCAAAGCAGATAGCGAAAGAGAGGTGTCATGTGATGGGGGTGTGTTGCTTGAAGGATGAAGTGGGACAAATCGTTGTGGACCCAGATGGAATTAAAGGAAGATGGTGTAGCGGTTCCCGCTGAATGTACACAATCGCCTTGCACCTGCCGGGGCGCGATCGCCATGCCGGGCTCGTCCGGACGGGCCCAGACGCGCCTCTCCTGGGCATGCCCGGACTCGCTGTTCCCGGGCACGCCCGAACCTCCTGGGCACGCCCGGTCTCGTCTTTCCCGGGCATGCCCGCTCTCGCCTTTCCAGGGCTCGCCCAGAGCGCTCGGGCACGCCCAGCCTCGACTTGCCAGGCCGCGTCCAGGACGCCCGGGCATGTCTAGACTCGCCTTTCCAGGACTCGCCCTTGACACCCGGGCATGCCCGGTCTCGGTTTTCCCGGGCAAACGCCCCGGCATAAATGTGTATATATATATTGCTGCCCGATAAACGGGCTTGTCAGAATACCTGAGCTGTTTTGTTTCATTAAAGCAACTCGGACGAATTCCGTCTTTGGTCGCGTCAATTCTTTCGACTCGCGTTGGAGCGCAGCTCCTTCACTGGTGAGCTACCGACATGGACACGGCAGTGACTCTTAAACTGCCTACCTTCTGGGAGGCTCACGCGGCTGTTTGGTTCGCTCAGACGGACTCCCAGTTCGCTCTGCGAGGCATCACCGCGGACGACACCCGCTTCCACCACGTCGTGGCAGCGCTCGGTTCCGCCACCGCGGCCCGCGCCCTGAGCCTCCTCGAGCACCCGCCGGCTGCCGACAAGTATGACGCGCTGAAGACGCTCCTCCTCGATGCTTTCGCCCTCTCACCGGCGGCACGCGCACGGCACCTGCTCGACCTGCCCGAGCTCGGCGACACGCGCCCGTCCGAGCGCATGGACTATATGCTCTCGTTGCTCGGTGAGCACTCTCCGGATTTTCTGTTTCGCGAGCTGTTCTTTCGCCAGCTGCCTCACCTGGTACGCCTCGCCCTGGCTGGCACGTCGATCACCAATCCCCGCGCCCTCGCCAGGGAAGCCGATAAGATCTCGGCGGGCCAACACATCGGCGCGGCTACCTGGAGCCTGCCGCCGTCCGAGGCGACGCCCGAGCGCCCTGCGCGGTTGGAGGCCAAACTGCCGGTGCAACTGGCGGCCGCCACGCCGCGCCGACCGCTTCCGACACGACGGCCGGGGCCTCCACCTGACCAGGCGTGGTGTTATTACCACGCCAGGTTCGGACACAAGGCTCGGACGTGCCGACCCCCGTGCACTTTCGGCAAGTCGGGAAACGGCCGGGCCGGCGTTCATTCCCAGCCATGAGCGCCGGCCACTCGGGCAACTTGCTTTTTATTCGGGACAAAGCGTCCGGGCGGCGTTTCCTTTGTGACACCGGCGCCCAACTGAGCGTCATACCCGCCTCCGAGCAGGACAGGCGGGACGCCGTTTGCGGCCCCTCTTTGGTCGCTGCTAATGGCTCGGCCATACGCACTTTCAGCCTGCGCGACGTCACCCTCTGCTTCGGCAGCCAGCGCTTTCAGTGGACCTTTGTGACCGCCTGCGTCCCCATGGCTTTGCTGGGCGCCGACTTCCTCTGCGCGCACGGGCTGCTGGTCGACGTCAAACGTCGTCGCCTTGTCAACGCCGAGACCTTCAGCTCCCTGGCGTGCATGATGAGCAGCTCCGCGCCGACCGAACTGCCGTGCGCCCTCCCGACGGCGAACGAGTTCGCTCGCCTGCTCGCGGAATTCCCGGCCCTCACGCGGCCGACGTTTTCGGCCGTCGCAGTGCGGCATGGGATCGAGCACCACATACCCACTACGGGCCCGCCGGTCTACGCCAGGGCCCGCCGCCTCGACCCGGCCAAGCTCGCCGTGGCAAAGGCCGAGTTCGACGCGTTGGAGCACCTCGGCATCGTGCGGCGCTCCAATAGCGCGTGGGCCTCACCACTGCACATCGTGCCAAAGCCGGGGGGCGGATGGCGCCCGTGTGGCGACTACCGCCGCCTCAACGACGCTACCACCCACAACAGGTACCCGATCCCGCACATCCAGGACTTTTTCTGCCCGTTTGGCGGGACGGGTCATATTTTCCAAAATTGGCCTGATACGGGGATACCACCAGGTACTTGTCCGGGCGGCCGACGTCCCGAAGACGGCCGTCATCACGCCGTTCGGCCTGTTCGAATTTTTGAGGATGCTGTTTGGCCTCAAGAACGCGGCCCAGGCGTTCCAGCGCTTAATGGACGGCGTGCTGCGCGATCTGCCATTTCTTTTCATCTATCTGGACGACATCCTCGTCGCCAGCACGTCCCGCGCCGAGCACCTCCTCCACTTCCGAACACTGTTCGGTCGCCTCAGCGAGCACGGCTTAATTGTCAACCCGGCCAAATGCCACTTCGGCACGACGACCGTTGACTTTTTGGGCCACCGCATCACCAAGACCGGGGCCGTGCCGCTGCCGACCAAGGTCGAGGCCATCACCACGTTCCCGCGTCCCCGTTCCATCAAGGCCCTACAAGAGTTCCTCGGCATGGTGAATTTTTATCACCGATTCGTGCCCCGCGCTGCTCAGCTCATGCGGCCCCTTTACGAGGCCCTCCGGGGCAAGCCGGCCAAGCATAACATCGTTTGGTCCGCGGCCATGGACGCGGCCTTCGCGAGCGCAAAACGGGCCCTCGCCGACGCAACGCTGCTGGCTCACCCGGTGCTCTAACGCGCCCATCGCCCTCACTACGGACGCCTCAAACTACGCGGTGGGCGCCGTCCATGAACAATGGGTGGACGGGGTTTGGCAGCCACTCGCTTTTTTCAGCCGGCAGCTCCGGCCGAACGAGTTAAAATACAGCATGTTCGACCGCGAGCTGCTCGGTCTATTCCTGGCCGTTCGCCATTTCCGACACCTCCTGGAGGGCCGCCCGTTCACGGCTTTCGTCGACCACAAGCCGTTGGTCTACGCAATGGCCAAAGTCACGGAGCCATGGTCGGCCCGCCAGCAGCGCCACCTCTCCGCCGTGTCGGAATTCACCACGGACATCCGGCACGTCGCCGGCAAAGACAACGCCGTGGCCGACTGTCTTTCTCGGGCCAGCGTGAACGCGGTCCACCTCGGCGTGGACTTCGCGCTCACGGCGGCCGACCAGACCACCGACACCTCGGTGCAGGCCCTCCGGGCGGCGGACACGGGCCTCCGCCTGGCCGACATCCCCTTCGCGGGCACCGTCCTGTTCTGCGACGTCTCCCAGGGCCAGCCTCGCCCCATCGTGCCCGTTTCCTGGCAGCGCCGCATCTTCGCCTCCATCCACGGCCTTTCTCACCCGGGCCGGAAAGCTTCTCAGAAGCTGGTGTCGGCGCGTTTCGTCTGGCATGGCCTTCGACGGAACGTCCGCGACTGGGCCAACTCCTGCACGGCCTGCCAGCGGGCCAAGGTCCAGCGCCACACCCAGGCCCCGCTAGCACCTTTCACCGTGCCTGCACGGCGTTTCGACCACGTCCACGTGGACCTGGTGGGTCCCCTGCCCCCATCGCGGGGGTTCACCCACCTGCTCACCATGGTGGACAGGACCACCAGGTGGGCGGAGGCCGTGCCCCTCACCTCCACCACCACCGCCGACGTGGCGCAGGTGTTCATCGCCACCTGGGTCGCGCGCTTCGGCGCACCGGCGGACATCTCGTCCGACCGCGGCCCACAGTTCACGTCCGAACTTTGGGGCGCGGTCGCCCGCTCGTTGGGGGTCACGCTGCACCGCACCACGGCCTACCACCCCCAAGCCAACGGGTTTTGCGAGCGGTTTCACCGCTCCATGAAGGCCGCACTCATGGCCGGCCTTCAGGACGACGGTTGGACCGACCGGCTGCCGTGGGTCCTTTTGGGCCTCCGCACGGCCCCCAAGGAGGACCTCCGGGCGTCTGCCGCCGAGCTCGTCTACGGCCAGCCGCTCCGCGTCCCGGGCGAGTTCGTGCCCGACGCTACCAGTCCCTGGTCCGCCGCACACCAGCGCTCGGACCTCCAGGAGGCCACCCGACGATTTGCCCCCGTGCCAACGTCCCGCCATGGTGGCCCCCAGTCCTACGTCCCCCCGGCGCTTCGCACAGCGGAGTACGTCATTGTGCGTCATGACGCGCACCGGGGGCCACTCCGGCCGCCGTACGACGGGCCCTTCCGGGTCCTGCGACGGGGCGACAAGTCCTTCGTCGTCGACGTCGGCGGCCGGTCGGACCGGATCTCTGTGGACCGCCTCAAACCGGCGCACGTGGACGTCGACCGACCACCACGGTTGGCTCTTCCTCCGCGGCGAGGCCGCCCCCCGTCTCCAGTTCCCCCCGCTCGACCACCCACCACCGGATCGCACCCCCCCCCCCCCCCCCCACTCGCTGTTCCCGGGCACGCCCGAACCTCCGGGGCACGCCCGGTCTCGTCTTTCCCGGGCATGCCCGCTCTCGCCTTTCCAGGGCTCGCCCAGAGCGCCCGGGCACGCCCAGCCTCGACTTGCCAGGACGCCCGGGCATGTCCAGACTCGCCTTTCCAGGGCTCGCCCAGAGCGTCCGGGCATGCCCGCTCTCGCCTTTCCAAGGCTCGCCCAGAGCGCTCGGGCACGCCCAGCCTCGACTTGCCAGGCCGCGTCCAGGACGCCCGGGCATGTCCAGACTCGCCTTCCAGGACTCGCCCTTGACACCCGGGCATCCCCGGTCTCGGTTTTCCCGGGCAAATGCCCCGGAATAAATGTGTATAAATATTGCTGCCCGATAAACGGGCTTGTCAGAATACCTGAGCTGTTTTGTTTCATTAAAGCAACTCGGACGAATTCCGTCTTTGGTCGCGTCAATTCTTTCGACTCGCGTTGGAGCGCAGCTCCTTCAATGGAAAAGATATATGGAAATGCTGTTGAATACAGAGAATGAATGGGATGGCAACATAGAGAGTAACCCAGTTTTATGACCGGCAGAGAAGATAACTGAGAAGGAAGTTGAGGAAGCGATAAAAGCAATGAAGAGTAGAAAAGCGGGAGGGCCGACGGGAGTTGTGGGAGATATGTTGAAGGCAGCAGGAAGTTGGGGTGTGAAGAGAATGGCAGAGATCTGTAATCTGGTGGTGAAAGAAGGTCGCATTCCAGTGGATTGGGAACTGAGTACCCTCGTCCCTCTATACAAGGGGAAAGGTGACCCTCTGGAGTGTGGCTCGTACCGAGCGATAAAGTTATTGGAGCATGGAATGAAGGTATTGGAAAGGGTGTTGGAGAGGAGGATAAGGAAGAAGGTGAAGATCGACAAAATGCAGTTTGGATTTATGCCAGAAGAGGAACGACAGACTCGCTCTTTATTGTGAGGCAGTTGCAGGAGAAGTACATGGAGAAGAGGAAGAAGTTGTTTCTTGGGTTTGTTGATCTGGAGAAAGCATTCGATCGGGTTCCATGCGAAGTATTGACATGGGCATTGAGGAAGTTAGAAGTGGAGGAATGGTTGATCAGAGTTGTGATGGCAATGTACAAAAGAGCGCGCACAGCTGTAAGGACGAAGGACGGGAACAGTGGTGAGTTTGAGGTGAAGGTGGGAGTGCATCAGGGGTCGGTACTAAGTCCACTACTATTTGTAGCTGTGATGGAGGTGCTTGCTCAGACCGTCCAGGAGGGTTTACCGTGGGAGTTGTTGTATGCAGATGATCTGGTGTTGATTGCGGAAAGTATGGATGGACTGAAGGAAAAGATGAACAAGTGGAAGGAATGAATGGAGACAAAAGGTCTGAAGTTGAATATAGGAAAGACGAAGGTGATGGCAAGTGGTAAAGCATGTGGTGAGGTGGAAAGAACTGGGAAGTGGCCATGTGCTGTGTGCAGGAAGGGTGTCGGAGTGAACTCCATTCAATGTACAATGTGCGCCGAGTGGGTTCATCAAAAATGTAGTGGTCTGAGAGGGTCATTAACCAGTGTGGCAGCTACATTCAAATGTAAGGTGTGCACAGAGGGAGCTGCAGATGGAGGAAATGTTGAGTTGGATCTTGGAGACGGCGTGAAGCTGGAAGGTGTGAAAACATTTTGCTACCTCGGAGACATGCTGAATGGAGAAGGTGGATCAGACTCAGCAACGGTTGCTAGAGTGAGATGTGCATGGAAGAAGTTTCGGGAACTGAGTGGTGTGCTGATGAGGAGGGGAGTGTCGTTGAAGCTGAAGGGAAAGGTGTATGCTGCATGTGTGAGAAGTGTTATGATTTATGGGAGCGAGACATGGGTCATGAATGTAGAGCAGCAACGAAGGCTGGAAAGGGTGGAAATGCGAATGGTTCGGTGGATGTGCGGAGTGTCGTTGAGAGAGAGGAAGACAAATGATGAATTGCGAAAGATGATGGGAATAGAGCCTGTGATTGATGCTGTGAAGAGGAACAGGTTGAGATGGTTTGGTCATGTGTTGAGGAAGGATGAAAGTGACTGGTTGAGAAGAGTGATGGAAATGAATGTAGAAGGAAGTAGAGGACGGGGAAGACCTAGAAAGACTTGGCTAAAGATGGTGGAAGAAGAAATGCGAGCAAGGGGGTTAACAAGGAGAGATGCAGAAAATGGGGCAAAATGGAGAAGATTGTCATGGGGACCGCAAGGCTAACCCCCGCTCTAGCAGGGAAAATGGCCTTATAATGCATGTTGTGTTTTGTTGTATACTTTCTGTGGTAGTTATGGCTGCATGTGAGGCTGTTGGAGTTATTGATGCTGTTTATGTGTTTGTACAAGTGTTCGGTAGTGGTTGAGCGGTTTAGTGTTTGTAAAAAGTAGTGCCAGTTTAGTGGGTTATTTTTCACGAGTATTTTGTTGATTTCTATTGTTTGAATCCTTTCTACTATGTCTAGTGCATTAGGTGTTGGTGTGTTGTGTTTTAGATTGTCTCGTGTTTGAGGTGTGCGATTTCTGGTGAGTAGTTGAGGTTGTATTTTTTTTATATTGCCCTTTGGGAATGTATCTGCTAGCTGTGGTTGTGATGGTCATATTGAATTGTTTGATGCATTGAATGTAGCTGGTTTATTTCAATGGTGTGTTGTTGTAGCCACTTGGTTGCAAGTGCAGTGCATACATGACATGCCAAGAACATGTAGAACATGACGATAAGGTACAAAACCGAACACCAGTAAGTGGCAGGATGGACGTGCATCATGCTTGCCCAAAGGGAAATAGGTCAAGATGCAGCCGCTCATGTACTACGCCTATGGTTGCAATTTTACTAATTTGGCCAAAGTAGAAATTCTTATTTTATGTCGGACTAGCCGAAAGCACCCGGCGTTGCCCGGTGTTTTTTTGAATGCATTTACTACGACAATTCAGCTTTTACTCGCGGCCGTAGAAGATAGACTACTATAATTCAGCTCAGCTTTTAATTGCGAAATGGGCCCAGCCCGGCCGAGGCGGCCTCGACCGGCCTCGTCAACTAGCCTATAACCTTCCCGGGGCCCATCCCAACATTTTTGGTTCTTTTTGAATGAATTTACTTCTATAATTCAGCTTTTACTTGCGGCTGTAGATGATTGACAACTATATTTCAGCTCAGCTTTTAATTGAGAAATGGGCCCAGCCCGGCTGAGGCGGCCTCGATCAGCCTCGCCACCTCACCTATAACCTTCCCGGGGCCCGTGCCGACATTTTAAGTTCTTTTTGAATGAATTTACTACTATAATTCAGCTTTTACTCGTGGCCGTAGAAGATTGACTACTATAATTCAGCTCAGCTTTTAATTGCGAAATGGGCCCAGCCCAGCCGAGGCGGCATCGACCGGCCTCGTCACCTGGCCTATAACCTTCCCGGGGCCCGTCCCGACATTTTTGGTTCTTTTTGAATGAATTTACTACTATAATTCAGCTTTTACTTGCGGCCGTAGAAGATTGACTCAGATAATTCAGCTCACCTTTTAATTACGAAGTGGGCCCAGCCCGGCCGAAGCGGCCTCGACCGGCCTCGCCACCTAGCCTATAACCTTCCCGGGGCCCGTCCCGACATTTTTGGTTCTTTTTGAATGAATTTACTACTATAATTCAGCTTTTACTTGCGGCCGTAGAAGATTGACTAAGATAATTCAGCTCACCTTTTAATTACGAAGTGGGCCCAGCCCGGCCGAAGCGGCCTCGACCGGCCTCGCCACCTAGCCTATAAACTTCCCGGGGCCCGTCCCGACATTTTTAGTTCTTTTTGAATGCATTTACTACTATAATTCAGCTTTTACTCGCGGCCGTAGAAGATTGACTACTATAATTCAGCCCAGCTTTAAATTGCGAAATGGGCCCAGCCCGGCCGAGGTGGGCCTCGACCGGTCTCGCCACCTAGCCTAAAACATTTCCGGGGCCCGTCCCGATATTTTTAGTTCTTTTTTAGTTCGAGGTTTTTAGTTAGAGTTAGATTTTTAGTTAGAGGTTTCCTCCTATCTTTCACCATTCAGGAGATTAGCTTGCACAGACAAAGAAACAAACAAACAAACAAACACTTTCTTTTATATATATATATATATATAGAAGAATAATCTTGCTGGTGGAGGCTAGTGTCGATTTGCATTGGCAGACAGGTATAACAATGGCTGAAATAAACAGAATGTTAATTGAGGAATGGTAACCACCTTGGGAAGCAAAAAAGAGAGGTTGAGGTCTTCAGCGTAGTAACTCTTGGCTGAAAATACTTTCTTCCCTTCTTTCTACCAACTTCCTCAGAGAGTTTTTTGAAGATATTATTTTGGGAAAG
Organism: Myxine glutinosa; assembly: GCF_964187855.1. Lineage (NCBI taxonomy): Eukaryota > Metazoa > Chordata > Myxini > Myxiniformes > Myxinidae > Myxine > Myxine glutinosa. The sequence goes on along the minus strand of NC_136268.1, from coordinate 20,965,137 downwards.
GTGTTGGTTGCTCGTGTGATGCGAAGGAGTCTGACTGATGCGCTGTGGGTGTTGCTATACCTGATGGGAGACTCCGGCACACTAATCAACCACTTGTTACTGGATGCGGGTTTCTGTGTCAAACAACAGCCCAGGCATCAAGATCAAGGCACAGAAGGTACCAATCGAGTACTTAACATGTACCCTGATTAAGAACGTCATGTACTCTTTGATATCACAGCTTTTGTGAATTCATCATTGCTCCACCTTGGATCTCAATTGGAGGCGATTCGTAGGGTAGTACCAAACTCCCTGAAATGTAGAGTGGAGAATAAACTATGAAGGATCATTTAATACAGAATTTCAGATTGTCACGTGACTAGCATTGGGAGTGGCAAAAGCTGCATTCTGTTTATTTATTTATTTGCCTTCAGATAAAGAGGATTGACAACCCTCGGAGCCTTTACGTCTCCTCCTTTGAGTCGGTGTTGTTTGCACCATTTTCTGTTTGCGTGTTTCACAAGAGTTTTGCTTGTTTTGTTGCATTATCTTCATACCTCAACTATTGTTATTTACGAGACCACTTGCTTCTTGTTGCATGTGAAGGCTTCAGGTGATGCTCATGCCTTAGGTTGGGGACATATGGATTAGAATTGCACTCCCCTTGATACATACATCATCAAAGTTTATGACATCATTTCAATTTGTGATCTTCTCACTGTATAGTAATGATGTTGGTTCTGATTGTTTAATGCATTTCATTTTGTCTCTTCTTTGGAATAAAGCAATTCTACAATAAATTCCATCTTTACAGGCTCTTTGTGTACAAACTCTTGAAAGAGCTGGAAAACCTAACCGGCCAGAACACACACACACAGTTACGGCCACCGGTTTTGGGTCTACTTAGAGGGGGGTATCCTCGGTTCCCCTCGGACTTACCGGGCCTAATAGACTGTGAGGCCAAAATCGCCACCGATTTCATAAGTTCCATCGGCAGTAGCTCGGACTGTGTGCAATTAGATCTACCCAGTACGAGTACGACAGCTACGACTACAAGTGATCCAAAGCCTCATAATGCTCGATTCCATCGGCGATGCTATCAGAAATTCACCGATAAATCTAAGATAGAACAAGCTCAAAGAAAAAGAAGAAAGCCTGCAAATGACTGTCCTACAGAACTAATCAAAGGTGAGCTTCATGGGTATTATCTATCTATAATTCCAGTAATCTCTGTCTGTACGTTTGTCTGTGACCGCTGTTTCTCGACAACCACGGGTCCGATATACTTTTAACTTGCCAGGTATATTGCTGGGGACCCGAGGATGTGCCTTTTCAAGGTTTCATATTAATCGGACAATTACTTACCGAGCTATGTCCAAAAAACGATTCAACCAATCAGAGAGCAGCGAACGATCGCGTGTGCCGAACGTGGCGGGCACACTCTGCCTCGGATGGCACATTTGAGAGCGTATTCATTTATTTCACGTTTGCAAACTATGTTGGCGTTAAACTATGTTTTACAACTAATAAAAACGAATTTGCGTTTCATTCGCTTTCCTGCGCGTTTGTGCACGCGATGGCGATTTCTTTACCAAACTCCGGAAGCCGTTCGCTTTGGACCAAACCATTGCATGTAAATAGAGGGGGGGGATTGTCACCACTCGCAAGCCGTTCGCTTTGGACCAAACCATTTCATGTAAATAGAGGGGGCGGGGGGGGATATAATTTTAGATATAGATATAGTACGGGCATGCCCTAGTCTATCTATAATTCCAGTAATCTCTGTATGTCTGTGACCGCTGTTTCTCGACAACCACGGGTCCGATATACTTTAAACTTGCCAGGTATATTGCTGGGGACCCGAGGATGTGCCTTTTCAAGGTTTCATATTAATCGGAGAAGTAGTTACCGAGCTATGTCCAAAAAACGATTCAACCAATCAGAGAGCAGCGAGCTATCACGTGTGCCGAACGTGGCGAACAGACTCTGCCTCGGACGGCACATTTGAGAGCGTATTCATTTATTTCACGTTGGCAAACTATGTTGCCGTTAAACTATGTTTTAAAACTAATTAAAACTAATTTGCAATTCTTTCGCTTTCCTGCGCGTTTGTGCACGCTATGGCGATTTCTTTACCAAACTCCCCATGTACTGTCTTTGTCTTTCCCTCGCGGTCCCCATGTGCTGTTTTTGTCTTTCCCTCGCGGTCCCCATGTACTGTCTTTCCCTCGCGGTCCCCATGTGGCATGTGCTGTTTTTGTCTTTCCCTCGCGGTCCCCATGTACTGTATTTGTCTTTCCCTCGCGGTCCCTATGTGCTGTCTTTGTCTTTCCCTCGCGGTCCCCATGTGCTGTTTTTGTCTTTCCCTCGCGGTCCCCATGTACTGTCTTTGTCTTTCCCTCGCGGTCCCTATGTGCTGTC